>NC_071401.1:42587854-42908313 GCF_017976375.1 Cuculus canorus
AAAGTCTGTCCAGGTCTGCTTGACCCGATCTCACGTGCACTGTAACCTTCTCAAGGCATGGTAATGGCTTACGAATATCCTGAACATGCCTAAACACACAAAGCACTAAAATGCTCCAAAGGGAAGTCTCCCATTACACCGATCTTGTGGCCTCCCAGATGGTCAAGAGCACATTTGGCTTTCAGGTGGCCTCAGGTAACCCTTGAGATGCAGTGCACCTGCATCAATACACCTACATGTTCTTACCAAGCGAATTCTCTCTTGGCTTATACAATGGAAATTAGAGGTAGGTGTGCCAGCATGTATCAGGAGGGAAATGCACGCTTAATCCACAGATGTTTGCTTTATAAATACTGAAGTACTGTAAAAGCCATTCCTTTATGCAATGCAGCCTACAGATTATAAGACTCGAGAGACAAGGCATGGATTAAGTGCATAACCACACAATGGACATATGTCAGTTTGCTTTTTATCGCTGTCAAACAAGCACTAAGAAAGAGTCATAAGAAAAACATCTATAGCAATAAATCTGATCTTAACATGATAACATTCAGATTGAACACTAAAAGAACTAGAGGTATGTAGAATACAAAGTGACTCAGGTATTCCAGGTACCCGTGACATATTGTAGAATAATCATACTATTATTTCTGGCTGGCTAATAGAACTCGCAGGAGAAACTGCACTTTGCAAGGTTTGAATAAGAAACTAGAAACGTCTGGGCTGGCTGCTCATTAACTTAAGTGGCAGTAAGTACAGACAACTTTTCTTACTATTAATGACATGATCTATGCCCATAAACATCTCCCAAAATGTAAGGGAGCACAAATTATAACTGCTTTCAGAAGCTGTACAACAAGGTATACACTGTTCTCCAGTCTCACATAATCACGGAAATATCATCACTGCAGTAGTTTGCCTCCCTCTGGATTTTCTCCGTTTACATGCTTATGCTGACAGTTTGCTTTGCTTTACTTTACTCACTAATGTGGTTAAAATTTGTAACCCTTTTGATGACTGCCATGGTTACAGAGCACATCTCTTTCAACAGGTTCCTTTTTCCTGGCAGTAGTATAAAGTCTGATTCACAGACAGCTGGATAGTGGTGGTGAAATCACTGGAGCTTGCTCTCCGTTGGCAATGAGACCAAACTGAGAGCTGGTGTAAACTGGGCATTACCACGGAGTGGACAATACCTAATACTGGCTTTTGTGGTTCAATTTCTTTATCACTGTTCTTGCCTTTCCCTTCATTTCATAAACTAAAGAAGTATGCAAGTGTTTCCATATCACAGAGTGCAATTTAACAGAAGACTAATATTTTGTCTGGCAGCCTTTGTGGCTTGTATAGATGATTTCTTATATGAAGCTTCCCCTTCCTTTCTCCCTCCCTCCCCCATTCCTCTGAGTTTAAATGTGATGTTTTGAAAAGAAAAACATAGTCTTTTCTAGCATTTAATAAATTAGGCATGGGTTTATATGGTAAATGTCTTCAGTATATACTCCTCTTTTTCAATTTGCTTTACCAAAGTCTGCTTTACCAAAACAATGTTCATTTGAACTGACTGAAAGAACTTCATTGAGGCTGACTTTTCATGAAAAGGTTTTTTTAAATAGAGTTTTCAGGGTGGGGAGTAGAGAAAGAAGAGAAAAGGCTTTGCAAAAAAACCCAAAGATATTTTCATTCAATAATAGATGCTTTCCAAATTAAAAATCCTCAGCATGCAGATCCCAAGATGACTGCTTCAGTATTCCACAGAAATGTGTTTATGCCCCAATTCTTCTTCCCAGCTGTGTCGGTGGACAAGATTTCTCATCATTCAGGATAGCTAGGAGGACCATGAGGCAGTTTAGAAAGAAAGAGCACTGCATGAATGATGTTCGCCACAGTGTTCAGCTCATAGAAAAACTCAGCTTACAGTTCCTATAAGAAACCTTGACGCTTTGACCATGTAGAAAATGGTGCTTTCCAGAACACATTTTGCAGTTTTGAAACAGAACTCTGCTTTTTCAATGGTACTTATAACAACAACGACGATGATGATGATAATAATAGTGGTAATAATAATAATAATATTTTCATCACAAAAGAATTCCCATTTTCTAATTAGCTCTACTCTTCCCTTCTCTGTAAATCTTTTCTCATTGAGAAAAAATTTCAAAGAAATGATCATCCTGACACGAGCAGTGAAGAATGCAGAAATCTACACTGGGAGCCTGTTTTCAGCAATTCCTTTCATCAGTGAGCTCAGCTTCCTTCCCAGATGAAATTAGGCTTCTGGAATACCTACTGAATATCCTTGCTTAGGCACAGTCAATCAATGTTGCATTAATATGGAATGTCTGCATCTTGCTGCCCATAAGATTTTTTTCCTCCTGTATGGTACTGGCATCCTTTTGGTAATAAAATGAAATTTAGATAATGCTGCCATGTTCCTCTTGACTGAATGAAGGTACATATTGATCAAAGTTTCCATCAGTTTAAAATATCAGAACTCAAAAAGGGCATTGCCAAAAGATGAGTATTTAATATACCAATCAGTACTTTCTGGTTTTTCTCCTTTGTGTTTGTCAGTGTATTAATTTTTCCTTGTTGCACCAGCGTATTTTTATTATTTAAGCAAATTAGCATGGCTGAAGTAAGTAACACAATTATTCTTTGTTAGCGGGCGCATTGCCATTCCTTTTATGTGCTCAAGAGTCAGCTATGAATTATAAGGATGTAATGTCCCTGATGGATTTAGTGATGACATCATAAATCCTCAGTCTGGTGAAGACACTAATATGTGCTGTTGCCAGCAATTTGCTGACACCACTGATAGTTAAAGGCACAAGTAAAGATGTCTTTCTTGGCATAGCACAATGGAAGCTAAAGCTACTGTGAAAGAAAACTTCAGCCAGGTGAATTTCAACTCCAAAGAGTGAACAACATATCTGCATAATGAACAATGCTTTTCTGTGCTCATAATGTGCTTTGAAAACCATGATTAGTCGAGTAAAAAGAAGAAAAAAATGTATTTGAGGGATCTGACAGTTTGTTAATTATTTCAGCTTAGCAGTTCTGGAGTAGCTTGGGGGTCACTACGGTTTAAGCATGTAGCTGGATTGGACCCAGCACAAAACAGGACCTTGTTGAACTAATCTTCTCTATGAGTTCCTTTCTATGCTATCTCCAGCAAGGAGTTACGTCTGGACTCCTTTGGCGCCACATTCTGATTTAGTACAGCTGCCGCACTCCTTTGCTATAACCCATTAAGGTCAGCATGTCCACATGGGCTTTGGGGCCAAATTTTGGGGGCACTCCCAGGTGAAATGGTGGCCATTCCGCCTAAACCAACAGAGACGGTCACAGCAGGACTGAAGCCTGGTTTGTAGTGAGATCTATTGTCACAGATGAGTTTCTGGGTTTTTTATGCAATACACTGAAATAACACTGGCATGATCTGCAGACCACAGAAAAGGTTTGGCCAAGCCTTGTGAACACGATGCATGGAGGTACTGATCCACCCCTGCACTCTATCCATCACCTCTTCATCCTGCCTAAGCTTTCCAAAAAGAAATTTAAATCATAGCACACATTTGTAAAATGCTGGCCTCTAAACTGACTTCTTTAAATATACCCTAAAAAATAAGGTCCTCTGCGCTGCCTCCCCATAACATTGTTGCTCAGGAGACCTTTGTTCTAGGACACCGCAACCTCTTTTAATCTCTTTTCAAGACAGATTTAGCAGAACTCACATTTCTCCCCACCCATCTCTAACACTCCTTCTTCTTCTCCTCTAATAAGACCCCACCCCAGTACCCTAAGGTGGCACATGCTGAAACCCGCAACACCACTGGGAAGCTAAAGATCCCACATTTTTCTTCAGGAACTGCATGTGTCTCCTAAGCAGCAATATGAAATTCTTTCTTTTAGTAAAGTACATCAGGGTATTAATTACTCAGTTTAGTCAGAGCCATTAGGTAGCAATATTATTAGCATTGTTATCACAGGCTGAGAGAGTTGGGGTTGTTCAGCCTGGAGGAGAGAAGGCTCCAGGGAGACCTTAGAGCAGCCTTCCAGTACTTAAAGTGGCCCCATAGGAAAGATGGGGACAGACTTTTTTAGCAAGGCCTGTTGCAACAGGACAAGGAGTAATGGTTTTAAAGTAGAGGGTAGATTTAGACTGGATATAAGGAGGACATTTTTTAGACTAAGGGTGGTGAAACACTGGAACAGGTCACCCAGAGAGGTAGTGGAGGCCCCATCCCTGGAAACATTCAAGGCCAGGCTGGACAAGGCTCTGAGCAACATGATATAGTTAACGATGTTTGTGCTCCTGCAGAGGGATTGGACTAGATGACCTGTAAAGATCCCTTCCAAACTAAAGCATTTTATGATTCTATGATTATTAGTGTCATTAAAAAGACCTTCACGTTAGAGTTCAAACTTCGGCTTAAAAACAACACTACAGAAATCTGCTTCTTCTGTTTGCCTTCTCTGTCCTTGGACAATTTCAATTTTAAAATTTTCTCTGAAGCCCTGAGGATGACCATTTTCTGCCCCCAATTCAAATGGGAGATGCATCTCGTGATGCCACGTGACTCCAGAAGCTGTGGCTTTGAAAGAAAGCCAAAATATTTGCCTTCTACTGTGCAAAACGTAGATGCTATTCAAATAACTCGTATAAAATCCACTTTGTGTTATCTTGACAATGAATATGTTTGTGCATTGTACCAAGCAGTACTTGGCTTCCTTATGCCATATGGTGCAGTTTTATTAATGGTACTGATTTTCATCTAATTTACCTGAAAGCTTTCAAACGTCTTACTTGTGTAAAATACCTGAGACACTGACTTAGACCTCAATCCAGACTGTACTGTTTTAAGCACTCCATGTGAATTTCTATCCAATTTCTATCTGTTGCAAGCTTGCTGGGACCTGTCAGTGTTTCTACTTTGTTCTTTGCTGGCAAAGCATTGATATGACATTTGTAAACGTTGCCAGATGAATCAGTGGCCTGGGTTTGGTACATAATTCAGAACTACAGATTTCAAGCCCTCTGAAGCAGCAGCCAGCATTGGAGCCAAGGTTTAATATCATTAGTGTATTAATTTATGTCAGTGGTTAACTCCTTTTTTTTTTTTTTACTGCATTTCACAGAAAATCTCCTACCACCAGCAATTGATCAAATATGACAAGGTCCGTCTTGGCTATTGCCCATGATACAGGCTACTTAACTCCTGTACTCCTTCTCAGAATGGAAACTGTGGCTTTTGGAGAAATAAAGGAGCTTCTGTTTCTCTGCCACTGTCAGAAATGGAAATTTAGTGCAATCTTTTCATCAGCTTGAAATGCCAGATCTGATTAAAAGCCCCGATGCTGAGATGAGGACATCTGATGCACTGCTCTGAACTGCGGTTCTTTACGTTCTTCAGTCCAATGCTTTGTAGGTGCACCTCAACTTTCCTGTTACTCTCCTCATTAGAGCAGTGTTAAAGTGTCAAATCATTAACATAGGCTGAGGTCTTCTGGAAACAGTCCCACTAGGGAGAATTCAGGCCTGCTATAGGACTGCCAGGCTAAGAGTGTTACCTCAAAGAGGAAAGCGCACCAGTGGGGATGTAGACTGAAACTCATGGGATGCATGTGGACTATTCAGTGGTCACATTAATTGGATATTGTGACTTCTCTGTGAGTAGCTTTCAGGTCACCTCAGTTCCTGCTACCCACCAGACCTGGACTTTTCAGTGTGGTTTAGTAGTTACACCACATGCAGTCATCAGACTAACCAGGCTAATTAATATTGGCATTACTCTCTACAGGCTGCAGAAGCAGCCAGGATCTGGCAGCTGCAGACAGCAGTGCCTCTGAATCACTCGCTCACTGATCTCTTGATCTTGGACATTTTAAAAGCTGTAATAATTAAGCTGGGCACAAATAACAGAGCCCATCGTGGCTGGCAGCCTGATGAATCAACTGCTAGCCCACTCGGACACAGTCTCATTGCTAAACCTTCCCTGCATTTCACACGCATGTGGAGCGCCCGATATGAAGTGTGTTGTCATAATGAAATCATGGGGAATCAGATGGAAAAATGTGTGTTTGAGCACTTAAAGATAGACTTGTATACCACAAAACAGACTTCACAAGTAGAGGTCAAGGTGGCACCAATTAAGACAAGATTATATTTAATGAAGAGTCACCTGGATTGAATTAAGTGTATTTTCTTGGACCTAGCAGGTTGGAATAAGGATAAACAAACTGCTCCAGAATTCCTAGGTGACCTTCTAATGATTATGACCAAATTTGAGTTTCAAGTCTTCAGAGCCCTCAGATTATCTTTCATATAAGAGCACACATTGCTACTCGGGAGGTCTGTTTGTTGTGATGAACAGAGCATAAAATAAATCCATTGCACACAATACTGCAGGTGGAGGCTGCAAAGCAGTTTCTCTGACCAATAGAGCTAATGGGCCTCCAGTGTAAAACACATTTTTGTAACTCCCTTTCTTCAGACCTTCTTTTGTTGTGAGAAACACAATGCCAAAAGAAGTTAATAGCTTTGTTTTCCAGTTCACAAACTGCTGACATGTCACTGGTGTTGTTAAGAATACATGGTAAACCCACCAGAGTTCAAGCTCGTGCTACAGTCAAGCACTGGAGTCACCATTCCTCTTTTTTGTTGAAAGCATTGTTGTTTGTGCGTGTTTAAAATATGAAAATACCTCTACATGGAAACAGAGAATAAACTCATGATACATACACTTCTCAGTCTTGATACTGCCCTGTGTCATTTCATCCCTTTACTAACTTCATAACCCACTCCTGGCTTAGTCCTTTGTTCATGCTACAGCTACCTTACCGCCTCTTCTTTCTGCCATTCTCTCTTTCTTCTCCCCCTAGTCCCACCACCCTCTGCTAGGTAGGAATTGAAGACAACAATCTCAAACAGATCCAGCTAAACGTCTGTAACACCAGGCCTGCACAAACGCCGGAAAAAAATTTGACTTGGGTTAACAAGTGTGGTGGGACACTTGCCTCCCCTGGTGGGAACCAGTGACTTGTATTATCCGGTGGTGCTTTTGTGGTTATGAGTAATGTAACCATTTGCAAAAGTATGCTGAGGAACCCTGACTTCTGCATCCAATGCTCCTCCCATATATAAAAGCACCAGCTCAGACTTCAGCTACTATATTATTATCATCGAAACTAAATGTATTACACGAGAGTTATTAAATACTTCCTGTTCAGGTCCTTTATGGACTTTAATTAACCTTACAGTGTCCCATGCAGATGCTATTGCAGTCAGCATAGCGTGTGTACTTCAAAGATAATATGTGTTAGACATTATGCATGGGGAACAAGATGCATTTTATGGTCTTTGTCTTTGGCATGGAGTAAGCCAAATGGCTCCAAATCTACTACTTTATATCAATTGACTCTGGAAGAAAAATAACAGATTCCAAGGCAGATTTGAGATAAGGGTAAGTGTACCATCAGAATTGACAGGGGAGTCCCTGGAGATGTCTAGGAACAGGAATGACTGACTCAGAATGAGTCATTCACCTTTTAGGGGAGATTCACCTTAAGCTCACACCACAATGCTATGGTTTCTGTCTGTGCCACCTCTGGCCACTCACGCTCATTATTCGTAGAACCACAGAATGGTACGGGTCTGAAGGGACCCTAAAGATCATCTAGTTCTAACCACCCTGTCATGGGCAGCGACACCTTTCACCAGATCAGGTCGCTCAAAGCCTCATCCAACCTGATCTCGAACACCTCCAGGGTTGGGGCATCCATAATTTCTCTAGGCATCCTGTTCCAGTGCCTCACCGTTATTGCCGCTAAATAGGTTACATGATCAGTCCTTCAGCAACAAACCAGGTGGTAACCCCGCTATTCTCTCCAGTGGGAGACTCCAAAGTCTTTACTCCTCCGGGAAAAGGGTCTTCCTGGGCTCTGGGAAGCCTTGCCACCTGACACTGCTCCTGCAGTGGAGAAGGCAGCACAGAGCGCAGAATCAGGCTGCCTCCTTGGCCTTTCCATGCCATTCGTACAGACTCCATGCCCTGCTGCCACACCTTGGAGCATCACTGCCTTCTTCCTCTTGCAGCTATAAATCCAGGACTGCAGTGGCCTGCAGCAGAGCCTGGCCTCTGCCTTAGACCCTCTGAATGCAGGAAAATACATGGAAAATAATCTGTGCCACAGGCGTAGGCCCACAGAGGGCACAGATGAACTCCACATGTTATGTAGCATGGATATGGCAAGACTTCAGCAGGGGCTGGCACCAAGCGGTGTGAGCATAGGCCGGTCTTTACCCCACGCCTTCGTGACCCGGGGGCTGCAGCCCAGCCCTGCTCTGCTGAGCTGTGGAGACTTTTCTTTCAGCCTACCAGCAGCAACCCAGAAAAGAAACAACAAAGACAAAACCCAAAACTGATCTCATGCATTTATTAAGCACTTCCCGACTCCTGCAGCAAGGCAGCAGCTTCCACTGTGTCTTTGATAGGTGACTGTCTACCTACTGGATATCACCACTGCTCCTGCGAGTTACGGACAGTGGGCAGAATTTTGGTCACTACTGCTCTGAGCTGAATTCAAGCTTGAAATTGCTGGCAACGCCATCCATACTTCCCACCAACCTCCTTCCTGCTAGGATAGTCAAGGAAAGTATTTTGAGAGCTGAAACCTCCTTAAAGTTTATGGATACCCAGCCATCAATGTGAATCAGACTAAAGCTTACAGTGCCAAAGGATCACATTAGTTTTCCCACAAAAAAAAACATGAACGTAGGACTTCTGTCCCACACTTGGCAGGTTATTAATTTATTTTAACTTGCAGTAACTGTGACTGAGTTACATTCGTCTTCCCAGATGTTGTTAGTGATGAAAGCTCAAGGAATAAGCCTTTACTGCTGTTGATGTGCTGTGTGCCAAACCTTGCCTTGAGCCCCTGGCTCGTGCTGTACTTTTCTTGTGTCTGTACTGCTGCTTTGTGATAAATGAAACTTGCAGAATCACACGTACCGTGGTAGAAGGAACAAGCATCTTGTCTGGGGAGCGGTCAGTGCCTGAGGCTAGAAACTTGGATTGTATGTACATCTGCGGAGGCTCATGTAATAGCTACAGCAAAGTTATTGTAACTAAAGCAAAGGTGCAGAGGCTTTGATTACAAATGTCAAACAAAATGGGAAACAAAGCAAGGCTGAGGAAGGAAACCGGCCCCATCCCCAAATTTTCCTCCCCTCCACCTCATCACAACGGGCTGCTTTTCTGACTTTGTTTTATTTTCCCTAAAAGCTTTTGCAGTCTTCCCTTCTTGGCATGTTCATAGAGTCCTGGGAAGCTCAGAGTTTACTCCCAGTTACAATGAAAATCCCCAGATGGTATAAATGATCATTTCTAAATTAATGAATAATCAGAACCAAAAAGCTCTGCAGAAATCCTCTACCAGCCTTATTAAATTTTTTATAAAGTGTCTCAGAAACAGATTGCATACTTCACCAGGCGACGGAAACAGCCCTGTTACCCATTTGTGCACACAGAGATCAAGTTCATTTCACTTAATCCCGGGGGTCTGAGTACCATGTAACTCCTTTCCCCGCACTGTGACTCCTCTTGGAAAGAAGGATGTACCAAACCTCTATCTGCTGGAGGAGAGAGGAGGCAAAACTACCAGGCTCCTTCTCAAAGAGCCACCCTCAGTTTCCCACCTATCTCACTTACCTGCAAACTCATCCACCAGTCTGAATGCAAGATGAACTCCCTAGTACAGCTGGGGCTAAAACCCCTGCTTCGTGTTCCTGCTGTCTTCTGGGTCTTTTTCATTTGCCTCCATCCATACATAGGTGCCGTGGTGCCAGTGCTGTTTGCAGGACCCCAGACTGTCCAGGTGACTTTGAGCCCCTCTTTGGGGACATCACGCTGCCCTCCCTACCAGATGCATTCTGCAGACCAGGTTTGGCCTGAACCCATGCTGCCTGTGGGGCAGAAGAGAACAAGTCAGGTCTGGGGATCACCCAGGGCTGTGGGGCATTCCTTGAAGCACCAACTCAAGCAATGGCAAAAGGCACAGAAGGAGTCTAAGCATTCATTTTCTATCTTTGGCCTTTTGATTTTCACATCTTAAAATAAAGATCTCCAAAAGTACTACCCAACTTTTACACAGTTACATGGACACCTGGCTCCTAAAACACTCCTGGTAATGCTCCCGGAGCCCACTGGCATGAATTTGGAGAGGTATGCCAAATACTTTTAGAAGGAGTTAGTCAGAATATCCATCCATCCATCCATCCATCCATCCATCCATCCATCCATCCAGTGCATGGACACTGTACATGTATATATATTTGTACTTGCATGCCTATACATGCTACCAGTCAGACCTCTCATGTCAATGTAGACATTGCCAGTATTTAAGAACAAATGAAGAATTAAAGAGGCTTTATCTGCTGGATAAAGCAATAGCTTGGGAACAGTTGCATTCTATTTCCCAAAGCAGCCAGCTCTCTCTTTCAGCGGCTCCAACACATTACCACGAAGCTGTGGAGGCATCAGAGGAAGTTGTTTCCCAGGAAATTCCCTGTCGTCTTGGCCCCAGCTGCATGCAGATGAACTCTGTACCACACCAGCAATGGAACAATTTCAGCATGCTCCTCCCAAGTCTGCTTTTTCCTCAAACATGCCGATATGTGGTTGCATCAGCCAGGGCTGGATTTCCCCCTGCTGAAACAAAATGGCAGGATAGGATGGCCACACTCATGCTAGTGGAAAGGGTTGAGATTTTTTTTCCACCTAAAAATCAGACTTGATGTGTTAGCAAAGGTGCTACAATGGTTATTTTATTTATGCTATTTGCAGTGATTTCTTTTCTACACACGTGACGTATTTAATGAATGTATTTAACTCTGCTTCTTTTTCAGTCAGAGACTGCTGTATGGAGACAAAACGCTCCTTCCCAGCTCCGGCTTCCTTGTTTTCATTCAGTACCCAGTGCTGGTGTTCAGCCAGCAGTGGTGCCGCATAGACTATACCACGTGTGTCACATTTATGATCCTGTTGATCACAGGAGAAGGAAATTTAATAAGTCCTTACAGACTGCATACCAGAGCCTCTTCACGGTATCACATTAGTAAGAAACAGGGTCCATAATAAATGTTACAAGGGGAAATATCTCTGACTGATAAGGCGCTGAGCAGGTGACAAATCACAAAAGCCTTCAGTGAACCCCTCAGGAGCAGATAACCTTGAGACGTGCCTGTATATAAAGATTAAACAGCAACCCGAGCTCCACAGAGATTTATAGAGTTTTGTAAGTATCTTAGTTTCACTGTTTGCTTTTGTGGTCCTTTCTGGACTTCATTGCTAGTTTCTGTCTCTTAATATTCTGTACAGGTCCAAAAATACAGGTGTAGAGAAGTCATCTCAGTTAAAAAAAAATAAATTATTTGAAGTATTTTACAAGGAGATTTTATAGATCGATGTCCTCAGCGAACAAGAAAGATAACCAGGAAAGGGCACAGTACACCTGTGGGTGAGGTTACGCAAAGATATAAACAAAAACATGAAAGATGAAATATATTGACATATTTGAGCTTACTGGCTAAATCTGGTTATTTATTCCTCTGTGAGTGGCAACCCTAGTTATTATGGGCTATATATTTTTGCTAAGACAAATATGTGAGGCAGTAAATGCCTTCGTTAGTATGCTTGAACAGGAAGGGTAGTGGCTGCTGCTGCTATTCAGGGCCTCTTAGGGATAAAAAAGAGGGATTAAAAAATGGGCAAAACACCGGTGACCAGTTACAGACTGGGTCAAAATGTTAACGAGGGACACCATTCTGCCTCAGGACTAAAGAGAGAGAGTAGGGATCTGAAACAGCTGGGTGGCTATTGTGAACATCAGGAGAGTTTTTACTGTGAGGGTGACTAAGCTCTGGCACAGGCTGCCCAGAGGCTGTGCAGTTTCCATCCTTGGAGACATTCAGGAGTTATCTGGACATAGTACCGGTAACTGGCTGTAGGTGTCCTTCTTTGAGCAAGGGGTTTGGTCTAGATCACCTCCAGAGGTCCTCTCCAACCTCAGCTATTCTCTGATTCGTCATTTCTTGTTTAACTGCTGAGTCATTCCAGCTTCAGTTGATCGCCTTTGGATCTTCATGTATTAGGAGGATATAACTTTGTACGATTTGCGGAGATGGGAAGGTTGGTGAGGGACATGTTTCCACCATATGTACCACAGTCATTGCTGAAGCCCTGGACATTCTGATTATGTCCGAGAGCAGTCTGTCCCACCAGGCTGGGTCCTCTTCGGAAAGGACAGATACTCAGCAACCACCAAAATTTGGCTTCCCTTAGCCTCATCTTTTCAACTCTCAAACGTCCCACCACTGGGTCACAGTGCGGGACACTGGTGTACAGCAAGTCTTTCAGTCAACCCTTGTATGTGTGTTCTTCTCTATCGCAGGCTAGGGAGGAAGAATAACACTGTAAACCAACGGGTGAAAGTCTGCACTGCCAGGGCTCCATACAGGTGGCGGGCAGTCTCCTCAGGTTCAAGGACAATTCCGACGTGATTGTTTCTGCATGTAGAGAGGGAATCACGCATATCTCATCCAGAAACTCAATGTGCAAAGTTGAAGGTGGTTACAAGTAGCTGCTTGTCACGCTCACAGAGAGCCAGACGTGCCACGTACGGTGTACAAAACACCACGCGCCGACTTTTTACTCCAAATGGACTGTTTAATGACAAAGGAGAAAAAAAAAAAGAAGGAGGGAGGAATTAGAAGACAATTGAGCTGTTGTTTGTGCAAGTGGAAGAAATAACTTTTCAGGAACAGACCATGGGTCAGGGCAGTGGATGATGTGGGTGTGGGTGTTCAGAGGAGAAGTCAGACTAAACAGGCAGCGATGTATTTTATATTTATGGCACTGTTGGGAGAAAAATTGATATTAAACACACACAAGACATTGAGGAAGAACAAACAACTTATTGTGTGGAAAGCAAAAGTGCTATGGAAGGGCCAAGTAGGACTAGCTGAGTTTTTAAATTCATCAGTGGTTTGAGAGATTCAAGATCTGCCCTAGCACGGCTTTGGGTTAGGTAAATCTCTTGATAAGGCTCAGAGGTCTCCAAATCAGAACAGTTTATTTGTTTCTCTGCCTGTAACCACATAACACTACAGTTTTTATTAGATAAATAGTCATATCAGTTAAAAATAAGTGGATGGAAATGCAAGGGAAAGGGAAAATTGACATTTAAGGAAAAAAATTCACGCACAATGGGATAGACCTGCTCCAATCCTCTGATTTGATATCCACAGTGGTCCTACAGGCTGGCTCAAACATAAAGGAAGCTTCTTTGTGTAATGGCCAGACAGGAGGGAGAAGCCCATGGGCCTCAGAATATCCCTAGGAGTGATCACAAATACCATCTCTCTTCAACAAAATTTGAAGCCGACATTTTCGGTGTGCCATTGCCCTCCTTCAGTAGCTGTTCCCTTACTCTACAGGCAGACTGGACGAATTCCCTCTCAGCTCCTCAGGTCCCTTAGGCACGATGCACGTTAACTGTCCCAGCTTCCATACACACAGGGAAAGGAGAGGGAAAGAAGCAAAGACAGACAGACACAAAACTCCATTTTAAAGTACTTAAGGAACTCAGAATATAGTAATGAAAAGTATTTTTATACCATGCTAGGACATTTTTGTTTATACCTCTGAGTGCTATTTTATTTGTTCCAGCTTTGCCACAGATGCACAAAAACTGTGATATTTAAAAGAATGTCTACTCTATATGATGGCTTTTAAAAAATCTGAAAAGCAAGTAGACTCTGTTTCTTAAGCAAACATTCCATTTAAAAAAATCACTGTATGTTTATAGAAAAGATTTTTTAACAAAGATTTAATTTAAAAAAAGTTAATAACTGGGTATTCCAGAAGGTCTGAGTCATCCACAGTAATAATTAGGGGTTTTGTTCCATACAAAATGCTTTATTTAACCTTCATGCCTCCATTCAGATAATTATACAAATGCATACATTTAAAGGTTTAAACTCTATTTCAATTCACAGCTCAATTCATAGGAAAGTTGAATACAGAAAAGCAATGCACCAACAAAATATGTCTGAGACACCATTAAAAACGATAACACTTGTTCATTTAAATCTTTGAGAATAGACTGGAATAATCATCATCTGACAGAATTTCATTAGGGGACTCCCTTTACATTATCATAGGGCAAAAATCACCATTTTACAGTAAGAGGAAAAAAAGCTCTGAGTATATTTACAATACATACACTATACATAAATACAAGAACAACACTTACATAATATTAATAAACTTATAACATAGGTGTTGCCTAAACACTACATAGTATATAAATGCGGAGGAAACTATTGGGAAATTAGATCTTCAGATGATTACTTTCATTTTTGAAGAAAAGTAATTTTTGCATGTAAAAGCTTTTGAAAAGGCAGCAAAAGAAAAGACATAAGAAACTAATATGTTTGCTTGCTAGCACTGGTATTTTTATTCCTTTTAAGTGTAGGACCTCTATTGACACTATTATCTCTATGGGGTTACCCTCCCTTTTGCATCTTATCTAGTAAAAAGCTTGAGGTGCCATATGTACTAATTCCATTGCTGTGAAACTTCAAATTAATCACTTTGGAAACTAAGGGATGTTTTTGTATTTTTACACAGGATTAAATGAACACTTATTGGTACATACAATGATAATGACCTGATTAGAAGTAACAATTTGGGGCCAAATGTATCCCCATCCTTGGGATTTCATTCAACTAATGCCATAGGGGAATTTGTTTCATTCATAAGTGACTTGGCCAAGAATGCTGTTTTTCATTATTGTTCTTTCTTCCTAAACACAGCTGAAAGAACTTTTCAAATGTAATGGATTTTTGACCCCACATGTTGATAGCAGTGTCCAAATCTCTCTTTCACTTGAAGTCTACGAATGTGTGTGTCTATGTGTGTGGGTTGATGGTCGTAAGGCTGATGGAGCATGAAAATTCATACATAATTCATTACTATCTCTGCGTATATTCTATTGCAAGTGCAAATGGGAGATACAACTTCTCAGGGACAGACAGCAGGTCAAGAGAGCATACTTGTAGGTGTTTGGTAGAGAACTTACATAACCAAGAAAGCAATGTATAGGACGATAAGGAAAGAAATACAGTGTGAGGGTCTTTTTAAATGGAAAATAAGATGCAAATGCAGCAGTGAAAAAATAGTTTGAAATGACAATATGAACACTGAATTGTGGAAAAGATTAGTTCAGATGTGAAGATTATGGCTCAAACTGTCTTTCCAAAGAAGCTCTCTACATCTAGGAGAAAAGCAGCGTCTGAACCTGTTTCCGTAGTTCATGCTTTTGACAGTCCACCAAAACCATCACCAGTGGTTCCCTACCAGACAGTAGGCTATTTTTTTTCCTGAACGCAGAGGGCACAGCATGGGGAGTCACTATTTACCTGTTCTTTTATAACTCAGAGAATCTCACTGAAACTTTTGACACTGAGCTGGGCAAAATGTTGTAGGTCATAGGTATGGACAGAAGGAGCTCAAATAATTTTTTCAATTCTCATTTTCATAATAGCTAAAATTCGCATTCACAGTTCTGCTTGTCTGGACAACTGTGTACTGAATAATCTAAAAATTACTAAAAGGGCAGCTCAGCTTACTTCACAATTTAAAGTCAGTAAGTAGAAGCTGCTATAGACGTATCTTGGCAAATCAATAAAACTGAAAAAATCTCCAACCCTGAATTTGTTTTTCAGAACGAAGGAAAAAAAAAATCTGGCTCATTCCGGGATGGTGAAGACGAGGTACCCTTTCCTACACAAGAACACATAGGGCCAGAGTCAGCCAAACCTCCCAGCACTGCGAGTTTCTAACGGTGCCTCCTTGTAGCATTGCTGCTCCAGAACAAAGAAGCAAAAATCCTCCTCTCCAACAATGGCTCAAGTACAAGGTAAGAAACCAATGTTTCCTTTGTCCCTCTGATGACACATTCCTTGGTGCCCTCCTAAAATCCCCAGCATGAATTGAGTTTTTATATGTGTTTAATATCTGGAGAGGAAGTTCAGGGTGACAGAATAAGTATATGCATGTTCTGATGGGATTATTTCCACCGGTGGGTAACATTTAATAAGAAATTGTTACTAAATTAGTGGTCTTGTCACATGATGAAACAACGTGCATAATTGTCTCATTTTTACAAGTGTTGGTTGTTTGTTCTTTTTTCGCACATGCACTTTTTTCTATATATGAGTATGAGCATCTTCACGCATAATCAATCCTGCCTCAGTAAATAAACTGAACTTTCCCTCTCCAGCAGCGATCCATCTAAAAAAAAACAGAAGTCTAGACAAAACCTGGAATTTTTCAAATACCAAATTCTGCCTGGGTAAATGGCAAGTACAAATTTAGACAATGGAAAGCAATTTTCCTTGATAACTGTGTTAGGACAACCACTTATATTTTGATGTCCAATAAATTCATTCGTAGAAACAGAAGAAGCAAGAGGGATGGCATTACACTGCTACTTTAAGAATCCATTAGCAGCAGTTAAAATATTCTTTTTTACAGAAATATACCAGATTAGACAAAAAAATAATTGGAAAAAAAAAGAAGACTCACAGCTGGCCATTTTCTTGTAAGATTAATTAATCTATTGATGCAAAGTGTTTAGGGCATTCAATACAGAAATCTCCTTCCTCCGTTTTAGGAATATCGACTTCTTATTTGCTATTCAAATAGTCTCTAGACAGATAGTCCCCAATTTTTCATTTGTCCCTAAAAGAAAGAAAATAAGTGATATATTTTGCCCACACCTGAAGTCAATACATTCTAAGATGATATTAAATACTACAAGCATTACATGACAAACAGAGAGGAGACACAAGGTGAACTCTGTGTTTCCAGAGTTTGATGTAGAGGATTTTTCAAGAGAATCCTCATTCTACCATATACCATAAAAAAAGCTCCATTGGGCTTATTGCTGGTTTTTGGATTATTTCAGTAGAGAATACCCTGGATACATGGGCACATAGACATAAATTAGGAAGAAACACCCTAAAACACTGCTTGACAATGACCTCTATTCACATCTACCGAGAATCGATATGGATATGAGTGATTTGTAAACTAAGAGTAATTTTCTTCTTACAAGTAGAAGACAGATGTCATCTGAGAAAACAACTAAAACCTCTAACACAACACCTCAACATGTGACAATACAAATGGCACTTTGTGTTTGTTTCTGTGCTGCATTATTGTTCTCAGTGTAAAATTTCATTTTCACCTTATTGTTAACAGAATCCCATAAGTTATTGCTGTGTAAAAGTATAGGAACATCCCATCAGTTCTAATAACAGGCACTTTCAGTTTCTGTTTCACCTTTTAAAATAGATTTCAGGCTACCTTGCTGAAGTCTATGTGCATTCTAAATGTCACAACTGTCCTGCTACAATTGATTTTGTTGACATGCTGCTGCACCTAGAAGACCCGGAACCGGTGAAGAGCAGCTGCCTATTTCAGCTCTGCAACCTTTATTCCAGATGCATTGTAGTCAGGGAAATACAAGAAGGAATCAAATCAAATGAGAGTTTGCCATTACTGCATCTGCAGTTCACTATAAAATGCCAGAAGGAAACAAAAACCACACTCTCCCCCCCCAAATCTTTCATATGGTTTCCATTTTGATTAAGTGTTTTTTCCTTTATTCGGTCAAAGACATTCTGAGTGTTGACTCACTTGACATTGAAGGACTCAGAACAACTTCGCTATATCGCACGCCAGCTGTGAAACAGCAAAGAAGTGGCCACTCCATTTTACAGAGAAAACACAGACAAAACAGAGTAATTTACTTCTTATACTTTGTGTTTAAGCTTTGCAAGGCATTACCATTCTTCCTAACGAAACAAAAGGATTTTGAAAAATGTACTTCATTTAACCTATTTACCCCCATGTAAAATTGTGAGTTTGAAAATACTTTTCTGCTCTCACGTATATTACAGACTATTTAAACTGTTACAAGTATAGTAAAATACTTTCAAGGTATTTTGATTTCTAAAGATGCAGTATCCTTATAGTTACATTTGTGTACAAAAACCTGATTTCCCATGGAAAGTGGTCAGAATTTAAGCATTTTTAAGGTACCAATGAGATTGATTTCATAAGCATACAACACACAGCAATTGTTATGCTCTAACGCAACTGAGAAAATATAACAATCTTTAATGTTCTTTGTGCACTCCTCCAGTTACAGAATATAGAATCATAAGGTGATTTGGGTTGGAAGGGTGATCATCCAGTTCTAACCCCTCTGCCATGGGCAGGGCACCCTTCAGAAGACCAGGTAGCTCAAAGCCTCATCCAACCTAGCCTCGAACACCTCTAGGGATGGGCAACCACAACTTCTCTGGGCAACCTGTTCCAGTGCCTCACCACCCTTGCAGGCAAAGGCATAGTACAGTTCTATGAGCTGCTTTCTTAAGAAGGTCGTTTCTTTTACAGCGTTTATTTCCAAATCTTTATTTTCTGATTATTATTCTTTTTAAATAAACTTCTTTAATACCTGCAGATGGGTGGAGGCATATGGAAGTGCTGGAGTTTATATGCATGGGTGTATGGACAAGCATGTGGGAGTAGGGAGGATTTACTGAATGATCTTTAGAGTTGTCTGCTACGGAAGATGCAGTTTCGCACATTGACCTTTCCAAACCAAAGTTCAAAATAAAAAATAAGTAGGACACTAATAGTTAAACTGACTCCAGCTTTGAGGTACCCACCTTCAATAAAGGAGAAAGAGTTTTTTTTTTTTTTTTCCATTAAACAGCATTTATTATCAGAAGATATATTTATAAATGGCAGCTAGAATACATTTTCAGTGTGGCTAATGGAAAACGAGACTCATGATCACTGTTATTCCCATTATTAAGGGGGAGGAAGGTTGTCCAGCTATTTGTCCATGCTCTGCACTGTGACTTTACCCCAAACATCAACATCACTGATACCATTTTTAACACTGTTAATTTTGTTATACATTACTCCAGCAAATAATCATATATACAAGTGAGTCTAAATCTATTTAATTAATTGTGTAAGCATGATAAAGAATAAGGAATACTGCATCTTCATACCAAAGAATAAACTGCTGTTGCAAAGAGTCAATTTTACAGTGCTGAATAAAACAGGTGTTTGAAAAATAAAGACAATTTTGAATTTAAAAAGTTCTGTATCAAAGCTCTTCACTCGTTACATTTTCCTGTAGTGCTGGCCACTGAGATTTCCTGACAAATCCATTAAATTCTTTTGACAACACCTGAACTCTGACACTTTGTGCCCCAGTTTCCCTTGTAAGCTGTTGTGGGCATGGTGGATATTACCCACCCTTTACTCATACTTCAAAGCATAAATCTCTGTCTTTCTGACAAACATAAATCTCTGACACCATATATTTGGCTCTCCCAAATGCTCAGTTAAAATGGATCTGCTCTGTTGTGTCAAGATGATGAGATCTGATATTTCTGCATGCTACATATGATGGAAGTCTTCACCATGGTTATACAATGGCATGAACCTGCAGTGGGATACCAGGATTTTTGAGAAAACTACCCTGGAGCAATTTCCCTCAGTCTTTGCACAACCACGGAAGTTTGGTGGGCCTGAACTGCAGCCACTGTTGGAAGGAAACCCTGAGAATCTGAGGGACATCAGCTCCACATCCAAACACCCTTCTTCCACAAAGTAACTTCTCTTACAATGCTTCTGAAGAGGAAAATATACCAGAAAACAGACTCACAAGAGTTATCTGGGGTCAAAGCCTGTGGGTACTCATACGAACGAGAAACTTGCCAAGAATCATACTGCGTACTTGAAACCCAGCGGTGGACTACTGCTGGTTGTGTAAGCTGTCCAGACGTAACAGCAGTATGAAAAGCCCTTGGCTGTGCTGGAAAGGTTGAGAATATACTTTCTGCTTGTGAAATGCAATTTAGCGTACAGTCCTTTACCTTTTGGTTTCATTCTGTTACCACTGACATGCTTTCTGCCTGTGTCCCTTGGTGTGAGAGCTGCTTTAACCCTGTCTCACTTTGGGGCTCCTTGAGTAAAACTAGACCTTCCTTCTGTTGCAGTGTTTCCTACGCAGAAAGTGATGGGCAACCAGATTGACACAGACAAGACTGACACAGACCAAGCTTGATCCCCATGGTCTGTGATAAATATCCTTTCCCCTGCAACAGGTCAGACCTGAATGCTGAAATATAAGGCCTCTCAATTGCTCTTGGAGTTTTCCTCTGTCCATCAACTACAGGGAAGCGTAAAGAGGACACAGGTTTCTCCTGGTTATACTATGCCTTTTTGTATTACATTAGAGACTTTCCCTCACTGCTCATCTTGTACACTAACAGAATGACCTTAAGTTTCTGGTCAAATAAACTTAGTTCTCTATGGGAGAAAAAAATCACAGATTTTGAAAGGAATTCTGTATGCCATTGGTTCTTCAACTGAATTACTGCTGTTCAAGTAATTACTTGTTAAAATGTTCTTGGGTAGAAAAAATTTTGATCAATTGACTTCCATCTGATCTAACTTCTTTCCCTAGATGCTGAGAATGACAGATCTATTTAAGGGGAGAAAATTGGAGTACAAAAAAGACAGCCCTCAGATGTAATCTATGAACCATCTCACACACACCACTGACAACCATTTTTTTAAAAAACAGCAGTAACACTGCTGGTGAAAACCCAGTCCAGCTGCCCCACAATGCCTCATGACCTATCCAGGAGCCCTGATCCATCACAGCCAGACACTTAGCACCCCTGCTTCACTCTTGATTTGGAGCCAGATACCAAAACATTGCCAAATTTGATGGAAGTTGATTACCAGTGTGGTCAATTGGAATTGATAGAGGAGGTTTTCCCACAATGGCTGTGAATAATTTGCCTTGAGTTTCTCTGCTGACCAGAGCTTTAACAGTACTGAAGTTCTTCTTTCAGAGAGCTGATAAACTATCCGGTATCAGGGAACATTAAGAATGTATTTAAAGAACAGTCAAACTCAGGGGCCTGTGAATGCTGTTATAAAATATCCCAGTCATATTAATCCTCAATTAATTTCAGTTCTTTTCAGCATTTGTATGGGCAGTCTGTGCTGTTTTTTCTAAAAGATTACCTTGATATCAGAATCCCACCAAAATTACTATGGTTACTTCAGGGATCAGAAATTAATTCAGACTGTTCAAACATTTAAAAATGAACAAGTGGCATCACAAGTTTAATCAGTGCAATTCCTGGAACCAAATATTCATAATTAAATGATTGCAAAAGACCTTTATGTATACATCTTTCATCTCTAAGCTATAAAAATCTCAACACTTAAAAAATCTTGCCAAGTCTCCTCTTTATCAAATTTAGCTGAATAGGCAGATCCTTGTGAAGAAAGAAAACAGAAAAACACTAGTCCATTTGCATGAACAACTGATGACTAAGAGTTTCTCTCTTTCCTGCATAATTCAATTAATACAAATTGGTTCACAATTATAGGGCTGTATGGGAACGATCAAGAGTTTCCTTTTATTTAATCTGAAAAGGCTTGGATTGAAAATCCCAGCAGAGGCAGCCACTGGTACCCATATAATGGGCCATTTATATCGTACTAGACAGCTGGCAAAATCTTGTTATTCCCTAACTCCCAGGGAGAAACCTAATGTTTTGCAGAGCACCACTGCAGAACCATTTCTCCTTCCTACGTACAGTTCATCCACTGACTCCTCAACAATCAGCTCCTTCCTTTATCTTTCTTGCTTTCCAGACACAAGTATTATGTTGAAGGAAGTAAAAGTACTTAACTGTTGTACCTAGCAGGTCAGTGAAACCATCAGAAAGATGAACGTAAATGATCTTACGTGCTATTTTACATACACTCCAATCTTGGTGTGGAGTAAATTATTGTCTCGAGAGCCATTTTACTCATTATTGCTTTTTTTTCTGCAATAGCTGTTTCTTCTGTTTTGTTGTTACATTCAATTCCATTTCCTGAACGGCTACACCATTAACCTTGGTACCAGCAAGTATAAGATCAGACTATTTCCTTGTGTTCAAATAATGGTCGAGGGCAAGAGGATACCTGCACAAAAGAAAACTTGATATCAAGAATGGAGTAGTAGTTTTTAGGTGATCTCTTTCTATACAAATCAGAAAACAGTTCTAAATAAGTCCATGGTAAAATGCAGATACTTAATATTGTACTTACAGCAGAAATGCTGCTGCCCCTTGTTTATTTTACGAACTTCAACAACAACAAAAAAAAAAAAAAAAGAAAAGAAAGGACAAAAAAGAAAAGATAAAGGAAAAAAGTTAAATGGCTGGTGTCCTTTAGGGCATAATGACAAATTGTGGTACAATATTAAAATGCCACCACTGTTATTGCGAAAGTCTGCTCCGGCAACTCTCCAGCTCCGATAGTGGGACCTCTCCAGCGGAATCTTCTTGCCTACTCACACGCAGCCTGTCTGCAGCACAGCTCGGGTGTAATGCTGACACTGGCCAGATGGTCTTCAAAACAAGAGGAAAAGATGGGATAATAAAGGTCTAGCGGTCTTGCTCTCATCATCATTATCATCATCGGTTTGTTGTATCTAATCCTCCAATCATCAGTGATTTTTCAGGAACCAAATGTCCGACAGCTGAGAAAACATACAAGCTATAAACATTTTTTTGTCAAAGGATGCAGCATGTAGAATAATGCCCATTCCTGTAGCATTTCGGCTGCTATTTCCCAGGTGATTGTGATGACACTTTCAGGGGATAGCCATGCTGAGGGGCACATGGGGCTAACCAGATGGTGAGGAGAAGAGTGGCACTTCTTTTCCTGCTTTAGTTTTAATTTCTGTTATTATTTTTTTTGTTACAGACATTAGGGAAAGCCCTGCCTGTTAACACTGTAGAGGGATTCAGCCCCGCTGAATTCACTCCAGGTAGTTAAGAGACCCAGCTCTTAAACTCGGCTGGAACAGGTAATGTTTCTCAAACCAGCATGTGCCTGCGGCGGTGGAGCGCCAAGTGATCTGAGCGGGAAAAGCTGCGGTCACAGTCTGCACACTTGAATGGCTTCACTCCTGTGTGCTTGCGGTAATGCCTCGTCAGTTCGTCGGAGCGAGCAAACTTCCAGGTGCAGCCTTCCCAGGTACATTTGTAGGGTTTTTCTCCTGGGAGAGACAAAAGAAAGAGGGGAGGGGGGGAAAAAACAGATGGTGACTTTTCCCTTGTTGCTCTTAATCCCCACAACCTCCTCTGCACACTTCCCATGAACAGCCGCTCCTGAGGGGTTGCTTCAGGCCAAATTACACAATTGTGAGGTACCAAATCTGCTGAATATAAGGAAAGGGCCTTGAGATTTATCATCACTGTGGCATTCACATGACTAAGAAAATCAACAGGATTAAGGCAACAATACAGATCCTACCTTGCAGGGGTGATGTAGGGATTAACATCAGGACAAAGGGCTGTGTAATTATTCTTATGATTACTATTAAGAGTTTGCTACCTTCATCTTGTTAGGCTACACTTTCTCCCAAAATGGTCGTATTACCCGATATTTCAGCACTTTATCACAGATTGCTGCAGACTTCTGATTTTCAGGAAGTTATGAAGGTTTCTGATTGCTTGTGTAAACAACACTGTGGGACACTTGTTAGCAAGCCAGTAAAAATGAACTATGATTTAAAATTCAACAAAAAATATCAAAATGTTCTTTTTATTTATGGCACTTACGTTCAGAAAAATTATTTTTGCAAGATGTTAGCAGGAGAGGTGTACAAACTTTAGATGTACTCAGTCATGGACTTGCACAATGATATTGATAAATACCCGTTTACTTCAATGAAAGCAGACTTGGGCTAAGTGTAGATTTTTGGTAAATCCCACCTTCTGCTTTTTATTTCAAGGTAAGCATGAGGCATGCCCCACGTTTTGTGTTGTACCATGTCAAAGGAGTAGATTAAAACAATAGATTTGGATTTTGTGCTCTCATAAAGCAAACTGTTACAAAACCCTATTTCTGCCTTGTTTGTAGGCTATACTTACTTGTGATTTCTACCACCAGCTCTCACTGTCTACAAGTTCAATGCTTTTGGCAGTTACCTTGATCCCACAGTCAACCATGCATCAAAACTGAGGAAGAGAAACTGTGTGAAGTCCATCTGTATCTTCTTTTGGTGTGTCGAAAGTGATTTTTTACCTTCCCTTCTGAAACCAGCTAATCACAACCAGGACAACAGAAGAGCATGTCTGCAAGAACTGTTTCCTTTGTCAGGCATAATCACTCCTCAGTTATTTATTATCTCTTATGAATCATGCGCAGCTTGCAAGAAACTATTTCCATTACATGAACCAGTGACGCAACACTTGCTTTGTCGTATGCAGCACCTCCCTCCATGCATTTCTTCAAAAGTCAATAAAAGCTTTGCTGAGAGCCCTTGGTTTCAAAAGAAAATTCCTGACTACAAATATCATCACAAAGTTCAAACAGCCCTGAAAAGTCCAGCTGAAATGGCTATAACTGCCTCTGTAAGGAAATTGGATGCTGTACAGGCATGTCAGCAGGGCTGTCAGCAACATTTGAGCTCCTTGGGTTGGTACCTTCTGTGCACCATCTGTCCTGTGCTGCAGTTTTGATGTTGGATGAGGGTGGGAAACAGTTGCTGCAAGGAGAACCCAGCAATCCAGGCTCCGAGGTGAACACAGTCCATAGCTGCACAAACAGCAACTTAGCCTAGATAACTTTGCAGCCCTCAGTCTAGCATAAAGTGCCAAACAGCACTCGTTGCCCCTAGGCTGCCACAGCACAGGCAGCTGCAGTGAGCTGGATGGCCACAAGCTACACAGCAGATGGCAGGTTGCACGCTCTTGACGATGACAAAGCGCTACAAAATGTGTCCAGATTGACCACCAAACTGTCTTACATATCCTTGCCACAAACAGTTGGTACGGAGCACTGGACAAATATAGCGGTCTCCCCATTTGACCTGACAGGTCTATCCTAACTGTCTGGTTACATCACATCATCTCGAAGTGAAGAACTTGTCCTGTCCATACTCAATGCACTTTAAAACTCTTTTTGTTTAGATTCCAGACACTATCCCAGTTGGTTTCTTTGACCATAGAGACTTACAGAGAAAAACAAGGTATTTCCTAAGCTTTGATTCCTTATTTAAAAGCATCTGAAATTCTACGTCTCTCCCTGCTGTAAGATCCTTCCCTTGCAATGAGGTCTTTGGTACACAAATCTCTGCTCTTCTTTCCCTTGGCAGAAGAAAAATGAGGAACCCAATGCAGTGAGGTATGGTTGGTAAAAGAGAAATACCAGAAATAGTTTGTTCATCCATTAAAACAGTATGATTTGGGGTAAGAAATGAAAGTCAACTGAAGAAAGGATGTGAGCGTGCGTCATTCAGCTGGAGTTCCCAGGTGTTGCTTACAAGCCCACTCCTCCAGAGTCCTGCTCACCCAGCCCCTGTAGAGCTATGTGAAAGAGACAGGACTGACCACATTTCTCTCAACTTATTCACACCACTGAAGGAAAATCGCTCTTTCAAGTTCAACCTAAGAGGACCTTCTTTATTATCTATTAAATATATGCATATAGCATAAGAAGGAGAAAACCAGGCAAAGTAGCATTACTCTGAAGATATTCACTCACATGCACTTTAAAAATGCCATCATAAAGAAAAATGTGAAAGATATGATTCTTCATTAAGATCAATCAGAAACATTTTACACAAATCTAATATCTAGGGTAAGGGTAATATCACTTTTCTGTTAAAGTGGATAGATCTGTGGATAGACAGATGCAATTCTTATACTTCCTTATACATCCCAGACATGAAGAGTGATCACTGAATCCCTAAGAACCACGGTAAAAAAATGGAAGATCCAGGAGTTCAAAGCATGGAGAAAGGACCAACAAGAGCAGCATTACTAGAGGATGGAAGCCAGTGTCAGATATCACACACCAGCTTTGGCTGATGAGCTTGGGCACTCACAGCTGAAATTCTCAGAACAATCAACAGGGAGAAGCAGGACCTCAGCAGGGCAACCCAGAAAGCTGTGAGTGACAAGGTGGACAAACCAAGTTCATTAAATGGAGGAAACTAGCCCCAGTGCTTATATATATATATATATAGCCATCTCAAAAGGAGATTGCAGCAGAGTTGAAGTCAAATACTCAGCCACTTTGACTCCGATACTTCTCCCTCTCTGCAAGCACTTGAGCTTAAGTGTATAAGAAACTCTCGGGTTCAAAGTGTGGGCATGTTTCGGCTCCTTCAATGGCTCGGCAGCTGCTGCAGCACACCCCCTAGATTTACTGTCATGCACTAAGGCCTCAAGTTCTCATCCAGCGATAAGGACCAAGAGCAGGTGGTGTGAGTACTTGGCACTAGCGAGGCTGCACCTCAAATACTAGGTTCAGTTTTGGGCCCCTCAGTACAAGAAGGATATTGAGCTGCTGAAGTGTGTCCAGAGGAGGACAACAAAGCTGGTGAAAAGTCTAGAGCACAAGTCTTATGAGGAGTGACTAAGGGTACTGGAGATGTTTAGCTTGGAGAAGAAGAGACTTAGAGGAGACCTTATTGCTCTCTGGAGCTACATGAAAGGAGGTTTTAGTGATGTGGGTGCTGGTCTCTTTTCCTAAGTAACAAGTGATAGGATGAGAGGAAATGGCCTCCAGTTGCACCGGGGGAGGTTTAGATTGGATAGTAGGAAATATTTATCTACTAAAAGATCGGTGAAACATTGGAAAAGGCCACCCAGGGAAGTGGTGGAGTCTCCATCCCTGGAGGCATTTAAAAAGTGTGTAGACATGGCACTTTGGGACATGGTTTAGTAAGCATGGAGGTGTTGCGTTGGATTTAACGATCTTAGAGGTCTTTTCCAACCTTAATGATTCTACGAGTCTTGCCCAGGATAATGGAAACATGGGAATGAAGAAGATGGAATGAGAAAAAAAGAACTGGAAAAACCTAAAGCCCTATTAGTTAGTTCAATCTTCTGAATCTGTAGGGTTTTGGACTTAAGAGAAGCTACCACTGAAAAATAAAAGCCTGAAGCTGTGAACATTTTCACGGGAGCTGACCTTCTACTTTTGCATCTGTCTTCAACTTATCTATTGCTTTGTCCCAAAACCTGACAAAAAGATCCCCAAGACAGAGAAATAGTATTCTGATACTATTCTACAGCTTTGTCTTGCAATGCATGGACAATGAAAGGTATGACATCACAGGCATTTACATGGATCAAGAGTGATGCTGGAGCATGAAAAAGTTCTTCAAGACAGTCCTCTATAGAAAATGAGTATTTTTATTGTCTGGAAAAATTAATTACGAAGATTTAATGGTATGATGCAAGGAACTACTCATTTTTTAATCTTCTGTTAACAAAACATCTCTTTCTAAGAGCCCTCCAAACTCTTGCCTTTTGTAGTCCAGATGCCACAATCCAAATTAATTTAATTACTTTACTATATTATTTTTCCTACCCTACCATGACTCCTCTCACTTAAGCACTTAAGAACATAGTTACAATGGTTACTCATTAAATCTCCCTAAATTCAAACAAATAATGAATTAATAATGCTGAACAATGACCACTGTTCAGCCAATCCTTCCAAAATTTCCCACACTTCCCACAATCCAACATCTGTCTTCCCAGATCCTTATTCATGTACTCAATCACTCGGAAGATTTTTCAGCCACAGAAATAAATCTCTCTCAAACTTTTACTTTACAATCCGATGACATTCACATATTCCTTAAAAAAACCCCTATGTGGGTACCAGCAGACCATGCCATGTAACAGATGAAGGCATTAGGGTCTGTTCTACCCAAGGCAGAACTTCCCATGTGGTATGTTCTTTGGCAGTCGCCCTCTGCCCCCCTAAGCTGGTATTATGGTATTTGATGTCAGATGCTTCAGAGACAGGCACCATAAAAACACCATGTAGTTATGGGTTATTCTGCCAGTGGGGAAACTGCTCTGGAGCTTCAGGAAACAGAGCCAGGGTTACATTCCCTAGACAAGGAACTTTATTTGCTGCAATTGCAGATGCCCTGTGTACTCCCTGCACACTTGCACCTCCTTTCATTTGTATATTATTTCAGCTTCATTTATTTATCAGTTTAGCAAGCTCATTAAGTAACGATGAGGTAACGCCATCTACTACCAGGACAGAAAGCATTCCAGTGATCAAGTTCTAAACCAATTTCTTTCTCTGGCATAAACTTGCCTCTCTCTCTGGTATTACGGGTGAACGCTATGTCCCTTCTTACTTGTGTTCTCTGCATTCCTGTCTACCCAATTTTTCTGCACATGTAATTCTCACCACGACTTCAGGTTACTGCATCACTTCTCTGTAGCCCCTTCCTGCAACAGTACTCTGCATTTTGAACTACTTTTTTCAAATAAGACTCTACTAGAAAATACACATCAGGGACTGCTCAGGGGTACAGGCTTAGTCCCCTAGTCAGTTTTTTTTTCTAAATTTAAGCTTTTATCACCCTGTAAAAGACTCACAAGCTCAAATTCCACTTTTGAGAAGGACAAAGTTAGAATAGAACTTGGAATCAAAGCTTGGTTTATAGTTTCCAAACTGGGAGGGTGGGAGCATAGGGGAGATGCTGTCCCTCACTCCCTTCATGAAATACAATGGTTTTGATTCAAACAGCAGTTTAACAGGTGGCACCTCCCCAGCCTTGCCATCTACAGTCACAATTTGATACACTCACCTTCTTCTGCTGTTACTCTTATAGGAGTATTCCTCACATAAAACCACAACGAGTTCCTAAGGACTTCGCCCATAACACAAAAACAAATAACGCTGCACACATGCCTCTGCCTGTGTTTGATGATGCTAAATTTTCTAACCCGAGCCAACAGATACACAACTTTGCAGGGTTGAGGACATCTCCTGGTGATTCTTGGTTTGGTTTCTGCTACAGGATTTTGTGATATATATATATATATATATATATATATATATATATATATATAAGGTGTAGCATTTACATCAGCTGGTTTCAGCTCCCACGTAAACACCAGAATCATCCTGAAACATATGGCACAGTCACACTGTACCCATACTGATAAGATTCTGGAAGGGGAAATATAAATTGAAAACCACAAGTGATGGCTAGTTAGATTTTGCATTTCTACTAAAAATAAGCAAATTGGGGCAGAATAAGAATCTTTTTACAGCAAAACCACTACCTAATAATAAGCAGCCTCAGGCACTCCCAAAGGAATAGGGCAGCTCAGCTTTTAGACACAGGGGAAAGGGAAAAATGGCAACCCTTATGTTTTGTGTGATACTTTTATTAGTATAATTACTTAATGAAAAAAACATCAGAGCACTTTCACAAGCGCCTTATAAAGCTTTTTTTTAAAAAATTAATCCTTCGTAAAAGTCTGTCTTCTTAATAGCGCAGTGTAATAAATATCGTGCCCATTCTGCAGGTAGGAAAACCAACACAGCGAGCATCAGCAACCTTCCCAAAACTGCAGAGAAAGCAAACAGCAATGCTATGACTCGCATATCAAGAACACCTTACTTTCTGTAATAAGACTACTAGATGTCAGTTTCATCCCTTTAAAAATTTGAAGTATTTTCAATCATTTTGATGCAAAAAATCCAATTCAATTATTTATATATTTTTCTAAAGGTCATTTGGAACCTCTGTTTCCAAGTTATTGATTCACTATATTTCTTTGATGAACATAGCAAATTTGACTTTTGTGTTTCAGTATTGTCAAAATATGCAAATCAAAGATCTTTCTGGGAAGAGATTAAAGTTTCGTATCAGTTGAGCAAGTCCGGGAAACAATTTCTATAAGCAGAACAGGAACATACTGTGCTGCCTGTGACACGTCTTGAAATTCAGGTTTTTTATTCCTTGTTGTCTGTGTGACTTAGGCAAAGCACAGGGACATGCCTTCTTCATGTGAAAGCTGGAAACAAAATGATTTCTTCAGTTCAAAAATGCAGTGACAACCTCCGCTCTAAAATAAGAGACAGAACTTTATCACACCTTTGGCAGCTCCTGAACCAATTATTTACAAGCTCCACTTCTGGTGATTCACGTGTGAGTCCTCTTCCCACATCACAACACACTATTATCTTTTCATTTCACTGCACTGCCAAGCTTGGGCTCTGTTTGCCATCCTGGCACATCTTCACATCAAGATGTCTCTGCAAGACCAGTACTAGTTCGGCAACCTTATCTCTTTCCTTCTCTGCTATCTCACATGCCCCGAGGTACACAGATGCCTCAGTTTGCCATCATTCTAACAAAAATGCCAGCAAAAAGAAAATCTTTGTGACCAGACTCACAAAACTGAATCCTCCATAATGTAAGAAGGCAAACTGATTACTTTACTCTCAGCTCTGTTCTGTTACCACATGCACAGGAGAGAAATGAAGAGGAGGAATCTAAGAAATCTCCCTTCCACATTTCCTCTTTCTGGGCTTCTGCACAGAGACTTTGTCCCATGACGGGACATGCCAAGTTCTGTGTGAGATACAAATGAATTAACGCTCTGGGACAAGGGTTAGTTACGTACAATGCCAAGGGCATTGATGATGTAAAATGATAAATCTTAACTCCTGTAAAAACAGAAGAAAATAAAATATTTGGAAATGTGAAAGGCCTCTTCCTGTGCACCTGAATCCAGGAACCAGACCAAATCTCAACAGTAGACGACAAATAGCATTTTATTACCCTTCCTGATAATTCTTCCTTGCATGATGTGGTACATAAATAAATATTTAAGTATGTCTTAAGTGTGTACATACACATTTATATATATATAAATATGTATATACGTAGAGAGATTGGAAGACGGCATGAAGTTTTCTCCTTCCCTCCAGCCACAGCTAATATATGGGACCATGACAGTTCCAGTGCTGTAGGGAAGGCTGAGATTTTACCTTTTACAACAGCCTTCATTCACAAACGTATTTGGAAAAGGTAATGTAACCGATCTGTACCTCCACCAGTGTCAGCTGCACAGACAGTGCCACCAGATCTGTACACTAACTTTCTTCAGCTGAGGCGCTGCAGGCCTGGGTTTTAGTTGGGTCTCTCAAAATGAAACACCTTTCCTTCACTTTGCTCCATAAGCACAAGGGAGATGCCAAATGAGTGACACTTCCCTTTCCATTTGCCTCCTACTCTGCTACTGTCACTCCTCCTAGGTGCTCCAGGGACTGCTCCTCCACATTCATCAAGAGCAATACTGATGTTTCTCAGGATAAAAGTTTAACCTTCCACTACCTGCAAAAAGCAGAACAACAAATAAGACACCCACTTACCCCCCCCCCCCAAATAAAAACAACAAAAAGGCTCCAAGGCATGAGCTTTGTCTCAGTTTTGCGCAACTGATGGGTTGTTGTTTTCACTGTGCTAGAAGTCAGACTCAAGAAGTGGCTGGGACCCTGGCGTGCTGGGCTGCCTGCAGAAAAAGACCATTAAAAATCCTACCACCTGTTTAAGTAAATGAGTTGTGAATGGAATTAAGACTTCCCAAATGAAAAGATATCAATTTTTATCACCATAAAAAAGCAGAATAAATATATATGACACTGAAGAAAATATTAACTGGAAAAAATACATACGAAAAGGTAAAAGATCATTAGAGTTAATGTGACCTGGATACCACTATGTTTCATATCCTATGTGGAGAAAACACTGAAGTACAGAAAATAATCCCTCGTCCGACACAGGTGTCATCTGACTTTTTTTCATTTCCCAGGAAACACAAAGTTTTTGTAGTTTCCCCAGTTTACTGTCTACTTATTTGTAAAAAGCGAAGATTGAAAACATTAGTTTTCAGGTTCTTATTTCCTTTTAGCCACGGAAAAAAGAAAAAACATAAAAGAAAACCTGGATAAAACTTTAAATTTTGTAAAGCTTACTTGCAGTTTTGAGCATGCTCTGAACAAAGGCTGCCCTGAAAGGGACAGAGCAGGCACAAGCAACTCTAGACACACTTCCCAAAAGACACAGGGTATCATAAGTAATGGGCATTTTCAGTAACAAGCTGCTATCCCATTCCCTGTCGCAGACCTAGTGGGCTGCAAGAGTTAATCTCCTTGGAAAGCCTGTACCGTGCATTTACTCCTCCAGGTCTCAGCACAACATCTGGGAAAGCGTTTTGGAGGGAATGGGAGTAGAGAGGTCTTTCTCGCCTTCATGCCACTGCAGGGCTACACATGGTAGACCACAATCATGCTTGAGACCTTAGATGAACTGCAGTTCTTTGGAGGTAGAATATTAAGTACTAAATGTCTACTTAGAGAAAATTCTATTCTGCATAATGAAATCATCATTATTCCCTCGTGCCACACACAGACAAAACACATATGCACCCCATATTTACAAAGTCAAGGGGCACTGTTGCAAATATTTTTCATAACCTAGAGACTGAAAGCAATCACAGGCACAATTAGACTTGCTTTCTCATCAAAGTGCCTTGGAATAACCACGTGGGCGCTCTTCCATATCGGCACAGCATCAGACCTACAATGCAGAGGAATTACTCCCCGTGTGTAAGGTGAATTCAAGGCTCTCAAAGTGCGCCAGAAATGAAATCATTTAACTTTCCACACAGCGGCTATTGGAAGAGAACTGGATGTACAAGCTCCTTGTGGTATGGACACCTGCCCGTAAGTAGTTGGACTCAGACTACTCCACTAAATCCAGAGGTTCCCCCTTCTGAACATCACCTTACTGGGCTGTGGTGGCACTGGTGAGCCTGCCTTTATACCCTGGTACATATTGTACCAGCAGGCACGGGCTTTTGTATATATTTTTGTCCTGGGAAGGACAATTTGGGAAGAGGCTGAGGCTTTAGCAGTCTCAATTATTAAATAATCTTGTTTATCTTCTGAATAGAAACTGTATGAATAAAGAGCAGAAAACCTAAAAGTGAAAACTTCCACGAAATATACTGGTTTCCACATTGGAAAACTCTACTGTTTATTGTAACTGGCAGTAAATTTCAAACACTAAAAGAAAGTATTTCTTAAAAAATAAAAGCATCACTCAATACAAATAGAACCTCCTATTTTTATTTAAAGCAAATTAATTTTTAAATTGGATTTGTTTACTTCAGTTACCAGTTTCTGCAACAGCATGTGAACCTGCTGTTGCAGTTTTTTTCACCCAACAGATTTAACTGGAGAAGGGAGAGCTTTGAGATATGGGCCTAGGGATCACGTAGGAAAAAGAAAAAAAACTGGGCTTTTGAAGAGTGAGTCTGGAGGGCAGGTGACAAAGAGTTGTTAATTTTAAAGAAGACCAAAAAGCTACACAGTTCAAGTCAAACTCAGAAGGATTATTTTAAAAATATTCCTTCCTCCTAATATTTGCCTAAAGAAGGGATTACAAACCTGAAAATATCTCTTTGGAACTTATAGCTAGCAAAAGGCATTAAACAGACCTTAAGAAAACAACAGGTAATGAATGGGGTTTCAAAACTTACAGAGCAAAAATAACTTTTTTGGTGCCTCCAAATTCTTAAGTCTGCTCTAAAACTGCTCAAAGGAAAATGTGAACAAAGAGTAATGACAGGGGCTCTTTCATATGAAAATAATATATGGAGCAACAGTGAGTGAGAGGAATGCAATGTTTGAAAAAGCACAGACTAAATAAAACACCCATGTACTCACTAGCCCTCTCTCTTCTAGCGTAATGACTCTACAGCTATAAAGGAACATTTTGGGGAGGAAATGCTGTCATTTACTCAGGTACAAAAACACATTACTGAGATGTTTACTGTCTCCATGTAACGCTGCTGAAGACCCCCTGACACTGACAAATAGGCTTCATTACATCTGTGGCAAAGGTATTTGCTCTCATCTCTCTGGAATCATACAGGCTTGATCAAGGACAAAGCACCAAACACTAAAAAATTCATTTGGCCTGGGGGCTGTATTCAGCCTGCCTAACAAAGCAGCCGCATCTTCTGCAGCACTAGCACAAAGAAAGGTGATCAGGACCCAGTGCCAGCTAGGAATTATGGATGAAAACCTATACTCAGTACCTGAGCCCCATACACAGTGCTCTGGTTACAGCTCTTGTCCTCCTCCACCACTCTGAGGCAGAAGCAAAGCCACAGCTGTGGCTATATGATGCCCATCACGAAACCCATTCCCACTTCATGCCAGCTGGAAAGTCTTAGGCTTTTGCTGCCATTGACTCTAGAGAGCCACTCTGCCACATTCCTCCAGAAATCTGTAACTAGTGACTGAAATCAGGTTGCACAGAAATACAGAATGCTGATTACTCCTACAACAAAAGAAAATCATATGGACCTGAAAGACAAGGAGCAATTTCTTCTGTAATGGGATCTTAAAGACCATCCAGTTCCAGCCTCCTTGCCATGGGAAAGGGCTCCTTCCACTGGACCAGGTTGCTCAAAGCCTCACTCAACCTGAGCTTGAACACCTCCAGTGACGGGGCATCCAGCACTTCTCCGGGCAACCTGTGCCAGCACCCCACCACACTCAAAAATATCTTCCTAATATCTAACCTAAATCTCCCTTCTTTCAGCTTAAAACCCTTGCCCTTCATCCTATCCTTATCACTACACTCCCTAATAAAGAGGACCTCCCCAATCCTCCTGTAGGCCACAGACATCAGACATCGTAGAACTATGTCCCACATAATCTTAAAGCAGGCAACTTCTTTCTTAATTACTAACTTCTTCTGGATTATTCACACTATATTTTAAACTCCTTAGGCTTCTCCACATGGTAAGAGGGTAGCCACAATGAGCTACAACCGGATGTAGCTGTGAGCAGCTTTAGATGTAAAATTCAAGACAAATCAAATTTCCCTTTTAATGCCTATGTAGTTGGTTGGATTTCACAGGCCCCATGCTAGGCACCGCTTTCAGACACATTCACACCACCAAGGGTACTCTGTATACTTGGGAAAAGGGGAAGAGCTTTAAATCTCCTGCACTTGCATTATATATTATACAAATCCTGTCTGACCAAGTTGGTGGCTTGCTATGATGGGGTGACCGCAGCAGTGGACATGGATAAACTGATGGATGTGATCTATCTAGACTTCTGTAAAGCCTTTGACATAGTCCCACACAACACCCTTCTCTCTAAATTGGAGAGATATGGATTTGATGGGTGGACAGTAAAGTAGATAAGAAACTGTTTGGATGGCCGTATTCAGACAGTAGTGGTCAGTGGCTCAAAGTCCAGATGGAGATCAGTGACAAGTGGTGTCTCTCAGGGGTCTGTACTGGGACCAGTGCTGTTTAATATCTTTGTCAATGATATTGACAGCGAGATTGAGTGCACCGTCAGCAAGTTTGTGGATGACACCAAGCTGACTGGTGTAGTTGCCACACTGAAAGGACGGGATGTCATGGAGAGGATCCTGGACAGACTGGAGAAATGGGCCTGTGAGAACTTCATGAGGTTCAACAAGGCCAAGTGCAAAGTCCTGTACCTGAGTCGGGGCAATCCCCATTTTCAGTACACAATGGGGGATGACGTGCTTGAGAGCAGCCCTGCAGAGAAGGACATGGGGGTGCTGGTTGATGAGAAGCTCGACATGAGCCGGCAATGTGCACTTGCAGCCCAGAAGGCCAACAGTATCCTGGGCTGCATCAAAAGAAGCGTGGCCAGCAGGTCGAGGGAACTGATTCTGCCCCTCTGTTCTTCTCTTGTGAGACCTCATCTGGAATACTGTGTCCAGTTCTGGAATCCTCAACATAAGGAGGACATGGAGCTGTTGCAACGGGTCTAGAGGAGGGCTACAAAGATGATCGGAGGGCTGGAGCACCTTCCATACTATGACAGGCTGAGAGAGTCGGGCTTGTTCAGCCTGAAAAAGAGGAGGCTCAGAGGAGATCTTATTAGCGACTTTCCAGTACCTGAAGGGGGTCTACAGGAAAGGTGGAGAGGGGCTATTCATAAAGGCTTGTGGGGATAGGACCAGGGGCAATGGGTATAAACTGGAGAGGGGCAGATTTAGACTGGACATTAGGAAGAATTTCTTCACCATGAGAGTGATGAAACACTGGCACAGGTTGCCCAAGGAGATTGTGGCTGCCCCATCCCTGGAGGTGTTCAAGGCCAGGTTAGATGGGGCCTTGGGCAGCCTGATCTAGTGGGAGGTGTCCCTCCCCATGGCAGGGCGGTTGGAACTAGATTATCTTTAAGGTCCCTTCCAACCCTAACTATACTATGATACTATGTTTTAAAATTTTCTGTTCGTTATCAGCACCCCTAGCGGAAAGCATAATTTGCCTCTTTAATTTACATAATATGTCTCAAATTTACACGTTCTCCCTATTTAAGAGGAGACAGATGATGTCTATGAAAACTGGATCATGATATGCAAATTTAGCTTTGGTAGAAACTGGACTGTGATTCAGATTAAATCAGAATATTGCACACTAGGATTTGCAGACTAAGTAGCCTGTGGATGAAGAGTGAAAGTAGCTTTTAGCCATGTGGTCGTCGAGTGGGACAGTTTGTCGGTGACCAAGTGACATACATTCCCTGGGACATGGCCCAGGGGCCGTGCTTTTCATTATCAGGCAAGTGAAATCAGTACAAATAAAAAAGGGTTTGTGTGTTTTTCGTATGATCCCTGTTATCTATCTATAAGGTGTTTTCACTTTCTAACATCTCCTTTCTACTGTTACAACAACCAGCCCAAAGGGTCCCGGGTGTTTGTTCTTGTTTCCCTCCTTTTCTCTCTCTAAAACAGACTCCCTGTCCTCTCATCTTTCCATATACACCCTTTATCTACAACTATTACGCTGACTGAAGCTATAATGACATGTTTTATTTCACCAGAGACTTTACTGCTTTGCGTATGACCTCATAATTGGCGTGATCGTAAGGCTTTTCCCTGCTGCCTTCGCAATATCCAGCTTAGGAACCTATTTTCATTATAGTAACAGAAGGCTGAAAAATAATCACAGAATCACGGCATCATAGAAATGTTTGCGTCGAAGGCACCTTAAAGATCATTCTGTTCCAGCCCCCTGCCACGGGCAGGGACACCGACCACTGGATCACGTTGCTCAAAGTCTCATCTTTCAACCTGGCCTTGAACATCTCCAAGGATGAAGCATCCACAACTTCTCTGGGCAACCTGTGCCAGAGTCTTACCACCCTCACAGCTAAAAATTTCTTCCTAATATCTAATCTAAATCTACACTCACATGACAAGAGAAGAAAAAAATGTAAAATAAATAAATGCCAAAAAGAAAATCTAAAAAAAAATAAATAAAATCTAAAATAAACCTACCCTCACATGACAAGTCAGGTGAAATTTTGCAGGGAAATCACAAACATTTTTCACTACTTTGCAGCTTTCCATTGACATTTCTGAAATGTCCAGCCAACTAGAGAGGACGTAAAGATGTATGTTCTTGATTTTATAGCGTGAAAATATCTGCCTGCTTTTTTGCCCAAGTAATGAAATTGTTTTGTGCGTTTTACAGTTTTCACCGACCCAGAATTTCCAGTTTCACCAACTTCAAAGATCAGTTGTTAAAGTCCAGTTTCTATAACCCATGTAAGTCTCTCAACATACGCATGATTTAACTCTTTGATTTACATAAAACATATCAGATTTTCGTCCTCTGTCTTCAGAGTGAAGAGAGCTGTAGAACTTTCACAAACCAGGGCTAGTAGAAAAGGAAATAGCAATTCATTATAATAAATTTAAACACTTTTAGAATGAAATTTTGATGGGGAAAAAAACCCACAGTGGAAGCAACCAGTATAACTTCATCTGCAATGCTCAGCTGTCCTACTGGAAGTGTCAGTGGTAACTTTAGCACTGCCTAAAAGGTCTGAAATAGCCATCACATATCCTAAAATCACGCTATGGTTGTTTCTTTCTCCATCTCCAAAGCAAAAGCAACAAACTGAAGAAGGTGAGTCCCACTGGGGCTCCATGAGCACAGACCTCACAGGGAACAGGAGAAACAGCTCTCCACACTTGCTGGGCTGACATCAGCACCTAAGCCAAGCATAGTGCAGACACAGGCAGACTGGGAACGCAACACAGAGCTACTGGTTTTCACAACTTTGAAGATTACTCATTTGCAGAGTCACATATTAGTAATTTTCTTTAAGTTCACTGAAGCAGAAACTAATTCAACAGAACTCCGGTAAGCCAATTTCTCACAGTTTCTCCTTGCAGAAAGAGTTGATAAACTTGAACTGTGAGATTGCCTGCTAGCCCCGAAGGCTCTCCATCACACCCGAAACCTCTTGATAACTTTATCTGACAGTTTGGCAAAACAACAACAAGGAGCTGATACTAGAAAGAGAAATTTAATACCAGGGCTTGAGATTTATGAAATGCTCTACCTATTACAGGTTTCACTTGCAGTTCTTTAGTTGGAGAGACAATGTGCAATTCAAGCTCGCCCCCCAGTGGACTCCATGCCCACACCAGTACACTCCGTTTTGAGGACACTGGTGAGAAGTATCGGAGAGCTAGCTGATATCATTCTTAAACTAGGAATGACTCAAAGAGAATTAAATGCAACTGTTTCTGTCTATAATATTTTGTTTCTGTTTTTAATTACAATTAAAAGAAGTATATCTTCCAACCAACAAAGTTGTTCATCCTGTCAAAATACTGCATTGTTTTTCTTCCAGTGGCTGCATGACTGCAAATTACTTAGTGGCTATGCATACACAGTAAATAAAAAAAAAAAAAAAAAAACATCGTTCTGAAACACATCCTGCTTAGGTAAACAACTGTCAGTAAGATCAGCCTGTCTAAATAAAACAGTCCAGATTATGCAATGCTGAGTTTCTGTGATCTTTCCTCAGAAAGTTTCCTACTGAAACTTGCTCACCCTTGCGTGCATAGCTGTCATAGTTCATTTATACTTACCCAAAACTGCACACTAATTACTCTGGGTCATATGTGAATAATTAACTTCTTTTGCCTGAAGCAAAAGCAAAGGCCAAGATAAAAAAATGTAAAATGAGATTAATACACAGAGTACGCTCATGGCCAATGCTACACGAAGCCTGAATATACCAACTTCTTACCAAGACCTGAGAAGTGTTCACTAAAATACTTTAATTTTAACAGCACAATACAGATTTTCTCACTGGATCCAGTGGCTAGAAGCATTCCTGCACCTGAGAAGGTGCTCACCTTCTCTCTAGACTATACTTTACTTCTTACATTGTAGTAGGTATGAAGACACGATAATGTAAAACAGTTAGGAGCTGACCACTTAATGAGGGTTTTGGATTTGATGTTATTTTTCTTTTCTCCCTGAAGGAATAAACCAACATCCAACATGACTGCAAAATAACTTCAGGCAGCTGCCTTTGGGAGTGGGGAATCATTTCAGTCAGCTAATAGGTAGGTATCTGGGCTTCCTTTGTTTTCATCAGTGAAAGAGAAACACCTTCTCAAGCCAGTCCCTGGACCTACCTGAAGAGAGAATAACGTGCCCCAGAGGTGCCAATCCCTCTTCCCTAGCTGCCCAGAGATCCCAGACAGATAGCACAGCCTAGACACCCAGCTGCCAGGGAATCAAGGCTGAGGAGATGGATCCTATGATTACAACAGGTACAGAGACTCCCTTCATGTTGCTGCAGAGTTACAGCTGCAAAAGCTGCAATTACTGACAACATTTTGAGCCCTCCCTGCCTAGTTTTGAGCATCCTAAGTGCACAGCCTGAGATTCAGTGGTGCAGACTATCTAACACTGATTTGGGTGCGTCACCCACAAGCACTGATCTGCGATGAGATCACTAATGAATGTGATACTCATTCAATGTGATACATCATGTGATACCATGTCATAAAATGACATGGCAGAGAAGAGGTTTTTTGTATTTCTGGGCTAACTTAGGTGTGATGTTTCTGAGGTTGTTCACATCTAGCTTTGTAGCTCAGCTCCTTACACAGTGCTTGCTTATACTCCTGGGCTGGTCGCCAAGCTTGCAAGCTAGAAAAAAAGGGACCTCCCTGTGGTAAAAGCACTTAAGTGGTATTTTCTGTTCAACCCAGAAAGTCTACTGCAGGTTTCACGCCACTTCTGGGCTCTCTGCCTTCCAATGTGCTATAGCCATAAAATGCTCAAAGGGTGATACAGGTAAGGATAGAGAAATAACATAGAAATTTTGGTAGGGAGAAGGAAAGGGATGGAGTAGGGTTATAATAGGATAAAAGAAGTAAGACAAGAGTGACAGAGAACAAGGTGAAAGGGTAAGGGCACATAAAATATATCAGAAGGGTAGGGATGAAAGACCACATTGAAGAATGAACAGGGAAGAGGAAAAAAAAATTAACACAAGGCATGATAAACTGAGAGAGTGGAAAAGTCAGAAGTATTAACGGGAAGATATGAAGTAACTAGAATAATTGACCTGGAGGGAAATGTAATGAAATTTCCAGATCACCAGAACAATTCTGCTGTTTAAGGAAGGGACTCTTACCTTACAGAAATTGGTTTAGTAGGGGGTATTAGGATGTAGCCTTGTTCAGTATTCCTCTCAACAATAGTCCTACCAACCAAAAGACATTGGAAAGAGTGATGGAGTCGTGGCCTCATTTGAAATGGAGAAGCCATCACTTCATTTTTTAAAATGATATCTCATAGTCTTTACAGTACATCACACCATAGAAAGCACCAGCAGATTCTCAGCAGAGAACAACATTGTGCTACATGCAGGATAAACACCACCTTTTCTCCAAGGAGTTACAAGAACGCCAAAGTACATTAAGGACAGAGAGATCAATAAATTTAATTTAAGCAAATCACCAGCAAAGTAAGAACAGCACTGAAACTCAGAGCATTCTGTTCACCACCTTTCTAGCCATCCAAGCAACTCCCTTTTCAGTTGTTCTTGATGACTTCAAATTGCTGCTCCTGAGTTCATCCACAATAAAATTACAATTACATGTCACTGCTTCAGCTACCCTTACATGCCTGTCATGTAGACCAGTAACAGCCCATAAAGTTAATGAGGACACCAGGTATTGAGTAAGTCTTATCATCAGTGAATGGGACCTAGCTTGTCTAGGCACATCTCTTGCATCTCTGTTGTAGGGACATGCTGCAAGCTGTTCTCATCAGGTGCCTGACTTCCCTCTGCAGTATGTGGTAGGTGCCTCTAAAAGCCTCCAGAAAAAAATACTGAGCTCCTGAGTTTATATTTGAATTGAACTAAAGGCATTTAGTGGCACCTAGCATTCCAAGGCTACATCTGTAAAAGCACATAGCAGTTCAATAGGAGCAGGTCTGTAGAGTGAAAAAAATGGTGCTCAAGATCCATGTCCACATTATATGCTCTTGAGGGTTTTCTTTGGGCTAGCTCTGGTTGGTCCCAAGCAATGATCACCCATTGTTCACTGAAGAATAGTAGGTACGTCCCAGGAGGCCACTTTTCCATTTAGTTTCATCTGAAAGGAGTCCAGTTTGTGCTGAGATTGCTCTTGTGCTACAAAGTAGGGATGACAGGAAAGTTCAATTCAGAAACACGCTCTTAATTTGCACTGGAATGTCAACGCTGGTGCACTCGCTGAAATCTCTGCTATTTAGGCACAGACCTTTGGCTCTTAGGGTAGGATGACAAGTTCAATACGCCCAAAACTAGACAGAAAAGAACCTGCTTGTCTTAACCATGTTACATAGTGCCAGAACAGTCTTACCTGTGTGCGTTCTCCGGTGAGCCTTCAGGTGGGAACTTTTTGTGTATACTTTGTTACATCCCTCAAAGTCACACCGATGGATGCGCCGCTTCCTGGAGTCTGGAGACTCAGACCTCCTCTGACGCCTTGTGCTCTCAATACTGAACGGTGAAATTGAACTGAAAAGCAGAAAAGAAGATAAAGTAATGAAGCAAGAGCACGGTGTACATCCTGGGCCGCAAAGATCAGCTGTAAAATATCACTGTGCCAGAAATGACTTAACAATGAATGAAATATTTCCTTTCCTACAATGTCATCCACGTCACATGTTTGAAACAATTTGTGCTTGAGCTAAGCGTATTTGGCAGTATGTAGTAATTCAAGTCTTGATCTAGAGTACTTATAGCCAAAGAAAACATCACAATCTTCAAAATACTGCTCCAATAATGAAGTACACTGACTTTATCTGAGCTTTATTTCTATTTTAAATGTGTCCAGATCCATCCTCACTGAACCCTGCTTCCTAAACAACTTTATATATAGCCTCCATAATTTCTCTTTGACAAGTTTAAGTAGATAAAAATCCTGAAACCTTTTATGAAAAAGTGTTTCCAGTACCTAGATCTGGACTATGGATCCTTGCATTCAGTCAAACATCGGTTGTTTACTTCCACACAGATGGCTAAGAAACTCATATCACCCCGCAGCAGCGATTTTTCCATTTACTTATTTAACAAGTCTCAATCTATCACCTGAAAGTCAATGAATTTTATTTCCCATCAGACCACTGACAAACAAAAAGTTTATTAGCACAGGGCCAGCAAACAATCCCTACAGAAATACCTATGCACAGTGAAGATTCTTCATTTAGTGCAACATCCTAAGGCCTATCAGTTATCTCAATTTTAAGTAAATAGAAAATGAGTGTTAAAGTCCTATTGCTTTATTTTATAAATACAGCCTGTAATGAGTGTAATACTCGAAGATAGCCTGCTACAAAAATGCACTTGCCTTAGTTAGGTCACCTTGTGTCATAAACTATTATCAATTTGGTATGCCAAGATCCAAGCCCTCATCCATTTCATGAATTCCAACATGCAGCTATAAGGCAGGGATAGGACAAGGGGGAATGCTTTTGAGCTGAAAGAGGGCGGAGTTCAAGACCACGCTGGATGAAGTTTTGAGCAACCTGATCCAGCAGAAGATGTCCCTGGCCCATTCAGGGGGCTTGGAACTGGATGATCTTTAAGGTCCCTTCCAACCCAAACCACTCTAGGATTCTATGATTCTAAATCCTTACTAATTGATTGCCTTATGGACCCCCTTATGGTTACAGTACACAGTAACCATGTTCACCTACAGTTACACTAGCCTGAACAACACTGGCCTTCATTTTCTGGGATTTCCCCCACATTCCTGGGTTTATTGATATTGAAGGTATAGATCTAGCGATTCATCAGCCTAGCTCTTTAAACTCTTGAGATCCAAGTTCCCATTCTCGTGAAAGAATTTGTGACTGTCAAATGAGAATGAACTGGAGGAAAAGAAACAGAATCTGATCACTAAAAGAAGTGTGAACCTTTGGGGAACCTAAATATTAAGAAAGGCATTTGAAAGAATCACTGAAGTTGATGCATCTGATGAGAAGCCCCTGTTGTCAACACTAATCTTCAACTTTCAGCTAATATAACCACTGCTGTTACAGCTATCGCTGTTCTGGCGTAAACTTCATTTTCAGAGATTTCTAGAATTTGCTGAGGACTAATTATATTGGTTTAAAACTATTGGTTTTATTGCATAAAGCATGTTGTACCATGTGATTCCCTGATGTTCCACTTTGCTGCATTACAAATCTTTCAGCCTTGAGTTCACGATTGTTCAAATGACGCATTTTTCTTTTTTTTTTTTTTAAAATATTTTTACACTACAACTAATTTAAAGCACTATTTAAAAAAAAGAAAGGAGTACTCTACTTCTGACAGTCTTTCTCTCTTAACACTTGATATATATTCATATTTCACCTTCAGGCAAAGAGATTTTCCAAGTTAATCATTGTTGCCTATAATATGATGTGCAAATGGGCATGCAGGGAGTTTCTGAAATGGAGAAAGAAATGGACAGATAGCCGAAATGCCAACATTAACTAACAAAAAGTAGTCCCCAAGAGAACGAGACATCAGCACTTTACAGGAATACAGATATGTTTGCAGAAATAGCTTTGGAATTGCATTTAAGCATTTGCATCTCAAGGCAAATAAAAGTCTTGGGTCAGATGATTCCCTGAGAACAGTCTGAGAACAGTCTTCCGACTCCATTGTTTTATTTAAACATCCCACCAGCTAAAACAAAAAGCAAAGATGTAAATCAGATCTTAAAGCTCAATATTGAAGATACAAAATCCAGTGCTCAAGAGCAGAAAATCTTTATCTTTAAAAATAAATATTTGTACATCATTTATACTGCAAACGATTTAAGAGCTGTCTTATAAGCCTGTTTTGTAACAGGGTGTTCAGATCCTGGATAGTACAGCTCATTTAAATGGGAGGATGAAGCTTATAATGCTGCTGCAGTTTCCAGCCCCAAGACAAAATGAACCTTGAGCAGAGTCAGCTCCTCATAAAAAGCTAATTGTCATGGATGAGAAAGTCACCTCACTGCTGTGCTTTCCCAGGTATTTATACAGGAGATGGTGGCATAAAGTAGTGCTGCAAAGGTGCTGAGTGATAAATGCTGCTGCTTCTTAACCGGATTGCTCCTCTCTTTCTTAAAGGTGAAGCATTCTTCCTATTCCATGCCAGGAAAATAATGGAATAAGCCACAGAAGGTGCTGTGTGTTGCACCGTCACTCGCAAGCTGCACAGCCATCACTTGCTCAGCGTGCTGAGGAGACAGGTTATGGTCAACTGGAACGAGCAAATGTAACCTCATGCCTGCCCTTTGCAGCACTGCAGGCTAAATGACAAATTTGCCAGCAGAAGGTACTCAGATGGCAAGGCAAAGCATGCCTCCAATGTGATCCTCCTCTGCCACGCTGATCCTCATGATGCAGGAACCCCACAGAGTAGAAATGCTCACCAGTGGAAAAGAAGCCAGATCCTACCTGATACCATCAGCCTTGTTCCAGCCTTACAAAAGCTGTGTGATTTTTTTTTTTTTTTCAAATGGAGACACCACAGGAAGATCTAAAAATCGCACAAGGTGCTTTTATTGAGCTTCCTGAGGTCGTTCCCTCTCACAGTGGATTTCCTGATGTTCTTTCCTTTGGCCAAACAGCAATAAAGGGACACCCTTCTCTTCTCAAGCAATTTCTAGAAAATACATTCACCAACCACACAGAGAGACATAAAAGAAGTCCTCAGAACCATGTTTTGTACCTTTTAAAGCCCACAGGGATCCTCCCAAGTGGCTCTGGATAGCACAGTGCTCCAGAAACTACTGTCTGATGGCGCCGTGTGGACAAAGACTTTGACAATGGACATGACAGAGAACTCACAGGTATTTCTTTTTTTTAACTAATTTTTCTGTTTGCAATGTACTAAAATAAATTAAAAAAAAAAAAAAAACCACCAAAATTCAAGCAGTTGACCATATTTTAGGAATCTCTCTTGACTGTAAGTGTCCCTCACAGATTGTCCAGAGTGAAGACCTGGAAACACATCATCAGCTGAGAGGTCCCAGTTCTCCTGTTAATGACTAAGATGTCAGGTAGCCTTTTGGGCTCAGGGTAGGGTTTGGCAACAGGACTGACACCATATGTAACACCTGAGGCAAATGGCAGGATCTATCAAATCACTGCTAACACATCAAGTTCAAAAGATAAATTAACGAAGAAGAAAACTGGGTTCTGACCTGCCAGCTGGATGTTTATTTATTTATTTGCAGTTTTATTTCCAGTGTATTTTCTATAGTACTGTAGAAACTACTACGCTAACAGAAATCCTGTGAGGCTGCTGGTTGCCCCCATAAGCAGCTTCAACCCCTGTAGCCAGTACTGCTGACAGGGTAAAATGAACAACTCCAATGTGAGCATTCAGGATGATTTACATAACTTTAGCTGTTATTCCAATTGGAAATGAAACCACACATCTCTGGGACTCACATATAACCAAGTGCTTTTCTCTGATGCAAAGAAGTCTGCAAAGTAAAACAAAGGCTGGGGCTTCACCAGTAGATGGCCATCAAGGTCTACTGAATGTAATCTGCACTACACGCAGCAGGGATGGAGGGTTGTTTTTCCTTCCTGCAAATGCTGCCCATGACCTCATAGGTGTTTCACCTTCATTCTACATATAGATTGGGAAAGGTCCTTAGCACACACAGTAACACTGTAAAAAACACATATAGCAGCTTTTTCTATATCAACAGAATGATAAGATGTCTCAGGTTAGAACAGAGTTTAAAGGTCATCCAGTTCCAACCTCCCTGCCATGGGCTGGGACACCTTCCACTGGATCAGGTTGCTCAAAGCCTCATCCAACCTGGCCTTGAACATCTCCAGGAATAGCACACCCATGACTTCTCTACGTAACCTGTGCCAGCGCCTCACCAGCCTCTCAGTAAAAAAGTTTATTCCTAATACCCAATCTAAATCCCCCTTCTTTCAGGTTAAAACCATTATCCCATGTCCTTTCACTACTGATAATGTGTTTTCTGAGCGATATGCACAGCAAAGCTGCCCGGGGATAACAATATGTTTATTAAAGCCTTGAACTGTGTTCAGCGCTGTGACACACCAACATGCCATGTGGTGACAAGTCCTGCACACCGGCTGCTCCCCACAAGCAGCCTGCTCCCGTGCTCTAACCCTGGCAGATATGTGGTGTTACCTTTGGACACCAAAGTACAAGCTTCCTGGTGCTGCCAGCATCCCAGGAAAGCCAGGCGAGAGCAGGCTGACACAGTTAACACAGAGCCAGTGCTGCGCAGTGAGTTGCCACTTTCCTTTTTGCTGTACAAACCCAAATAGTGTCCCAGTGCTGCATTTTCATCCTTGTGATTGCCACCTTTACTCTTCCTCAGCCTCTCTGCTATGAACCCAAGCTCTTTGGTTCTGTCTCCCGCTTACCTTGCAAAAGACCTCACAGAAAACACAGCAACCCAGGCCCAAAAGCATAGACCAGCTTGTGTCCAAAGTTCCCCCATATTATAGAATCATAGAATAATCAAGGTTAGAAAAGACCTCCAAGATCATCAAGTCCAACCGTCAGTTCAACACCACCATGCCTACTAAACCATGTCCTGAAGTGATACATCTACACTTATCTTACCATACGTCTCTCCTTTACAGCATTCAGACCTTCCCCCCTACCCGGTCCTGCAGTGAAATGAGAGACCTATGGATGCACTTTAACAATAGTCCACAGCTGCTAAAAACAGATGCTAACTTCACTTTGGGATGAGCCCAGCTATGTATCATCTGTGTCCCCTCCGCTCTAGCTACCATGAGGAGAACCAGACTGGGCTCAGCCCTGTGTGGCATCTGCTCAGTTCAGATGAGGGGTTTGGCAGTCCAGAGTGTGCTCCACAAGGTGGGCATAACACAAGTTGTGGTCCTCTTGTGTTCCTCAGGCTCTGGGCAGATGAAGGATGTGATTTGGCTAAGCTGACATACCAGGACAGTCTTGCTCCAGTTGTTTTCCCTTCTGTCAGCACCAGCACTTGTCTGATTCTGCCGCATGCCAGTTCAGGGACCCGCAATGACAAAAAATGAATTGTGCAAAAAGACTCTCACTTGAGTAGCTTCCTTGCTTTTGTTGGTTTAGCTTCCTAAATAGTACAGAGTCTGCCAAGTGCTTTCACTGACACATGGGAGAGGATGGAAACCTGTGGCCAAGGGTTAGGGCAGTGCCACCACCTCTTTCAGTGGCAATTAGCTGTGATTACCACCAATGCCACAACTTCAGAATTTGTATGAAGGAATCTAGAATATGGACATAAGCAATCAACACAGGGAATAAGTGGAAAAATCCACCTTTTGCTTCACAACGAAGCTTCCTCTTTTAAAACTTGTTAAACGCAAAGATAAATACATAAATAGATAGGCTGGAAAAAAAATTGTGAAACGTTACCATGCTAAATCAAAAGAAGTGTGACCAGCGTGTCGAGGGAAGTGATTCAGCCCCTCTACTCTGCTCTTGTGAAACATCACCCAGAGTACTGTTTTCATTTCTGGAGTCCTCAGCACAGGAAAGACGTGGATCTGTTAGAGCAAGTCCAGAGGAGGGACACAAAGGTGATCACAGGGTTGTAGCACCTTCCATACAAGGACATGCTGAGAGAGTTGGAGTTGTTCAGCTTAAAGAAGAGAAGGCTCCAGTGAGACCCTACAGCAGCGTTCCAGTACTTAAAGGGGGCCAATAGGAAAGCTGGGGAGGGGCTCTGTATCAGAGAGTGCAGAGATAAGAGGCTTTAACCTGAAAGAAGGGAGGTGTAGATTAGATATTAGGAAGAAATTGTTTACTGTGAGGGTGGTGAGGCACTGGCACAGGTGGCCCAGAGAAGTCATGGATGTCCCATCCCTGGAGGTATTCAAGGCCAAGTTGGATAAGGCTTTGAGCAACTTGATCCAGTGTTAGGTGTCCCTGCCCATGCCAGGGGGCTTGGAACTGGAGGATCTCTGGTGTCCATTCCAACCCAAACCATTCTATGATTCTATGAATACTTAAGGAGGTGCCTTGATAATACAGGATAGAACCAACAGGCAAACATTCATCTTTCACCCTCAGGCCAATTTTGTACAACCAGACAGTTACATTTTTCTTTTTTTTTTTTTTTTTCCCAAAGAGAAAAAAAGGTATAAATATACAATATTCAAATACATAAACAGTGTATAAATTTAGCAAAGTGAATCATTACTTTATGAGACATGGAAAGGTTCTGGGCCAACCTTTCAGTTGTAGTAAGTAAAAGTACAGGCAAATTAAATAGAAGTAGAATATTAGAATAGAACATATCTGCATTCAGATAGTAACAAGCAGTTGAAGAAAATCCTTCCACTTCTAGCATCTGCTTGACACTCAAAGGGAACCTAGGCTGCAGAAATGTTGGATTTGGCCACATAGCATTTATAGAAACCAGAGCTCTTACGCGTATGACTATGGGCAACAAGTAGAGCTTTCTGCATTAGTTTGGAAAATCATGACCTTTAGAAGCAGCGGTGAGGCAGCATCCCCTAAGCATGTGGAGCAGCACACTCATGCAAATCTACAGCAGCTGTCGATCCCTCTTCGGCACCGCTCAAGGCTCACAGAGTGGTTCCCCAGCAACAACAGTCAGAAGAATCAACAACTGCAGTCTCAACGCCTTTCCTTGGCTCCTTTGGCACATATCTGAGTTAAGTGAATGCTTGCAAAGCAGCACAATGCTCATTCAGGGATCTAATATCACTTAAGACAAAATATCTTCTTTTTGTTAAGACCTTCAAGTATCAAACGTTAACAGCCAAGATATGGGTACTCCGTGTGTTTTTGAATAGGGGATTTGAATAATATTTACCAGCTTCCAGCTCTCAAGTCATTTCTTTTGTAGTAATTTTTCACATAACGTTAATTTTATTTTCTGGTAACTCATACAATGTTACCTCACCATTCAGGATATTTGTGAAAGTATCCTTACAAACACAACATATTTAACTGTGAAGAAATAAGATAAACTGTTTTCATTACAGTTTATAAAATTTCACCTGAAATAGCAGCTGAATGCCAAAATCATATTATGCGAAACCATAGCAGTTTCGTTGCATTAATATGCTTAATAAAGATCAGTGTAATCTCCTGACAAAGTCTTCCCCTCAAATGTTTACTTATTAAATTCAAAGTTTCTACTGCCTTCACTTCACAGACAAACAGATGCACATGCATATGTTTTTTTTTTCTCCTCTTTGATTCTTAGATTCTAATTCATCTTTCATGAAAGGCTTCATCTGCCTTAAGAATGTTAGACATTAAAGCATGTAAAGCAGTACTTACGGCAATCATAAAATAGAAAATAAGTACTACTGTCTTATTAGCAGTAGTTACTTCAATCAGCGTACTTTAAGGTGATGTTATCCTGGAAATTACACCCTTTTGTCAAGAAAGAAAGGAGGAATTTAGCAGCATACACAAACAGTACAGATATTAAATACAAAAATCATATGGGTAAACAAGATAACAGATAAGAAAAGATGTGAATCCGTTTGGTTCAGAAAGTGCCAGTGCTGAAGACAGAGGGAAATCAAGCCAGGAGCAGACAGGAGCAGGAGCATAGTACGCCTGCCCTATAATGCTCTGTCCTAGGTGTTTACTTCTGGCTGCTGCCAGAAGCAGAGCCCTGAGCAAGAGACTCCTCAGCTCCCACTCTGTACAGCCATTTCTCTGCCCTAACATCCCTATCTTGGGCAGTCAGCAAACAAAACACCCGGCAAGTCTCTAACTATGACCTTATCTGCAGCATTTATTACCACTGAGACCAGCTAAAGTTACTTGAATTGTTGAGCTGCCTTGCAATACCCAAATCATAGAATGGTTTAGGTTGGAATGGACCCCAAAGATCCTCCAGTTCCAAGCCCCCTGGCATGGGCAGGGACACCTAACACTGGATCAAGTTGCTCAAAGCCTTATCCAACCTGGCCTTGAACACCTCCAGGGATGGGACATCCATGACTTCTCTGGGCCACCTGTGCCAGTGCCTCACCACCCTCACAGTAAACAATTTCTTCCTAATATATAATCCAAATCTTCCCTCTTTCAGCTTAAACCTGTGAGCTCTTGTCCTGTCACTACAATCCCTGATAAAGAGTACCTTCCTAGCTTTCCTGTGGGTCCCCTTTAAGTACTGGAACGCTGCTGTAAGGTCTCCCTGAAGCCTTCTCTTCTCTAGAATGAACAACTCCAACTCACTCAGCATGTCCTTGTATGGAAGGTGCTACAACCCTGTGACCATCTTTGTGTCCCTCCTCTGGACTCACTCTAGCAGATCCATGTCCTTCCTGTTCAGGGGACTCCAGAACTGAATGCAGTACTGTAGGTGGGGTCATTAGACAGTATGGCCATTATGTTTTACACATAGACAAAATAGTTGCAGTAATTTTAAGCATAATTTTACTTCATTGCTCTCTGTCTTCCACTTGGTTTGGATAGACGGACTCAGATTAGGTGAGACACTTGTCCTCAGACTTTGCCATAGATTTTTTTTTTTCCTGACATGTGCAAGATACAGAAGATGCACAGCTGCATCATCAACAGTTCCAGTTCCTCAAGACAGCTGAACACAGTGCAAAGATGGCTTTGGATGCTGACGTTGACATTAATACCTCTTTTTCTAACATGCTGCATTACCATGGAATAAAGAGTAATAGAAAAACTCATCTGGGGAGGGGCCTATAAACTTTCTGCTCAGCAGGGTTAACTTCAGAGCTAGATCAGATTGCTCATAGCCTTGTCCTGCTGAAGTCTGAAAATGTTCAAAGACAGAAAAAACCCACACGTCTCTGGGCAACACGTTCCAGTGCTGAGCCACACTCATGTTCTTAAGCGAGTTTCTAATGAAAGCTCATTTTTCCTAAACAGTTCCTAAATAAATGTTTATATTTGTAACTACACATACCTATACATTATAATGAACAATAACCGAGTGACCATGAGCTAATGCAAGCCTGAATTTCTTTTTTTAAAAAATATAGCTTACTTCTCTTTAGTCCAATGTTCTTTCAAGCTGAAGTAGAAATGCATGAAAATAAAGAACCTCAATCAGTGGGGAAGATGCATCTTCACAGTGAACTTGCAGTGCAATAAAGTGCATGACCAAAGGTCTGTTCCTTGGGTCTGAAGACAAAGCATTGTATGACTTCTTGAAAGCAAAAATAGAAATCCTGTATGTGAAACCTGTTTGACACACGCTGGTTCAAGTCTGGGAGCTGAATCTGGTCTGGCAGTGAAAAAGCATCTTATTTCGTCCCCTCCTTTCAGAGCTGGCAGAACAGCAGTGACCATTCATAGGATCTTTAATGGACCAGCTGGCTTCACACTCCTTCCAGACGGAGGCTGCATCAATGCTGAATCTGCTCTTTCTTTTTTGTCCCCTTCTAAACAGTGCAGAAATCCAGCACCTCTAACTGAGCTTTGAGAACATGGTTACCTGATTTCTACCCTTCCTGTTGCTTTCTGATTCATACCTTTCCTTCATGTTTTTCTGGTAACACATAAGCAAACAAACTATGGCAATACTGGTATTCTCAGCAGAGGAAATTAAAAAAGGGAAACAAAGACTACTCTGTTGGAGACATTAGCTGAGCTGAAATTTCCAGCATGGAAATCAGATGAGTATATATATAATCACATCTTTCAGCTTTGTTCTGGTTACTTGTAGAAACAGACACTCCACTTTTAAGTGCAGGACTCCCTGCATCTTGTACCTTGCTCTTCAGATTTCACTTTCTTCTTGTATCTCTAATTTTGATTTCTCACTCCTGTGCAGCATGGCAGCCAGTCCGAGTGCCTGTATGATGATCTTGCCAGGGCATCCACATCCTCTTGTTGGTCAGACTAACGAGTGTGGAAGTGATCACAATAGTGGTGATTAAAAATTCTCTCTTGTGTATCCTCTGCTGACAAAACTGTTTTGTGATGTCTTGCCAGGTCGGTGACATTAAATGTGTGTACTGCATCCACTGGGACTGAAGCTCATGTAAGGGATCTTTCCTTTGTTCCTGTTCAGAAGGCTTATTATTGATAAGTTAAATGTTTGATTACAGTGGATACCTATGTATAATGCAATTATGAGTGGTTATCTGTCATATTCTGTGACATCAAGCCGATTTTGGTAACTACTAAATAGCTGACCCCATTGAAGTGTTCACTTCGGTGCCACACCAAAGCTGCCACGGAACAGAATATCGTCTTAAAACCCCTATTTTGTATATCCCACAGTCCTCCACAAGCTTCTGCCTGAGAACATATATTGCAAAGAATTAATCTATTGTACAGATACATGTCAGTATCATACCTATTGGATCTGGATAGGGACTAAATAATTTAATTCATTTGGGGACAAAAAGGTTACCGAGTACTTCAGGGATCTCAGTTTCTTTTCCTGGGACTACTTTCTAATTGATAAAGTTTAAGATTTATGGTGGTTTTTTTTTCCTTTTTCCTTCTAAAGTTTTTTCCTTCCCATTGAAAGGATTTTTTTTATAAAAGCATATGAAAAAATATTCTATACATCAAAACTATAACCAATCCACAGATTGTGTTACTACATGTTTTTGCTAAAAACAATAAAGAATTCTCGTGTATTTATATTACACAAGAAGGTAGCTTTTCTGTTCAACGTAGTAACTCGTGCCTGGCTTGACAGTTACACTTCCTCTACACTGGACACTTTTAAGGCTCAGCTTGTCAGGGTGCTGAGCCATCTCATTTAAACTATATATCACCTAAAAAGGTTGAACGAGATGATCCTTGAGGTCCCTTCCAACCTGACATTCTATGAGATATCTCTTCATTTAGATTAGGAGAGCCTTGCTACACCTTTTTTTCCTTGTTTCCTAGGGACTGCTATTTCTTTTCACACCTTTTACTATCCTTCCCTCTTTCCCCAGACTTCCTGCCACCAACCGCAGCTGGGAGCCGCCTCTCTAGAGAATCAGAGCCAGGTTTTGTCACTGAATATACATGTAGAAATTTGTAGCTGCAGTTTCACCATGTCTGCTAGTATCTGAAAGACCTCTAGTGGTTTCACCTTCATACTGGGATAGAAGATGTCCCTGAAAGTTGTATAATTCAGTTGGCCATATAACTTCTAAGGAAGAGGAACCCATGACTATCATCTATGACCCTGAAGAGTTACCGTATCTTTTTACTGGCCTTGCACAGATGATAGAATCATAGAATGGTTTGGAAGGGACCTTAAACATCATCCAGTTCCAACCACCCTGCCATAAGCAGGGACACCTTCCACTGGATCAGGTTGCTCAAAGACCCATTCAACCTGGCCTTGAACACCTCCAGGGATGAGGCATCCACAACTTCTCTGGGCAACCTGTGCCAGTGCCTCACCCTCTACAGGAGGGATGGAGGGAGGAAGACTGTCACCACAGACTGAAATCAAGTTTGACATGAAATCACAAGTTGGACCCACAAAATCTAACTTGATGTGTCCACATCCTTATTTTTTTAAGAATTATTGCTGTAGGGAAGTCATTCACTTCAATGACACCTCTGAATCCTCTTTGGAAAGTTTCCAAGTCTACCTCTTCCCCCTCATCCCAGATAACTGGAGGTCTGTTCTGTCTATCATATTAACTGTAACAGCAGCTACAAAGTGCATTTCTCATTTGAGTCTCACATTTGGCCACTCAGAGGTAGAGAATGCTTGAATATTGATATTTTTTTTTTAATATTAAAAATGTTAATTAAAAGTGATGCAGAAGCATCTTGTGGCATGACAAAGTCCCACTTTTGTGATATTGGCAGTAGGTGGACAACATAGACAGTGATACCCACCCCACTGCCCACCCCACAGCAGGCACAGAATAAAGCTGTAGCACCTCCACCAATGTTTTCACTTGAGGCAGCATTAAAAGGTTGCATACCTTGGCCAGTTATTTCTTGCTCTTGTCATGGTCTTTTCTACAAAAATGAGATGTCAGAATTTCAATGTGTTTTGTGTTCAGTAAATTACAGTAGTTTTCAAAACATCTATAACCTTTTCAGTGGCTGGTGGCCTGGCAGACAGACTTCTTGCATTTTTTCATACTAGAAGTCTGAGAAACTGGACATTTTCAGGAAAAGGCAAGGCATGCAGAGAGATGGTATGTAAAATTACAGAATATCAGGCACACCGGTAGTACATACCGCACCACTCTCTATTTCACACCAGGACAGTAAGTCCTACTATCTCATTCCTGTGACAAAAACCTGAGCAACCATAAAAAATGGCCCAATATTCATCAGTTCTGGTGACAGGCTGCTTTCATTTCAGCCTCAGGATTTCAAAGCACAGAGATGCGATTTACATAGATGTACCACGAGTGAGCTTTTCTTTTTCAAGGGCTGAAGCCTAACTCTACCCATCTGAAAGCACTGGATTTAAAAGTCATTTTGAAGGGCAACACTACCGTGAAGTCTCATATTATTTAAGTGGCCATCTTATTCAATAATATCATTTAGAAGTATACATAAATTATATGCACAGATTTTCATTAAAGTAATGTGCTACATTCAAACAGCACTGAAGATCAGCAAAGGAGGATAACATAGACTGGGGTTCCAGAGTGCTGCAACTGACTTATAGAATCATAGATTCACTATGGTCGGAAAAGACCTCCAAGATCATCCAGTCCAGCTGTCAGCCCAACACCACTGTGCGTACTAAACCATGGCCCAAAGTGCCATGTCTACACTTCTTTTGAAGACCTCTAGGAAAAGAGCCCTCACCACTTCCCTGGCAGCCTGTTCCAGTGCTTCACCACTCTTTCAGTAAAGAATTTTTTTCCAGAGCATCCTTAGACCTGCCTCTTATTCTTTTTGTGGTTTAGTTCCTGATTTGAAAAGCATGGGGATAATAGTCTACCTCCTTCATTCTCTCTTCCTCCCATCACCTTAGGTGCCTTACCTTTTCGGCAAGTAGCAGAATTGCACACAATGTGAGCCAAATACCAGTATGAGATTTATAAAAGATCTCTTAAGAAAATGTCAAGTTTTGTTTTTTAAATTAGTGATTAAAAAATCTTTGAGTAAAACAGGCTTGTATCAGACTGCTTCTGCCCTGCTGGCAAACCTGCCAGGGACTGCAGGTTCCCAGCTCTGGGACAAGAGAGGCATTATTGGCCAAATGCTTGCAGGAACACAAAGCTGCTACTTCATGTTCTGGCAAACGTCCCTGGAAAAGGTGGTGCGGTGATTTATGTGCCATTCAATGTTGTTTTCAAGACATTCACTGAACTGAAGAAGCACCATTAGAATATGTCAAGCACACGTCAAAACCCATCTAAATCAACAGAGGCTGAAACTACATCATGTGCTTGACACACAATAATTGACATGTCATATTATATTTGACATTTCAAGGACAGTAGTGCCTATTTAAATGGAGACATGATAATATAAGTAGTTTTTTACTTGAGCTAACCTAAACCTAACAGGTAATTTTGGTGAAGGGCTCCTCAGTAAATATCTAGCGGATAAAAGGAATTCTTTTAAAAAAATAAAATCTCTAGTGGCTCAAATTACTGAATGCAAAAGAACCAATTTACAAGAAAATGACTCTACTAACACACCTTTGTCTTGGAGGGAAAATCTGGTCACACTGGCTAGCAATCTCCTATTGATTTCCATGGGGCCATAATTTCACCCATCTTTCCCTACTCCCTTTGCAGCTCTGCCTGGACTTAGGCCTATATCTAACACTGCCCAGACTATCAGCATGACGACTGATACAGAAATATGGATTAACAGGATGGGAGTACAGAAAGGCATGCTCTTTTTCTCTGCACAAGAAAGACAAATTGTGATGTAGCAGACTTTTGAATTACATATGCTTCACTTGACACCTCATCCTCTCTCCTGGAGGCAACTGCATGGGGACATCACCAGTAATAACAAAGTTCCTAAAGGATGTGTTACCAGGAGAAAGGGGGAGGTGGTATAAACCATCCACAGAAACAGCAGCTATGCAAACTACTCCTCGCAGCAGGACCGGGAGATTCCCCCACTTCCCCAAATTTAATATCCATAAAATTGAGAGCCAGTTGTCATACCCTCTCTTGGTTCCTACCCATGAAGCATTCTTGGGCTTCTTTTTTGCTTCCATTAAGTATTCTAAAGGGTTTATTCCACCATATGTTGTGGTGCAAAGGAAAGGTGCTGGCAGAAAGTTTTTAAATGGGGGGTTAAACAGATTAAATTTATCTGCAGCTGCTGCTGCTTTTACCTAATACCTCCTTAACTGTTTTTCTCTTGTTCCACTTCCTCTCTTCAACAGGATGCTACACACCCCTGAAGTGCTGTTTAGCCAACCCATAAATATTTTCATCTTCTGCTCTGCCCTCTTAGCTGTCCCTTCCAGCAATCTAAGCAGTTTGCTGCTCCTCTCAGGTCTTGTTCAGATTTGTAAATGTACTGAATGCAGTACAATGCCCTGAAATAACACTAAGTTCTCAGCAAGGAAGCATGACAATTGCAGCTTGAGACCATATGCTGTATGTGTAATCTAATGATGATACTCTATGTGGATGACATATCTGAAAAGCCATTGCAAATGAGGGTGGGTGGAAGCACTAGTATAAAGGACAAAGCAAGCATGCAGAAAATCTAAAATCCAGGTAAATATCTCTTGTGCACAATATTCTTCCCTTTCAATTTTCTTGCATGGAAAACTCTGCTTTGAAGAATGTGATGAATTTATTAATGACCAAATGACCAGTCTGACAGAAAATACAAGCAAACTAATCTATCTCTTCTTAAAACTCAGATCCTGCTCAGAAGTTCTGAGATGTTACGCCCAAATAAGAAAGTAAACAGAAATCTGTGTTAGTTTAAAAATCTATTAAACCAGGGGAAAGATGATGAAATTAGAGGAGGGAATCATGTTAGACCAGTAAGTAGGGAATATTAAACCTCCCCCAAATCCTCAAAAAAATGTTGGTGCATCTTTTTAATACCACTAACTACAAAAAAAAAAATAAATAATGTGAGTAATCTGTCATAAGTTTTATTTTCCTTTCAGAGCTGTAGAGAACTGAGCAAGGTAGAAAAGTATGGGCCCAGGGTTTCATTTCAGACTTCAGAATTAAATACAGAGATCAAGTGGTTCAAAGGAGAAGGAAAAAAAGTTCACATACATCATGATTTTAACTTCTTGATAGTTGAGTCCAGGCCACAATAACAAGATGAGCATACTAGGGGAAAATGGAAAAAGACAAAATGACTAACGAATGTGAAGTTACTTTCAAGACTCAGAATAGGATAATACAAAGAACTGAGAACAAAAAGGAAGAGTAAAACTATAAAGTCCTTTTTGACAACCTTCTTTTTAAAGAGTGCCTGAGCTGATTTATCAAAGCATGTGAAATGTTTGATCTTAAGCTGAACTTCCATGATAATAGAATCATATTCCTTTCCATTTGGAGGTCAGAGAAACACTGCCAGAGCCAAAGAGAACGACAAAGAGCAAGTTCTGATTTTGAATTAGGGAGTGCTGCATGTATAGACACAAATGTCTCTCTATATGTAGCGTAATAAAAGGTGGCTCCCAAGCACAAAGTGTATTTACACATTTAATTGACTAAATCCAAGAGATAAAATCTGAATAGCTGAAAATTAAAGTAGTATCAAATGACACAAGTAAAAAGAAGGTTAACTGAAACATAGTCTTTTATACAGAGAATGGAAATAGGTAAACTTTCTCAAAATGTTTTTGCTAATTGACCATTATATCAAGGCTCTGAAAGTAGGATGCACCAGTGATGAAAAGACATAAGGATGCTATAAAGGCGGTAGGTACTTAGAAAACACACCCGGCATCAAATATTAGGGCACAATATTTTGAGCTTGTGTACGTCATGCTGAGCCCAGTCCTGCTCTGCTCTGCCTGATGGTCGTCTGACTTCTCTTGCCCCCATCTTCAATCTACCGAGCAGAGTGAGGCCATTCCACCACCCTGCAAGCCATACATTAGAGACAGGACATTTGCATAGATTCATGTTGGGACAGTCTGTTACTTTTTCTGCATTAAATGCTGTACCTCTGCCCCTTTAAGCATGCAACAGGATTCCTAATGCCTTCAGGAACTGTATGGGACATGCTACTATATGCAGAGGCCAAGCTGTGAGGCAGCCTAAAGAAAACATGAGAGAGGGACCTGCTGCTTGCACCAGACCAGGAGAACAGAGGTACTTGGTCTCTTCAATCAATGAATCATAGAACCAGAATCACTGCAGTTAGAAAAGACTTCTAAGATGATCAAGTCCAGCCATCAGCCCAGCACCACTATGCCTACTAAGCCATGTCCCAAAGTGCCATGTCTACATGCTTTTTGAACATTTCCAGGGATGGAGATGCCACCACTGCCCTGCGCAGCCTCTCCCAATGCTTCACCACTTTTTCAGTAAAGCATTTTTTCCTAACATCCATTATAAATGTTCCATTTGAGGCCATTTCCTCTTGTCCTACTGCTTGTTACCTGGAGAACTGGCCTACACCCACCTCACTACAACCTCCTTTCAAGTAGTTGAAGAGGGTTATAAGATCTCCTTTCAGCCTCCTCTTGTCCAGACTAAACAACCTCAGTTCCGTCAGCTAATCCTCATAAGACTTGTGCTCCAGACCCTTCACCAGCTTCATTGCCCTCCTCTAGACATGCCCCACCAATTTGATGTCCACGTTTCCTTGCTCCTGCAAACTCAGACTTCAGTGGCGTGCTGCCTTGCTGAGAGAGAGGAGATTGGCCTTGTGCAAATTATGTTCTTCTCCCACTAAGACCCATTGATGTATCTTCCCTATGGGCTGTGAAACTGGACAGCCAGGAGTGGAGAGAGCAGCAAAGAAGGGCCAGACAAGTGAGGGCACCAAATATGACATAGGATGAAAGCTGTCTGCCACTGTCCCAGTTAAAGGTTCTACAAATTTACAAGTCATCCAGATTAAGGTCACCAATTCTAATTTCTAATTTTACTTACCACAGAATCACAGAATGGTTTGGGTTGGAAGGGACGTTAAACATCATCCAGTTCCACCCCCACTGCCATGGACAGGGACACCTTCCACGAGGTCAGGTTGCTCAAAGCCTCATCCAACCTGGCCTTAAACACCTCCAGGAATGGGGCATCCACAACTTCTCTGGGCAATCTGTGCCAGTGCCTCACCACCCTCACAGGAAAAAATTTCTTCCTAATCGAAATCTCCCCTCTTTCAGCTTAAATAATTAGAAGGGGAAAATCCTGTAAAACAAAGAAACAAACAAGCACTTCTTATTTGTAAATCAAAAGTCATGGTCCTACTCCAATCAACTCTGCACTGGATCTTGAACATCTGCCTGCCCTGCTCCTAGTGCTCTCCCCTGTGTTACTGCCTGGAGTGAGTGCTAACTTCTCAGTATGGAGTTACATAGAGGACTGAGGGGCTGGACCTGGAGAAACATCAGAGGCAAAAGAGACAGGGAAAACAAGAAAAGCCCTGCAACACTGTGGTGGGAATAGTCCCTCTGTATATGCCCCTCTACACAGAGGTTGATTTTCATCTGTACTCCCAGAATCATAGAGTCATTTGGGTTGGAAGGGACCGTAAAGATCATCTAGTTCCAACTCCCCTGCCATAGGCAGGGACACCTCCTGCCAGACCAGGCTGCCCAGGGCCCCATCCAACGTGGCCTTGAACACCTCCAGGTATGGGGCACCCACGACTTCCCTGGGCAACCCTTTCCAGTGCCTCACCACTGTCATGGTGAAGAAATTCTTCCTTATGTCTAGAAGATACTCTGCAAAGAAGAATGCAATCAACTTAAAAAATAGTGGTCAGACTTTCTAAATCAAGCGAAAACCAAACATAAAGATGCTTATCAGTTAAGAAGTCCCAATATAAACCAGAATACTCATAGCATCTTTACATGTACTCCTCTAAATCCAATTTGATTTCAGTGCAGCTACTTGCAGGAATACAGTCAAGAAATGCCACAGAATGGTTTAAAATTCAGGTCAAATTTTAAGTTGGTCAGAAAGTTAAGGAGTGGCCATGTCACTCAAAAAATGTAATTAATTTTTAAAGTCTAAAACTAAAGTAGGATGCCAGAGAAACTTGGAGAGACTGTTTGGAAGCCATCTTACAAAGATACCTGCTTATGCTATAAAATCAGAGAATTTTAAAAATGAAGCATATTTTTATTCACTTAGTAGTTTTTTGTCCTCCTAAATCTCTTCAGGGTTTGAACTCATGAAAACTGTTTTTTCTCTGGAGAGAAAGCTTAGCTTCTAACCAGCTTGGTTAGCCTGTGCACATGTACTTTTCCACATTGATCTTCATGTTGAACAGTTTCTGCTTCAAATTAATATTTTAAACAAAGCTCAAAATGCCTCTCTTTGACTGCCAGGTGAAGTTTGATATTTAACAATATTAGACCATAAAATAAAAAAAAAAAGATCAAAAAAGTGAAACTTATGTCTTGCTGCTCAATATTACAGCATTTATGAGGATATCATGGGTATCAACGAAAATTGCATTATGTCGCGCATGACATTTATGGAAACGTTTTAAGCTTCAGTTATCTGTATCCAGCTTGGTTGCAACTTTTTCCTACCTCCTCAATATGTGTACTTACTCGCAAATTATTGTCCTGCTTTTAGCATTGTCTAGGTTATTTCTCTATTTTTATAACTAGAAACTTTTGAAAATTTTAATCAAAATTCATTTTTAATCAGAATTTAAACAGAATCTAAATTCAATGAATAAATCAGCACAGGAAGGACACAGATCTGTTAAAATGAGTCCAGAGGAGGGACACAAAGATGATCAGAGGTCTGGAGCACCTACCGTACAAGAACAGGCTGAGAGTTGGGGTTGTTCAGCCTAGAGAAGAGAAGAGAAGGCTCCAGTAAGACCTTCTAGCTGCCTTCCAGTACTTACAGGGGACCTACAGGAATGCTGGGGAAGGCCTCTTTATCAGGAAAGCTGGGACAGGATGAAGGGTAACAGTTTTAAGCTGAAAGAGGGCAGATTTAGATTAGGAAGAAATTTTTTACTGAGAGGGTGATGAGGCACTGGCATAGGTTGCCCAAAGAAGCTGTGGATACCCCATGCCTGGGGGTGTTCCAAGGCCAGGTTGGATGAGGCTTTGAGCAACCTGATCCAGTGGAAGGTGTCCCTGCCAACGACAGGGGGGTCGGAACTGCATGATCTTTAAGGTATCTTCCAACCCAAACCATTCCACAGTTCTATGATTCAATGATTCTAATATACCTAGTCTACATGTACACAAAAACACATGTACTAAAAATCCAAAATTTTTTGTAAGTTCCCGTTATCTCCACTGAAATGAAACAAAAAGTAAGCCATTCCATTGCTCTGAAGAGTTTTCTTCTACTACTGCTTTCACATGTACACTAATGAAATGCCATTCTTGAAAACAAAATCAATGTTTAGTCTCGACTCTAGATGGCAGCAGCCTCCTTTACTTTTTCGTTTTCTCCTTCCTTAGTTTCTTGGTCTTTGTTCCTTAACCCTCCAAATAATTCTATACTTCCTTCTCGTTCTCCAAAATAATGACTTCAGTGCTCCAAGGTGCGGTTTGGGGAAGATGACTGGAAGGTATTTTCACTAGAAGAAATCAGGCCATTCCTGCAGTTAAGCTACATCGTTCTTCAAAGCACACAGAATAATTGAGACCTGAAGTGGGAAAAAAAGAAAGGAAGATTTTCCTCCTCCTCCTCCCCCTTTCAGTCACCTGGAGAAATGTTAGAAAAAGAGTGCTTTTTTTTGTCGAAGGACAGCCCCTCAGATAGAAAGGGAGGGGGCAAAGAACAGAGAAAAGAAAGAGACAAAGAAGGAACAGAACAAAAAGGTGCCATTTCATCATGCCTTTGAACATGGAAAAAAGGCTACCTAAAGAATATGGCTTTAAAGCACAGAACAATTTTACCAATCTCCCTCTTTGTGCACAGTGTACTGGCACTGTGTTGGTTGAGTTTATTACATGAGCCGAGGCTACTTAATGCGTCGTAAAACTTAACACAGAAGGAAAGCTACTCCTCAAGCTAAAACAACTTGTCCGAACCACTTTCCTTTTTCCTTTCTCCTGATATTTGTATTTGGTTTTGCCAGTCAGCCACCAGGCTCGGCGAGTCTCAGTATTTTCCTACGTATGTCCTTTCCCCACCCCGTTGTTGGTGTCTTCCCTTGTAACGGCTATTACGTAGAGTACTGTACCTCCTTCAACTCCAGAAATGTTCACACGTTCTTTGACGTGATCACATCTCTGACATTCACGTGAATCAAACGGAAATACAGAAATACCCTAAACAGAGAACTCTAAAAGTGCCTGCATGCGTAATTCCTTAACATCTGTAAACTGTTGCAATTAGAGGCTGATTATGTGAGTTCTCAAGCACACAAGCAATTTTATTTGGGCAAACAATTCCAGTTCAGCTGGATCATTCCCCTCTGAACAGTTTCCCATAGATGTGTTTTAAAAATCAAGCTATTAGACTTCCAGTTCACATTTAACGTAAGCATTTTGAGGATTCCCACAGACACGCGTTGTCATGATCTTATTTCTGCTGGGGAGGACACACAGGAACATCTGAGACAACGCAGGAAACTGTTTTTTTTGAATAGTTACCGCTGTGGGGTACTTAATGCGGTGCTCCAGCACATCACCATGTTAGCATTGTATCCTAGGGTTATATTTGTGCTATTTTCACAGCCGATGGACTTATTTTTCTGCATGAAAACTACACAGTTCAGTGCCCTACACGCTATTCTGAGGTCCCAAATATCCTAGGGCTGGTGAAGCTAAGTTAAGAAGCGTGAACCTAGCTGCCTTGCTATGAGGCAGAGGCACGGTCTCGTGGAATGATAAAGGCTATAAAAATACAGAAATCTTCAATAGATATCTTAATCCTCACCTTTCCCCTGCAGTCAGGAAAGGCACTTTTCTATGAGAAGAATAGAAACAAGAGAAACAAGCACTCTGAGAAAAACAGGATTTAAGACCAGCTGACTGACATAAAGTATCATAAGAAATATACAAACAAGTAAGAAACAGAAAATATCAAGTTTAACTTCTGAATTCACTTCAGACTTACTCTGCGGCAAGAGGAGACAATTTTGAGAAGTCTGAATACACAGCAGGCCTGGTACTAGACTCCACTTGATGACTACTACTAATTACATGACCATTACATGACATTTCTCACAGTACGGTTCTACCATACATCTGAAATGATGTAGCCACAGGTGTCTAAAAAAGGCAGCATTTCTGCTTTCTTCCTCACCTATCCTAAGCCATAGATGCCTATAACCCTATGGAGAAGCTGTTTAGAAAGCTAATGTGTGCCATTATCCTCCTCAGTATGATTCACTGGCACTCAGCTGAACATCGGTACCCACAAAAGAGAAGTGGCCAAAACCCACGGCTAGGAACAGGGACTGAAATCTGCCCATCAGATTTGTCCATACATCTATGCAAACAAGCTATCCCTGTTATTTTTTGAAAAGCAACAAATATCACCAAGTCACATCATAAAGGACTCAAACACTAAGTCAACAAATGAAGATTTCCATCAACATACAGTCTGCAAACTAACCTCCTTGTCACATCAGGCTTTTTATTAGGGAGTGCAGTGATAGGACAAGGGGGAATGGCTTTAAGCTGAAAGAGGGGAGATTTAGGTTATATATTAGGAAGAAATCTTTTGCTATAAGGGTGGTGAGGCACTGGAACAAGTTGCCCAGAGAAGTCGTGGATGCCCTATCCCTGGAGGTGTTCAAGACCAGGCTGGATGAGGCTTTGAGCAACCTGATGCAGTGGAAGGCCATGGTAGGGGCCTTGGAACTGGATGACCTTTAAGGTCCCTTCTGACTCAAACCATTCTACAGTTCTATGATTCTATCACAACTGAATCATCCCAGACACAAAGCATATTCTAGAAGACCACACTAACACCATCCATCCCAATGCTTTTCAAGGAGATAAGCCCCTACTACCGAACACCGACACAGATAGTTCAGTGAGGGGGCTGTGGATAAAAACATGACACTGATGGATCTAAATGTTAAATCCCTCATTTGAATCCAGACAGCTGAACCTATGCTCACATAGGACCCCACAGAAGTTAAAGAGATACCCTGAAGCTGCAAATGGTTGCTTGCATGGGTGCATTTGCACCACTGGGATAAAAATCTTTACTCTTGAGTCTGACACAATTACAATTCACAAATGATATGTGAATCACAGTCACTTTAAAATGGTACCTCAAGGTACCAACACAATTTATGAGAGCATAGTCACCAGCGGTCTCAACCTTAGGACTACAGTAATGAATGATTAATTTTTGTGCTAGTAGAGGGAGCAAAAAAACCAGTAAACCTTCCTCTTCCCTTCCTTCTCAATTATTATCTATTTTATCTATAATTCATAGGTTTTACTATGAAAATCAACACAGTACCTCAACAGAGTTCAGATTTCTGAATTTATTCTCTCAATACTCAAGTAAGGCTGATGGACAATGTTACCATTTTTCAGACACAGGAATGACGTACAGAATAATTAACTGCCTAGTGTTTGGGGTTTTTCCTATTTCTTACATTAGGTATCATCTAGAACTGAAAATATGGGTGATTGAAGCATCCTTAAAATTTAGGGCATAAGAAATCCAAGGTAACAGGGGTGTTACATGGTAGATAAAAAATACTGACTCCCAGTCCTATGCACCTACTGTCCATGGGATTCCAAGTATCTCATTGTTCAAACTCTACTTTCCTGGCTTTCAATGGTCTTTGTTTTACAGCATGCAGGATTAGAACTCACACACTAAGTTTCATAGGAGGACTTTTATGTACAGGATGGCATTTTTACCTAACATTGTTTCTACATTTGTTCTGTTCTCTTCAAAACTCATTCTCTGGTCTACCTTAGTTAAGTGTTTTGCTTAGACTCCTTTGATAGTCAAAGGAAAGACAGACACAGGGAGAAACTGGCAGTTCTTGGGATAATTCACCTCATGTATAGAATCATAGAATGTCCTGACTTGGAAGGAACCCACACGGACCATCAAGTCCAACTCCTGCCCCTGCATAGGACAACCCCAACATTCACACCATATGTCTGAGGGCGTTGTTCAAATGCTTCTTGAATATTGTCAGGCTTGGCGCCATGACTACTTCCCTGGGGAGCTTGCTCCAGTGCTCCACCACCATCTGAGTGAAGAACTCTTTCCTAATACCCAAACTAAACCTGCCCTGGCACATCTTCCTGCCATTCCCTTGGGTCCTATCATTAGTCACCAATCTTAGACATATATGTTATAAAAACATCTCAGACATATATGTATCTTATACATTTCTGTTTTAAAATGAGATGGAGATGTCCACCTCTCTCCATTACATAGAGAACGAACTCTACCTACTTTACTTGTAAAAGAAGTCATACTAGGAGAAACACAATATTTATTTATTCATGGTAATATCTTTAGCTGTTACACTGAAGGCAAAAGGTGACGCTGACTAACAAAGGCATTTCCACACAGCTGATAAAAAAGGTGGTGGTTTGATAAATATATTTAAGAGCAGAGAGAGAGTAATGTGTTTTACAAGTCAACTGCCTAACAAATTTTCTAGTCATTTGTCTCCTAATATTTGCCATACGCGTACATTTATGAAAACACAGTCTGAACAAGGGCCACGGAGGGTGTCTGGAGGCAACATGGGGCATGTTGATGCACCCTTGACTTTACTGTATCAGACTCATAACGAGGGACTAATTTGGTTCTAAGCACTAGCTTGGCAGAAACAGAATACTTATGCACTATTAATAGAGAAACTTTTCACAGAAGCTGTGACCTTTATGACTTAGCATGGTTTACAGCCCTACCTCTGTCACAATTAAGCAGATCCTTGCTGCAAAGCAACACGTTTCTGCCTTTTTTTCCCAATTACAAGGAAGTGACTGCTAATGTAGGACAACTTTTTATTACCCATACGTATGGACCCTTCTTCAGTACAGGGTTTTACATGGTAGGGGAAAACACATGGTTTATGGTGCTCTGTATAAAAAAAATCTGTCCTCAGTATTGACAGCCGCTCTAGTCAAATCTAGATTTGATGACTGTGATCTCTATGCTGTGATAATAAAACTAATTAATAGAAGAAAATATTATCAGTCACAATGTTGCAGTGCAGTTGGGGGCAGGGAAAGAAGTGTATTGAAGTGGTTACTTCTTTCCCTTCAAAGTCAGACATATGTAGTAGCTTTCTAAGGACTCTGAGTATAGTGAAACATTTAAAATCAGTATTGCAAATGCCTGATGGAAAACAGTTATGAAACACATCAAAGAGGACAGTCCATTTACTGTTTCAGCCTTTATTTGCCAAGCCATGTGACAACAAAAATATGGGTTGTGAAGGTCACTGAGACTAGAACCAGAGAAATAACTGTATAATTTTCAATACAAGTGGTTAAAGTCTAAAACTCAGGAAAATATGTAATGCAAAATATACGTTTGCATTTTTAGACACATTAAATCAACTTTTTATCTACTGGTAAAAGATACTTAAACATCTGACTCCATCTGCTCATTGCTGTAACTCACAGCAGCACACAGAATATTAGGGAAAGGACATGCAGTCTAAAAGCACAGGTGCATGGGATTAAACAAAAAAAAAGAGACATAAAATAATGTAAACAGACAATATATAGCCTCAGAAATACCAGCTATAGAGAGAAATTTGGAAATAATTAGGACAATTGGTACAGTAATCCTAGCTCTTCCTGGCGCTGCAGAAATGAGGAGCTCTACACAGATATGCCAATAGCTCAAGCAGCAAAACAGCAACAAGCATCATTCTGTCATACTTAAAAAACAGAGGGCCGAACAAGCTACTGACTCATTAGAAGCAAATGGTGAGAGCAGCTGAATGCTAGCATTTCAGCAGTTTTATGCTTTGCAATTATTTGTGCCACAAGAAATGATTTGTAGTGATGTTCTGACTGTAAAGAGTGATAGGCCAGCCTGTGGGAAGCATGTTTCTTAAATTTATCCGATTCCTAGTAGCTGGTTCAAATGATGTCAGGGCGAGGATTAATTTGGTCTCAAGAAAAGAGTGCAGAGTGAAAAGTTTCACCATGAAAATTACTTCAGTCGCATCTTTCACAGCTGGCCCACAACTACATTACCTTAGGAATGCCAAATTTGTGAGATAACCAACGGGAGATAGCAGAGCTCTGCATGGCCAAGAATGTAATGATAGGAAGTGATTATTCACTACTTGTTCTAAGAACTGGAGGCTTAAACTGAACAGGGGAAGAACATTTTTTTCATGTAACACACACTTAAAACTCATTGCCACTGCATACTGCAGAGGCGAAGAGAATAAATGGGCAAAAAGAAGGATTAGAAATGACCACAAATGGCAGGGCCATATATAGGTATTAAACATTAAGGTCAAGAAATAGCCACAGAAGCTGAAGGGGCATCAACTACTGGGTTTTTTTTTTCCAGCTATAAAGCAGAAGATGGATAGAGGAAGGGGACATAGATATTCCAGAGGAAGAATAACTCTATATCAACCCTGGGATTCTGCTCTTTTGGTGAATAGCCAGGTTACTGGGTCTGCTTGGACTGACTCAGTAGGACACATTTTAGACTTTGGTCAGTTATTTCTACACACATATTAGTGAAACATGCTCTTTTGAAACCAAATGTCAGCTTTATTGAAGGACTCCCACATCAGAGGAGTAGGTAGACTGGTTCTTACGCCAGCAGGACTAGGACGACGGCCAAACTCCAGATTGCTTGGGGTGTTAACAAATACATAGCACGTGTAACAAATGACAACTTTAAAAATGGCAGAGCCAAGGAATTACACTCATCAGAAAGGAAAAGGTTTGATTTGCAACATCCAGGCTATTCACAAGTCCAATAAGGCAGTGCTCTTTGCTGTACATTGTGCAGTTTTGTTCAGGCCGAATCCAGATGAAGAGCTGATGAGCACAGAACCATTCAGTCTAGAAGAGGCTGAGGAGTGACCTTATTGCCCTCTACAACGACCTGAAAGGAGGTTGTAGCGATGTGGGTGGTGGTCTCTTCTCCCAGATAACAACTCATAGGACGAGAGGAAATGGCCTCAAGTGGTGCCAGGGGAGGTTTAGATTGGATATTAGGAAAAAATTCTTTAGTTAAAGAGTGCTGAAGCATTGGAAGAGGCTGCCCAGGGAAGTTGTAGAGTTTTGTATACTGGAGGTGTACAAAAAACATGTAGACACGACACTTACGGACATAGTTTGGTAGGCATGGTGGTGTCTGGCTGACAATTGGACTGGATGATATTAAGAGACCTTCTCCAACCTTAATGAGTCTATGATTTCCAATTCAAGAGTATTTTATAGTCCCACAAGGAAACGCCATCTTCTCTGTATCATCTAGCCCAGGAACTAAGTAGCATGAAGAAATATCTAAGGACATGAAAGGTGGTAGGTGGGCTTCTTGGTTTCGGTGCAAGAGGCTGGAGGAAGAGTGAGGAGTCATTGCCAAGGCAAATGGGGAAGGTGTGACAGCAAAAAAGAATAAGGCATGTAGCATGAAACGTACTGGAAGATGCCACAGGCAGTCTGAAAAGTTGAGAAGTGGGGGAGATTTTAACAGCTAACTCAGCCAATCAAGTCTCTCCATCTTCTTGTTAAGACAATTTTCTCTAAAAATATTCCTACTTTAAGAGAAGCATATTGTAGCAACTTTTCTGCATCAGGTCTAGTGGTATAAGTAAAATATCACAGAAATCACTTTTATATTCTCTACTGAAATCATTGCAGTTCTTAGAGCTTGCAGAAAGATTGTACACAACAGTATTTAATGATATTACCATGACACAGTGCTGGAGAGGGTGACTGGGAAAGGGGAAAGTAAAAAAACAAAAAAAACCCCGCCAACAAAAAACCCTCCACAAAATTGCCTGACGAGTCATTTTTGTAAAATGAAAAGTGATTTACACAGTAGTTTTACAGAAAAGAGAATTATGCGGTTAATTGGCGCTGCTGGATAATTACACTGCATATGAGGCCTTGCTTTTAGGGAAAAATATAAGCTAATAAAAAGAGTCAGACGATTGGTAATGGCAAGGCTTTTGGGAGATACTGGAGACAGAAAGCTAAATAATTTAAAGCTAAGGAGTATAATGACTGTGAAACTGAATTATTTTAACTTTACATTAATTCTCCACCAAATTACATATCTAACATTAAGTCCAAAAGCAAGATAATTCCCCTCGTCTGCAAACAACCACAGTAACAACGAGAAAGCCAAGGGGATGTGATCCCAAACATGACCAGACTCTGAATGTGCTCTTGCAACTGTGTACAGCCTTAATATTCAGCGGTTTGCTAGAGAATTAAAGCCAGTTTACACTTTCCTCAAGTTTCTGCCGGTTCAAGTAAGATCTCTCACTAACACGTACAACTGCGGTCCATCAATTTTCTTTGCAGTGCCTTTTTGTACCTTTCAAGCCCCAGCAGCAGATGGCTCAGTCTGGCCGCTTACTGCCACATTCATAATGGAGAAACCAGTAAAAAGTTAAACAACATTGAATTAACAATGAAAATGATGACTGGTGTAATGAGAGCTTTCATTACCTTTGCGTTGTAAGCAATTTAGTCCTGATTATTATTGACCTTCGGCGATACCACCTCCAAGTAAAATGTGCTATCCTAGAAAAGCACAGGTATACTGGAAGGCAGGCATTGTTTCTGAGTGCATTCATAAATAATCCAGACCATTTCCCTTCCTGTATTAGAGGTTTACCTTACAGCTGAGTTATCAGCATTCAGCAGTCACCCTTACTTTGTGTCTGCACAACAAACAATACAAGAACTTAAAAGAGTACACCTGGCAAATTATTATCATTATTATTATTTCTATGGCACCCAAAAGAGCACTAAGCACTTCACAAAGTAGTTAAAAAGACAAACTATGCGCTGCAGTGAGCTAATACTTGGTGAAACAGTAGAACCACACAGGGTGGAAAAACTGAAGACAGTGGTGTGACAAGGAAGTATACGGGTTACAGGAAGAACATTAAACAGTTACTAATCTGGGGGACACGAGGTTCAGTGCATGCTGCCTATTCTTCTTACTCCACACTGAGTTCAGAGGAAACCCCATGACTGGACATTTTGTTAGCATGCTTTCCAAATCCACTGTTTCTTCCAGAGCACAGCTTCATAGAAAGCACAGTTTTATAGAATTCTATGAATTATAGAATCTATGAATTCTATAAAATTTGCTAATTGGCATCTTTTTTTCATTTAACTTAGGTTTTGCAAGATGAAAGCAATTATATTTGAAAATTTTGTCAATTCCAAAGTAAATATGACTATTAAGGACTTGCGGTTTAACAAACAGCAGCCACTGATTTTGAAGCTTTCAGTGATTTCCCAGTGATAGCATGATAAAGACTGAGACTTTATGGGGCTCTGAGCAACCTGATCTGTTTAAAGATGTCACTGCTTCCACAGGTGTGTTGGAACTAGATGATCTTTAAAGTCTCTTCCAAGCCAAAGCATTCTATGATTCTGATACCATGACTTCGGACCAAGATGCACCAGGCCAAACACACAGAAGCAGCTTGTTTCCCAACACGTTACATAATGCACCAACAGATCATGCTGTGGGACCTTACACACTCACAGCACAAGCTAGAAGAACTTGCCACCAACATGTTTCACTTGCTCACTCTTCATCTGATTTTCAGACTGAGCAGATAAGGCCCTCTATAGACAGATAGGTGCGGCCTAGTGTTCACAAGCCCTGAGACTCATAGGAGACTTCAATCACCCTGATATGTGTTGGATGGACAACCCAGTAGGGCACAAGCAATCCAGGAGGTTACTGGACTGCAGTGACGGTAATTTCCTTCTGCAAGTGATAGAAGAACCAATGAAGAGAGATGCTATGCATGCATGTTCTCACTAACAAGGAAGGCCTGGTGGGCAATGTGAAGCTCAAGGGAAGCCTGGGGTGCAGAGTCCATGAAATGGTGGAGTTTGAGATCCATAGGGCAGCATGGAGGGCGTGTGGCCTCATGCATCAAGGGAAACAATAAAAGCTTCTATAGGTATGTCAGTGATAAAAGCAAGACTAAGGAGAATGTGGACCCTCTCCAGAAGGAAACGTGCTCTAGCCACACCATCCAAGTCGCAGAAGGCAAAGGTAGAGACTGGGAGAATGAAGAACTACACACTGTAGGAGAAGATCAGGTGCAAGACCATCTAAGGAACTTGATGCACAAGTCCATGGGACTTGATGAGATGCATCCACAAGTCCTGAGGAAATTGGCAGACCAAGTTGCTAAGCCACTATTCATCATATCTGAGATACTGCCACAGTACAGTGAAGTTCCCACTCACTGGAAGAGGGGAAACATAACCCCCACTTTTAAAAAGGGAAATAAGGAAGACCCTGGGAACTACAGGCTGCTCAGTCTCATGTCTGTGCTCAGCAAGATCATGGAGCAGATCCTTCTGTTATCTATGCTAAGGCACACAGAAAATAAGAAGGTGATTGGTGGCAGCCAGCATGGTTTCACTAAGGGCAAATCGTGCCTGAAAAATTTGGTGGCCTTCTATGATGGGGCTACAGATTTGGTGGATAAGGGAAAAGCAAACGATGTCATCTACTTGGACTTGTGCAAAGCATTTGACAATGTCCTACATGACATCCTTGTCTCTAAATTGGAGAGATATGGATTTGAAGAACAGACCGCTCAGTGGATAAGGAATTGGTCGCATGGTTGCACTGAAAGAGTGGTTGTCAATGGCTCAATGTCCAAGCGGATATCAGTGATGAGTGGTGTTTCATAGGGGTCAGTATTGGAACCAGTGTTGTTTAACATCTTTGCTGCAGATGTGGACAGCGGGATTGAAGGCACCTTCAGCAAGTTTCCCGATGACATCAAGCTGTGGGACACAGTCAACAAGATGCAGGGAAGGGATGCCATCCAGAGGGACCTTGACAGATTCGGGATGGGCTGGTGCAAACCTCATAAAGTTAAACAAGGTTGTGTGTAAGATCCTGCACCTGGGTTGTGCTTGCAATCCCAAGCACAAATACAGGCTGGGCAGGGAAAGGATTGAAAGCAGCCCTTCGGAGAAGGAATTAGGGGTGCTGGTGGATGAGAAGCTCCACATGAGCCAGCAATGTGCACTTGCAGACCAGAAAGACAACTGTATCCTGGGCTGCATCAAGAGAAGCGTGACCAGCAGGTTGAGGGAGGTAATTCTCCCCCTTGACTCTGGTCTCATGAGAACTCACCTGGAGTATGGTGTTCAACTGTGGGCCTCCAACATATGAATTACAAGAAACGAGTCCAGAGGAGGGGCACAAATAGGATCAAAGCGTTGGAGCAACTCTCCTATGAAGAAAGGCTGAGAGAGTTGGGGTTGATCAGCCTGGAGAACAGATGGCTCCACGGAAACTTCCAGTACTTAAAGAGGCCTACAAGAAAGCTGGACAGGGACTTTTCATAAGGGCATGCAGTGATAAGACAAGTGGGAATGGTTTTTAAATGAAAGAGGGTAGATTTAGATTAGGAATAAGGAAGAAATTCTACGCACTGTGAGGGTGGTGAGGCACTGGCACAGGTTGCCCAGAGAAGCTGTGGATGCCACATCCCTGGAGGTGTTCAAGGTCAGGTTGAATGGAGCTTTGAGCAACCTGATCCAGCGCAAGATGTCCCTGTGCATGTCAGGGGGGCTGAAACTGGATGATCTCAAAGGTCCCTTCCAACCTAAACCACTCTACAATTAAAAAAACAGACCAGGAAAAACAAGAGTACTTGTTACTAAATCAACCTACCAGTACAAAACCAATTGCAACACAGTTCCCTACTCTTTAGGCAACCACATACTGTCCAGAACAAAGCACGCTGCTGGCGCCTCCAGACTATTAATAATAGTAAGGTATGTGCTGCAGCAGGAGGGAGAACTGCAACGAGTGGTGCTCCACACGGCTGGCATAAGGAAAGGATCTGCTCCAGGCTGCCTGCCAAATGCAATGGAAAACTTGACTTTCTGGGAGCCACCAAAGGATGCGTTTCTCCTGCCTGCAATACTCTTCGACGGGTTTTTCCCTGGACTAGGCTGCTCTGAATTAATGTAGGCAGAAGTATTCTTGCTTGTTTTCCAGACTCCCCAACTAGTACTGTTGTCTCCTGATCAAACAGAGTCACTGGGCTCACCCTGAACACCTTACACATAAAAGTTTACACTTCACCCTGCCATGCCTGAGGGGTTTATAGAAGTCACTGGAGACAGTAGTGAGCATCTGAGAAAGAAATTATTTCCACTTGCCCCTTAATCCAAAGGGAGGCAAGAGGGACAGCAGAGCCTGCCTAGAGGAACTATCCAGGTTTGTCCAGGACTCACTGCAAAAGTGGGTATTAGTATAGTCTCACAAGATACAGAGGAGAGAAGAGAAAATTTCAGAATGTTTTGATGGTAAAACATCAGCTCCTGCTAATAAATGTATGCAATTAATTTAACCTCTTATGCAATTAAAACCTCTAAAGAGGTTTTAGATGGTGGCAAAAGCAGTAAACCAGCACTGAGAAAGGAAAGGGTACAAGGGGAAAAAAAATGAGATGCAAGTGCATCAGTGCACTGTTTAGTACGGGGCAACATGTCCAAGGGAAGCAGTGTGTGTATTCACAACAATCTGCTGCAGTTCACGTCACCTTGAAGTTTCCACACACATGACATACCCTTGAGATGCAATGTGCACCTGCTAGGGTGCTTCCTCCCCCTTCAGATGGCTGACAAACTGCAGAACAATGCACACTGAAACAAAATCCTAGATTATTAGCTTATTTAAAACGATTGCAGAAAACTAGCTGCTAGAAGTATTACTAAATACGTTGATGTTTCATAGCCAAGATTACTCTTATTATTGCTTGTGTTTCTGATTTGAGTATAACAGGAATGGTCAGACAGGGCAAATGCTCACTGTTGCACCTCTGCTGCCATCCCTCATTTTCACCGATGGAGCTGATCGAAGCTTCCACTTCATTTCTCCCATCAGCCTACCCTTACTGCAGAGACGTGCTGAGGTGCATTGAGAGAGATCCCAACTCCCTACAAAATTACATATAGAAAAATTATAACTTCTCTATATACAGACTTCTGCTTTCCACAGGCTGGGACAATTTGGCTTCCGTGTGTACCAAACAGAAAGAATTTGAGATACAATCTATTTTGCAGAAGATCAAGTGTCTATTTTAAAATTCAGCCTGCCTCACAAATACAAACATACTGTGAGGGCTTCCAGGGATACATTATCGCACATTATGGTACATGCCAAAGGGTTAACCTAAGCCTTGGAGATATGTTTTGAAACTCGTTTTAACTACGTGTCATCTCCTAAATATAGCTTTGTTTTCATTAAAAACAAAACAAAACAAAACAAACTTTTAGGAGTTTCCTCTGAAAAAATCAATTCTTTGAGGTTGTCTTGGGGATTCCTGGAAGTTTTTCATGTGTTCTAAAAATTACCCCTGTGAAGCCTTGTACAGTCATGACTCCACGGTGGAGACACCCAGGGACTGCAGAGCCTGCATGGTTCCTGCACTGGCTGCCCTGAGCTCTACAGTTCAAGCTGGCCCCTCCTGACCAGAGCTAACTTTCTGCCCAAATAATTTCCATGTGATTCTACAAGCTATTCCTTTTAGAGAAAAGCTTAACTGAATTGACATGGATCTGTTGGAGGGAGTCCAGAGGAGGCCACGAGGGCTGGAGCACCTCTCATACAAGGACTAGCTGAGAGAGCTGGGGTTGTTAGGCCTAGAGAAGGCTCCCGGGAGACCTTACAGCAGCCTACAGTACTTAAAGGGGGCCTACAAGAAAGTTGGGGAGAGGCTCTTTATCAGGGAATGCAGGGAGAGGACGAGGTGGAACAGTTTTAAGCTGAAAGAGGGCAGATTTAGATCAGATATTAGGAAGAAATTTTTTACTGTGAGGGTTGTGAGGCACTGGAACAGGGTGCCCAGACAAGTCGTGGATGCCCCGTCCCTGGAGGTGTTAAAGGCCAGGTTGGATGAAGCTTTGAGCAACCTGATCCAGTGGAAGGTGTCCCTGCCCATGGCAGGGGAGTTGGAAACAGATGATCTTTAAGATTCTTTTTGACCCAAACCATTCTATAATTCTATGAATTATGACCTCATTCCAAACATATTCCTATATAAAAAAGAAAGCCTGCGAACATAGCACCCAAATTTATTGAAGTGCTTATTTTCCTGCAACAGTCGACAGACTTGGCATTACTTTTGAGCAGGTAATATGATTTTACCCCTGTTCCTATAGAAGCCCAACCACGTTTTCTCTCTAAGACGGAGCACACCTCTGTGCTCCCACAGCTGATATTCTTCCAGGATTCTTTATTCCCATTTTGCCTATGAAGGCTCCCACAGCTGAGCTGCTCTGCACAGATTTTCTGCTCGGTATGGGGGGCTGGGGAGGGAGGGCGTTAATTATACAGAAAGATGGAGTGGGGCCAGGCAGCCCCTCTGGTGTGCTGTCTCCTACATGTACAGCCTCCTTCCTGCTATTTTGCAGCTACAAGGATCACCTGTTGGTCTTGGCACCCACCCAAACTGGGGCCTAACGGAAATGACAGAATCAGCTAGAAATGAGAGCCAGCTCCTATTCCAGCCACTCAAATGAGGGAAATACAAAAACAGATGATGGCAACATGACCTAGCTGCTGGATGTGGGAGCCAAGAAGGGGTGGGGTAGAAGGGAATGGAGAAAGAAGGGGTATACCTCGAAAGCCAAACCAAAATCAACACCCAAACTACTAAAAAGAAGCTCTTTTTTTTTTTTGTACTTCTTCTCTTTTCACATTCAGCACAGCAAAAACATTAGGAGCATTTTTCTCCATGAAAGCACCTGCTGATAGGAAGAAATAACTACCCTGTTCCTGCTCCTGCTGTGGATATCGGATGTTTCCACCTCCCCTGTGAGAGGTGATAAAGGGATATTCAGGTACACGCAGAAACAATCTGCCTTTTTCAGAGGCTCCTCTCTGTACTGGGAGGTGACATATGACAGGTTCGAAGAGCTGTGTTGGGAATTCCCTTGTCCTATAACAACAGTGCTCAGCAAAACCTTTTATTTGATATTTGGGTGTGCTGGAATGCTGTGAAGCAGAATGATTAAGCACCACTCACCTCTCATTTCATTCTTCTGGGCAGAAAAGCAGTTAAATAACCCAAAACAAAAGGTAGCCATCACTAACAGTATTTAAAATAGAGGAATGCTCCCTATTGACAAATAGACAAATGACAAAAATGCAAGGTAATTGCACATTATGTTTCCAGATATAACTAGTTTTATACAAGCTCTTGGAATCCACGTTTACATGAAGCAGTAACTATCCTAACATCCAAAATGTCTCATCTACTTTCTCTGGGCCCTTGAGTTCAGTGACACAATAAATGCATATTCTCTCCAACAGCTTAACAGGCTTAAATGAGCTTTTAAGAGGGCTTTTTAGACCAATAATTTTTAGAAACAATAACAATAAAAGCAGGGAAAAAAATCGTTCTTAAAAGGAAGTTTTTTCCCTCTCTGGGAGCAATGGAATGGGTCCCCAGAGCTTACTTCTTCCTGAGAAAACACTTCATGAATAATCAACGCACAGGCCAATTCCTCAATAACCACCATGCCTTCAAACACACCCAGTATTCAGCAGTCTCTGTGACTTTGGCCTTTAAAACACAATGCTTCTTGCCTTGCACTCCCAAGCTTCCTTTCTTTCTCTTCTTTCTAGCAACTAGGTAGGTAAGCAGAAGCAAGATTTGAGCTGTGGGAGCAAGCCGAGGCTAATTTGCACCTTATGAATTATTCAGGCCCTCCTGATTCCTGCACCTGCACCGAGGCAGGAAGCTTGCGAGGAACAGTCATTACTCTTCTCTTGGGTTTGCACAAGCTCAGTTACTGCTCAGACACTTTGTTCTGTAACTAAGGGCTTCAGGTCTTGTATTAAGCAGCTGAGGGGGAGGAGGGGGGAACCTTAGATAGTCAACCCCCTTCTTTGCTGCCCCAGATCCTGGATAATCATTCAAACCCTTCTGAGACAAATGAACGGTAGTGTGCATCGGACCGCTGTATTCATCTCATATATGCTAATCTGGATTAGAGCATCAGCAGAGAAAAACAGAATGTGTGCATGAGCTAGTTTCGTCAGATATTTACCCAGCTATATTAAACTGCACATTTAAACTTCTCCCTAGCTCAGTAGGGAGTATTTTACGTGTATCAAGTATTTCACATGCTAACTTTATGATTAAGCCATCCTTCTTCACAGATACAGAACAAATAAATCCTCTCTCTGGCATTCTGGCTAACATCAGGGGTACTAACAGTTTAATACTATTGGAAGAACCTATATTGTGCTTTCAAAAGGATGGATTTAACAAACAAATAGTTCTTGTCCATCTTCATCTACTGTTATCTTGGTAAACAGAACGTGACACCTAACTGCGAATCTAGATACGACCCATGAATCCAGCCAGTCATCGGGAACATTTATAGGGAGCAGATACAAACCAATCAGCACCACGAACATTTTAACATACTGATACATTTTTGAGTTAATATGCTAAGACAAACAGATCTAAAAGTATTATGCAAATTCAAAGCACTAAACACCATCCATATAGTATCTCATGTCCACAGCCGCACTGAAGACCTTCAGGTCTTGTCCTTCATTAACATGCTGTTACCAACAAGTTCCCCAGTTAAAAGATCATGTCGCTAACCCCGCACAGTTAAGCATCACGCTTTGACTGATTCAGCAAAATAGATCTGCAGTAACTGATAATGAGCCCTCTTTAATCTTCTCTTCCAAAATAACGAGTCAAACACAAGTATTAAGCATTCAGAAAGGTACAGTCAGTCCTTATCAAATCTTCACTTTTCTATATTTTATGCCTAAATAAGTTAAATAATTTTCTTTTCAATACAGAATGCATGATTGGTCCTATGCTGCTCTTATTCCTATCCAATTATAGGTGCTCTGACTCTTTTTTAAAGGTATTTTAATCAGGCATGTAAATATGTTTTATTCTTTGATGCTCTTTCATTCAGCACCATTAATCCCCAGCACGAAATCAATAGACTTAAAATATTTAATCACATCAAAATGCAACATACAAATCTACAAATGACTTCATCTCATCACACACAATGAACAGGTTGCAAGTTGGAAACTATGCCTCCTTTTTCCTGGGGAATCAGCAAAGCCTAAGCCTGTCTTTCATTGAAGTAAACAGATTTTCTTTCCAAGTATCTGCCGTTAGGCAAAAAAAAAAAAAAAAGTTGATAAACAAAACACGGGATTTTCTGTTTGATCTGTCACTTTTTTTCATACTTTGTGGTCACATTGGCCGTATGAGAAACACTTGTTTTACTGCCACCTCTTGACACTATGCATGTCTAAAAAAGTTTAAAAACAATGACAGTAATGGGGTTACAGAATGTACTGGAAGTGCAAGGGAAGGGAAAAACATCTTTGCAGTTGTTTATTTTCCTTTTTTAACAGCACACATTGTTTCTGTGCTTGAAAAGAATGTATACAAGACAACAGTCATAGTCGCTTTTAAATCTCTTTAAAGGGGCAGAAATTGTGGCTGAGAGATAAAAATTAAGGACAGCCAGAGCCATCCTTTTACAGTCAGAAGGATAGATACAGGTGAATAGGGAGAAAGAATACTCCAGATAATGGAATATCATCTTTAATTCTACTACATTAAAAAGCACCAAAAGCTTGCTTATTTGAAAGGAGAAAATATAGTTTGGAAAGTGGGACACATGGAGAAGTGTGGAAACTGGCATACTGAAACCCTGATTTAGGAGGCAGGCACCCAAAAGCCTTCCTATGCCCTTGACTGCATTCCCACTCAGTGTCCCATCAACAATCCTACCCAGCATCTCCCTAAATCCATGCAGTCCTTCACTGTTCAGCTGGACCTTCTTTGGGTATCAACCACAAGACACATGTTCACACATACTCAACCTGGCAGACGTCCATTTCCTCAACCTGGCAGATGTCCATTTCCTACCTCCAGGCAGGGCAATGTCCTGAACTTTTCCTGTGTCTTATGAAGAAGCCCCCAAAGGCAGGCAAAGTTTTAATGGCAGTGGCACTGGCAACATGTTGTATTGCAGCCTTGCAGTCAGGTAGTTGACCCACGGAAGGAGAGATTTTGGTTGTAGGTCCTCAGACAGAAGGGTGATTCAGCATCTCAGTCACCCCAGGAATAACTCAGCTATAGAGACTTGGGGTCTTCTGCATCAATGTCCACGGAAGTGAAACTGGGGATGCAAAACCCACGAAGCTAAAAGGTTGGACAGAACAGGGGTATCATGGCTCCATACTAGAAATCTGAACATTCAGCTGCAAGAAGGGAATGCTGAAAGTTCTATCTCAGCACCCACAGCTGTTTCTGGCCTAATGTTGCCTACAGTCCCAGTCGTGTCCATGGTGAGATAGGATTCAGGATCTTCTTACCCTCTCCTTCCTCTCCCATAACTTCTGTGCTCCTGCCTATAATGGTACATATTCAGCGAGAAGGGAGATGAGAGACTCCACTGCTCTTCAAGCACATGATCTGATTAGGCCTGTGCCAAGGATCCCAATGATTAAAAATCCCCGCGATGCCAATGCTGAGAAACTAAACCCCAGGTCTAAACCCCACTTTGCTGGCAAGCTAGTTAACAAAGCTGTCCTGCAAAGGTGAGAATACTGCTGTTGCTGCTGCCAGCTTGTTCTTCAAAAGAATCATCTTTGCTCCACTATCATCCAGAAAGGGCTATGCAGACTACCTTATGAGTGAAACAAATACTTTTATTTCTTCCTTTTCATTGCCTATATAGTCCATAAGAAGTGATGTAATGTAACTGGAGTGTATCCTTACGGAACACAAAGAAGAGAAGGCTGAAGGGAGACCTTATTGCCCTTTACAACTGCTTGAAAGGAAGTTGTATTAAGATGGGTGCTGGCCTCTTCTCCCAAGTAACAACTGATAGGATGAGAGGAAAGGGCCTCAAGTTGTGCCAGGAGAGGTTTAGATTCGATATTAGGAAAAATTTCTTTACTGAAAGAGTGGTGAAGCATTGGGAGAGGCTGCCCAGGGAAGTGGTGGAGTCTTTTTCTCTGGAGGTGTTCAAAAAACATGTAGACATGGCACTGTGAAACATGGTTTAGTAGCCACAGTGGTGGCTGACAGTTGGGCTGGATGACCTCAGAGGTCTTTTCCAACCTTAATGATTCTATGATTCTAAGCAATTACATTCCCTAGGCCAACAGAGAAGAAGTGTATACTCTTAAACCAGACGGGTAGGGTGTCCTTTTAGGTTGCTTCCAAGACATGCAATTGTCTCCAGTGATTGTAACAGGGAATTCAGGTGCTTTTCCTTGGAGGTCACATCACCCTGCAAAGCTTAATCTTAACATACAGGTGGAAGTTTGTGTCCAAGTGCAGCTCAAGAGCTATTTGCTCAAGTTTTAAAAAAGTTTTGTGAGTGAGAGTAGAAATACCACTGCCTAGCAGGTATGACTAATCTATATTTTACTGTAAGAATCCAGAGTCTTAACGACCTTTTGATTTTGCAGTTTTTCCCACTGAAAGTAACGTTTATGCACTGAGCTGCATGGAGAAGAAAACATATATTAGGGAATTACTTCAAATGTTTTGGCTACCCTAGGTGCATTAATTTTTCATTGCCTCATTTACAAAAATAAAAAAGAAAAACAACCAAACCCAAAAACGTGAGGTAAAACTTAAGCATGTAATGAGGACATTTCAAATCAGGCAAAGAGATGATCAAGCACTTTCTTCTGGCAGTGCTCCTAATTGTTATTAGTAAACTCCTATTTATTATCATCAGAGTTATTCTTTATCCATTGATAGATCGAGGGGTAATGGTTTCAAGCTGAAAGATGGGAGATTTAGATTAGATATTAGGAAGAAATTTTTTCCTGTGAGGATGGTGAGGCACTGGAACAGGATGCCCAGAGAAGCTGTGGATGCCCCATCCCCGAAGGTGTTCAAGGCCAGGTTGGATGAGGCTTTCAGCAACTTGTTCCTGTGCAAAGTGTTCCTGCCTGTGGTAGGGCGCTTGGAACTGCGTGATCTTTAAGGTTCCTTCCAAAACAAACCGTTTTACGATTTTATCCTTTTTCTTTGAAAACGATCCAGGTTGTCTCACAAAATATGTATTTTTTTCTGTTTGACAGAGCCTAAGATAAACAGATTGAAAGTAATCGAAGTCTAGACATAAGAAATATTTTAAAGCCTGTGCTCTGCAGTAATGATTTGGTCTCAGAGATGAATTGCAAGTACAGACTTGGGCCTCACATCCCTACTAGCTGACTGGGAATGCTAACAAGTGAAACAGTGTACTCTGCAATGCTTATTTTCTTTTTGAACTGGTGACAAATGACACCTACTGCTTTGACTTAGTCTTACAAATGGGAACAATAAAACAGAAAAGTGCAAACATTTGTCTTAGAATAGTGAAAGACAAAGCAAACTAAATTGAAAATGGTATCCGGCAGGTTAATTCAGATCAGGAAAGTCATCCAACTCCATAGCAGCTTGACCCTAACATAGCTCCAGAGGAAGTGCTACAGCTGCCAGCTAGACAGCTAGCCAAGAAGCTAGCAGAGATGCAAGCCAAGAAGCCAGCCACGAACCCACATGCCAGTGCAGGAAGGCTGTATTCCAGGATTTGGCATCTGGGTCCTCCAGCTGCCAAACATCTCCCATCTGGCCAAGCCTGTGGAATGAGGAGTTGAAAAGAAGATCAGGGAAGTTACACAAGAGCAAAAGCAGTACCAAAGACACCAAGGACAAAGAGGTATGTTGTACCCGCCAGCATCTGAAACTCATGTGTCTCACTTTGCCACCAGTGAAATCAGGGCATTTCTGGATCAAGGCAGGCAGTGTGGACAAAGTGCTTGATGTTTTACAGGAAAAGAACAGTTAGACATGTATGAACTGGCACAACAGTCCCAGCCTGTGGCCATCCACAGAGGTCACCAGATACAGAACATTTGTCTGGGATCAGTTTCGAGTAAAACTTAGAGATTTCATTAGATTTCATGAGCCCAATAAAAATAAGAAAAGGGAAAGGATGTTTCTTCAATACTTTGTGATCCATTCTGTTGCTCTTCCACTGTAAGGAGAATCAAATATCTCAGAATGTTTTTGTACTTTTATAATCAGAATACCATAATTTTGAGTGTAATTTTATGGAAGAATAACTTTCTTGAAATTTAATGGAAGAACATAACTTCAGTAATACAAAATTGAACCCCTCACCCCCAAATTGGAAAGGCATGAAATTTCATTTAAATGAAATATATACCCTCACATAGCTGTATTAAATTGTAGCAGAATTAATTTCTGACAAGCAGTTACCTGTTCCTAAACTGCTGCAGAGCTGTACTCCCAAGGCGCAAGACCAACTGTGATGGATACTCCTAGCACTGCGAACAGTTTTAAGTGCACCGTAAGAATGCATATTTTCAAATGATACATTGAATTAAATATTTGTCTTATTGGCCTCATTATTATCTTTCATTCCGTAGACAGGTCCACAAGACTTAAACAAGGCTTGACATGTAGCTTTCTTGAACAATGTGATCTTTTATTTTAAAAAGATACAGAAGATCCCATATCTCTCTTAGAATCATAGAATGGTTTGGGTTTGAAGGGACCTTAAAGATCATCCAGCTCCACCCACCCTGCCATGGGCAGGGACACCTTCCATGGATCAGGTGGCTCAAAGCCTCATCCAGCCTGGCCTTGAACACCTTCAGGGATGGGGCATCCATGACTTCTCTGGGCAACCTATGCCAGTGCCTCACCACCCTCACAGTCAAAAATTTTTTCCTAACATCTAATCTAAATCTGCCCTCTTTCAGCTTAAAACTATTCCCCCTCATCCAGTCCCCATACTCCCTGATAAAGAGCCCCTCCTCACCTTTCCTATTGGCCCAGGAATACTCTTCCAAGTTTCTGTTTTTATTAGCAGTTATTTGCCTCACCAAAATATTACTTTTTAGTCTCATCTCACTCCAAGCAGTGCAACAAGCATTCAGTGGTTTAGAACTGGTCCAAGAGATGACTTATGCCACCTTCATCTACATACATCTGACCACTCCTGTTGTTCAGGGGGCCTCATTAGTAGGATCTCATATTCATTGTTATGATATGCACAAACTCTATATTTAAATTAATGAGAAACTATTTGATCATAATATTGACAACATTAAGAAAAGCATAAAAAAATTAGGACATAAGCCTTATTCTTGAAAAATCTTCCTGTAGAACAGAAGCTAATATAATTGTTGATTACATAAAATATTATTCCTAATTTTGGCTATATTATTCCTAATTTTGGCTAAAGGAGCCTGCATGCAAAACTGTATCTGAAATATAGATTTATTTTAGAAACACAACAATTTGGGATACTAGAAGGCTCTTTGGAATAATTTCTGAAGATGCACTGATAATTTCAATCAGATCAAAGAAAATGTTAAAGATTTTTAAAAATTAAACATATTGTCTCAATTTCATACCCAAGGAACCCTTAAAAGCTTTGTATTGGCTTTAAGAGAGCAGATGCTGATGCTGCTACTTTGAAAATGTCTGAGTAGAATCACAGAATTACAGAATCATTTAGGTTGGAAAAGAGCTTTAAGATCACCAAATCCAACCCCTAACCTAATACTGCCAAGTTCACAACTAAACCGTGTCCCTCAGCAACAGAGAGTAATAAGATTCTGCAAATTTTTAATATCAATATAGCAGTTGTAATGCAATTAACTACAAATTGGAGATAGGAGTAGATCTGAGGAATGATTCCTGTATTTGACTACTCATTAGCAATTTGAAAGTGTAATTGCTCTTAACCATGCCGTCTTCTTAATTTTATTATGAAGCTTAGTTCTACTTATAAATGTGAAAATTGGATTTATTCTGCAACTTATTTGCTTATACTAAATGTGCGAAGTTTTTTTCCTTCTGTACTCCAGAGACAGAAGGCCCAAAAGTTACCACAAGTAGATAAAGCAGTGAGTTGATAGGTTTAGACTTGTCATATGATGAACGTGACTCCAAAGGATTCTTTCTAGGGGCCAATAAAACAAACACAGGAAGGAGGAGGACAAACAAGCAAACAAACACACCGAGTGTGACCATTTCATTGCACACTATTTTAAAACCAATAAAACAACAGCAATGAAGCCAACAAAACCAGGAATGATGCCAGCATTGGTACATCCCTTTTGTCATATAGCATCCTTTCTACTTGAGCAAGTGAGATGAACCTGAGGCAGCTGATGGCATCACAATGCTTGCTGAAACCTCCTTTTCACTCAATCTGTATACCAGCTCTGTACTCTAAAGCAGGGAATCTACTAGGAGTATTACACAGTAAGGTTTTAAAATCTTGGCTTCCTTCATAAACAAGGAAAGGAGATATCTACAAAGACCTCTTCCTACATTTTTCAGCTTTGCTTGTCAACCATTTCATGGTAACTGGCAATGACCTATTATAGCACGAGCTATGTTGATTCACAGTAACTTTTTTACTCAATTTCAGTAGACTATTTTGAACATTTTAAACTGCATTATCAAACATCAGACAGGACTTTTTTTTTTATTCTCATTTTCTAATCATTGGGATTTCAAAAAAAAATCCACAGCTTTCCCACAATGCACACCACAACCCTCCCAGCCGAAAATCACAAAAAACAAGAGCAAAAATCAACTTTGGACCTTGTCCAGCCCCGCATATCCCCAAGCCATGACATAAAGAGGGAAAGAATGCTGAAAAGCACTGCTACTAGACTTTGGCAATAAAACAGAACAGTATATAATACACAATAAAATGCTTCATACCTGGAGTTGAAAAAACGAAAAGGGTTAACAGCTGACCTGGCACAGCCCCACATGCTCTCTCTGGAAATTGAACACAGACAATTAGGAATTTTAAGTTACCCCAAACAATTGCAGGGGACTTAGACAAGCTTGAGGAAAACTTACTGCAAAGTAAGCACATAGCCTCAGTGTGGAAGGGACTTCAGGATTTTGACATTCACTTAAAACTCCTTCTTAAACTGCAATTGCTCTGTAGAGGTCCCAACTAATACTAGACAAGTCATTAGGAGCTCTACTGTTAATTTGCATGGGTGCAGAGACAAAGCTTAAGGGCCCAGGTGTCACTTGGGGTAATTCCGGATCATGGTGTATCGTATTTTCTTAATAAAATGCTATCAGTAACCACGAGAAAAACATTAATGAGAATCTAGGGCATGCAGACGTTGTTTGAAGAGGAAACAGAGGATGGCGCAAACGTCTGCTCCCAGAATTCTGCTGCTTAAGTAATATTATTCCCAACATATCACTGAAAAACCTAGCCTTTAACACTTTTTACTCAGACTCCAGGGAAACAGATAATCTTCTAGAATATTATTTGGAATATTGAACACCACAAACATATGATATCATAGCTGTAAAAACTCCTGTGTTGGAATTCAGACTGCGTGGAATGTTACTTTTCACTGACAAATTCTGACCTACTGCATATATTCAAACAAGAAGCACCACACAGCTGGCTTTTGGAAACAGTTCTACCACGTTAGGGAAAAAAAAAGAAAAACCTGTAGAAAGCCAAGTCCATGAATAACCTCCTTCAGTCCTTCTCTCAGTGGTTTAGACCTCAAGTGTACCATGAAATCAATCTGAGGCCAACACCCAAGAAACTTGCAAAAATATTAGGATAACAACATGAATCCCAACAAAGTTTGAGCACAGGAGCAGCTGAATGCATTTGCACTAGAAACATTTTGGATCCTTTATAAGGCTCAATTAAAATGGCCAGGTTGGCACAGTAATTCTTGAAAGTGAGAAGGAAATTTTCAAAACAACTTCTCTTGATTTCTATAACTGCACTTCACATTCACCCTTGGAAACCTACAAATAATTTATTTTCTCCTGGGATTTTCTACAGCATCTTTCAAATCTCTCACATTTCCATGCTTCAAATATACAGTAAATATTGGACTTGTTTACCATTGGCTTGATTTCACCATTTGTTAATTGTTCAATTTCTGATAATGACAGAAATCTGCTATCAACATGACAATGATGTAAAGAATTTTCAAAGTCTAAGTTATTAGCTCTATCATAGCCTGAAACTGCTGGTTTCTACCATCTTTTTCCATTTCCAGGGTTGTTGTGCCCCAAGTGCAGGACTCGGCATTCGGTCTTGTTAAACCTCATATCATTGGTCTCAGCCCACTGGTCCAGCCTGTTCAGGTCCCTTTGCAGAGCCTCCCTACCCTTCAGCAGATTGACCACCCAGCTTAGTGCCATCCGCAAACTTACTGAGAGTGCCTTCAATCCCCTCATCCAGGTCATTGATAAAGACATTGAACAGGACTGGACCTAGCACTGAGCCCTGGGGGATACCCCTTGTGAAGTCACAACTAAACTTTGTACACCCCAAAATGGTCCCTTTTTAACAACTAGGCAATATGGCTGGCAAAAATACAGTTGGTGAGGATGATAAGTAATTGTATGTAATTGAGGATGATAAGGAACTGTATTTTAGTCAGCAAGAAATTTAGCAGACAACTAAAACTCCCGTTAGAACCTACAGTATCCAGGCACTGAAACAAAAGACATCCCAGACAGCCTCCAACCAACCTCACAGACACTTACTATGCTCTCATAAAACTTATGTTCCCCTCTGTTTGGCCTGAAAACCAAATGGCTGGGACCTCCCACGCCACCTCTGCTCTGACCCAGGAACTACTGGGAGAAATGCACAGTGCTTACTTCTAGGATTTGAACCTTAGCTGTGCTATGAAAATGGCAACACGGATTCAGCATAAAAGGGATCTGTAATAGTCACTCCCCAACCGAAAATACACGTGTGGGAGGAAAAAGAAGAGGAAAGGATGTAGTAGGACCAATCCTAGATATGCTTTGCAATGTAGCCCTGCATTCCAGAATTGGCAAGTGTAGTAAACTGGCTCCCTGAATCAGTGCTTTAACCACTAGGTTTTATGCCAGACACGGTTGGCTGCACCACTGCCGCTGCTGGCCATCACTTTTTTAGATAGAGTGAAGGCTATCATCTGGGCTTTAAGACAGGCAGAAATAAGCAAGCTTACAACAAAGTATCTGACCTCTTATTTTCTGCAATAGCAAGCTAGGAACGTAATCTGATTGGGTATTTTAATCAACAACTAAAAGTCAGAAGCCTAAGCTCCAAAGACATTGGAGATGACTCACAGTCAAGTACCTAGCAGGTAACTGAGGTGTCTCAAGGAAGCTGGTTGCTCTGTCCCTGAACATCAGAGCATTTAACTCTGTGTTGGCTATATTGTGTGAGTGCTGATGCCTTGTGTAGGTGCTCTAAAGCACGGCTGGAGCCAAACACCTATTTTATAACCTCACAATGCTCCCACCAGACCCCCTCAGAGCAGGCAATCCGGATCTTATCTTGAGTTCTCATGCTCTTACGGTTCAACTTGGTTTTGGGTACCTGCAGTATTTCACACAAGTTGCGAGCATATGCAGACAGCAATACCTTTATGCCATGCAGTATATTGACAAGGATGTACCTGTTACAGACCTGCAGGTACTTGGTAGATCCTCTCGAGCAAGAGGAAAAACACATTTTGACTATGCCTTAGTAGTGTCTAAGAATCTCAGAAATAATGCAGTGATGCAGACAGTAAGTAGTTTGGAAGAAGAAATACTGAGTGCAAAGGGAACCAACCTGTTAAGCTGAGTAAATAATTTTCAGCAGATAATTTATTATACAACATTACCCCACAACTCCGCTTTTGAAACTTTTATGACTGAGATTTCCATCATTATTCCAACTACTCCTGCGAACTCATTTATAAACAGTTTGACTCTTTAACCCTGTTAAGCAACTGATCACAGAAGTAGCAATGACCATTAGTCCTTAAGAGAAACATCATGGTGACTTCTACATGAAACGATTTGCCAATCTGCAGCATTCTGTGTCCCTGATTTATCAGACAGTATCCCAGCCTAATGCTAAATATTATATTTTTAATGCAAATAATTGCAGGAGATATTCTGACAAGACTGAGACTCTTGCTGAGTTTTAACAAGTACGCGAATGCAAGTATTTCTTTTTTTGTGCCTGCTGGCAGCTTCTGGTCATTTCCAGGTTACTTCATTTTTCAGGCTCTGTTTGCAATGCCAGAGATTTCTACCAGCAGCAGATGCTGTACATAGGCCTTGGAATGAGCACTTTTTAGGGCAGCCTCTGACCTCAATACCTGCCAACCTGCTCTGCACCACCTGAGCTTAGTGATACATTCTAGGTAAGAGTGTTTTGGCCATTGCTGCCTTCTCTGATTCACCCTGGTCTCTTCCTTATTTTCTGCCTGCATCAGTTTTCCCGTTTCCTGGCACTGTTGTATCCTGTAGCAACTCAGTATATCTCAGAAAGGTAAATAAAAAACACGATCCAAAACTTTGTTCTTGACACATCTTTTGTTCCTCACAGCTGTAACACTGAAGGTGTTTGGATTGACTCTGAAACCAGTGCCTAGTATTACTTCTGACATGCCACAGGATTAGATGCTAGTGTCTCAGCCACTTTGTCGCTTTACACCTTGTTTCAGCCTTCAATTCCTTTCATTTTGGCTTGAGTAACTTCATATATGCGGTGGTTTTAAGCTCCAATCACCCTTTTCTTGATGTGTCCAAAATGGTATCAATTGTTTCCTTAGTGACACACACATGGAGAATGACACCTCTTTGGCACACAGGCTCAGCAGAAAAACTTCTCCCATATCCATCATCCTGGAGTTTCCTTTAACTTCTCTTTATCTCCAGCCTTAAAAGAACTTGCTGTGAGAAATGAGGTTGCAGTGGAGTCACTACTAGTGAAAGAGGATTGAATTAATAAAGGTGAAAACCTAGCACAATCTTCCTCCATTGCGTAGGAAAAGGAAAATGGCAGAAAAAATGTGGGTTTTTTTTTTCTTTTTTTAGATCCCTGTATTCACATTCTCATTCAATTATGCCTTGCTAAACAGAGCTCCTCTCTTAACAGTGCCCTCCTCCACATGCAGTTTACATACCTGGGACCTACACAATGCTTTTTGTGGTTTTGCATGCATTGATCTAAACACTCAGGAAACCTTTTCCCACAAATCAGTATAAGCACTGCTATTAAGATTTAATTGCGCTGCATGTTTGTCTGTCACAAAATCACAGGAACTGCCTTATGAAAACGGGAAGATAAAAACCTTGTCTGATGTAGATAATGAAAATAGATGTAATTTTGGCTCAAGTGACAGCAAAGGACAATGCTTTTTCTTATCAGTAAGTCAAGGTAGCAGTTCACTGAGGTAGTTTTATCGTGGATTTTTCTGGCAATGTTCTGCTATCTAATCCGCACTGATGAGTATTTGCTACAGCTCTGAATTTCTTAATGCACACAGCTCTGCCTCTGCTTTCTGTGCTGATTTAGGAAGAAAAAACAGAGAAAGCTGAATAATGAATCACTGGGGAAACAGATGTCAAATAGGTGTATGAACTGCTGACTGGGTAGCAGTAGTGCAGAATGTTATTTATAATTCATTCTTTGGTGTCATGCTCTTCAAGAAATTACACAATGCCTGCCTCCCTATTAATAAAATGCATTTCACATTCACATATCTAACCACTAATGACTCCAGTTTCACTCTGGAGCAACACATTGTAGAGGATTAAGCACAGGACTATAAGGCAGACGTTCCTGATCCCAGCTCATCTTCTGCTTTGCTGCATGGCCTTGAGCAAGTCACTAACCTGTAGATAATTATAATATTTGAACACACAGGGGATCTGTACTATTTAATTAGTTAATGTTTGCAAAGCACTCCAAAGATGAAAAGTGCTACACGAATTATAATCATACTATATTGTTTTGGGGCATTTTACTCCGAAGCACATTTGTGTAAACTTGCTTAGTAATGTAAAATCCCAATAACAGCAAAGTTTCATAACTGTTCTGAAATGACTGGCACTTCTTGGACTAAAATTTAAATTAATTAACAAACTTAGCCTATTTTTGAGAAGATGATTCTATGAAACGATTCAATACAGGCACTGAACTGAGTCTGGGAAACAAGATACTTGAAAGTTTGCCTGTAATGGATAAAGGCAATGAAAGGGATATACAGAACGATATCTATGAACACATACACATTACAAATACCTCTCACTGCACCACGCTGATCCTCAAAATAGCTGAAGTACAGTGTTACTTTTTTTTCTTTGTAGCATCCAGACTTCTGTCACAGTTTTAAGATTAATCGTTAGAGCGAATGAAGTTAACGGTAAAACTTCTTTGGACTTTATCAGAGCTAGGATTCCTTGGTTCTTCCAGGTTATTATGGACTTAATTTAGATATTTATCTTAAAAGGAAAATAACAGTCCTAGCAGTGATGTGATAAAATACATATTGAAGAGTAATGTCTAGCCTAGCATTTCAAAGTGATTCAAAAGAAGAGAACAGACATCCTAATGTCAATGTGCCCTTGCTCTAGATTCATCTACTCTACAGTCACGGTAGCTTACTGCTATAGGGGAGATATGAAAACATAATTTTGTGTAGACCAAGCTAAAAGCACTTTTATTTTCAAATTAACTTTCTTCAGGGAACAATTTGACAATATTTCCTAATACACTGTCATTTAAGCAATACCATCCTTTCAAAGCAGGTGGCGATGCCAATTTCTTTGTAGAAGCTGCATTAGATTTACAGTTGCCATCCACCTGGCACTTGTTCATAATGATTGCTGATGGGAAATCTGTTATCCTGGCAAAAGGCTCTAGGACATATATCAGCAAATTTCCACACCAAAAATCCTAAAATGTCTATACATACATAGAATGGCATCCTTTGATTTTACTGCCCAACTGTTAAGTTATTGAATTCTCTTTTGGGGTAAATAAAAAAAAAAAAAAAAAGAAAGAAAAGAAAATCAAATGCTCATAGTGCCTAAAAAGCAATTCCTAAAGGTATATAGGGCTCTCAAGCTCTTGCAGTACAAGTCCTTAGAACAGCTTTAGGCACATTCATTTTTATACACAATTAGAGCATTCTGAGAATTGAAATTCTACTAGAAGAAAGTCTGTAAAGTGCCATATAAATACACTGTAGAAGAAGTCAGTATAACTTCAGTGAGTTATCTGAACTACACATAGGTAGAAGAAATCACACCTATAGTAGTTGCATAGGCCTCAAGTTTAGATGGTTTAGTTTCTTCTTGAGCAATCGACTATTCCAGCATGGCCTTAGAAAAATCACATGGGGGGGGATTCCTCATATATAACTTCAGTAATGTTAAAGTTTACCACTTTTCCTAAGCCATTTGTCTAGGCTGCTTTACAAACACTGGGAAAGACGGGCACCTCCAAAAGGCAGATGATCACAACTGATAAGAGGATTGGACCTAGAAGTATGCACATTTCTCCACTGAGGAAATCTAAAATACTTGCACCTAACGTGTGGATAGATTAGACTGATGAGATAAAACCTTGCTGCAAGGATATGTCCCAAATGGACAGCCTGGTAGTGCCCAGATGTTCCCTCAGCCAGCTGAGACACAGCACATCTCTGCCAGCTCAATGGTGCCCTTGAGTTATTGGCTAACTTCTGACCTAGCAATAATTTTCACTGCAGAGATCTCTTCTTTCCTGTGACAGGATACATATCTGAGACTGCTGGCAAAAAAATAAAGCAAAACTAGGACAGAAACATCCCTGAAATAATGACAGAGTGGGGGCACCAACCATAATACAGATGATTGCCTCCCTTACAGAGTTCTACATCACCAGTGTCTTTCACTTACATATCTACATACACATTTCTCTCTTTATTAATGTTTAATAAGTCAGGTCACTTTGTAAAATGACTCTCGAGGGGGCTTAGGAGAAACCCCACAGCATAACAGTGTGTGGGGAGGTGGGAGACCCACTGGCGGTTCTGCTTTCTGCGTTTGGAGTCCAATCACCCCTTCATGAGCACTACAGCAACCGTGCAATCTTTTGCTTGAAAGCCTAACTGCAATGGAAAAATGCATCCCAGACTTGGGAAATCTTCATGAGGGAAGTAAAATTGAAACTGATGTATTCCCACGATTTCACTTTAGACAAATTAGCATTCTGCAGTGAAAAAAAATGCTTTATTGAGAAATTCTGGACACCACTAGTCAGTTTTTGATCTGTAAAATCACCATCCAATTGCGTGCCGGTTTTAAAATAAGCATTTGTTTGCAGAGGGCAGATGAACCAGAGGAGAAAGTTCACACAAGTACTGCCAAAACACCCTTGCTTATGCTTTTTTGGAGACTCAAGACATAGTATTTTGTCTGTAACTACAAGGAAAAACTGAGGTGAAAGTTCCCTATAATGAACAGCACAATGGTAGTAATGACTGCGGTTGATGTAGGAAAACCGACAATATCAGTGTAGAAAAAGAATAGCTGATGGGAACACAGCTATAAACCTCAAGAGATAAAAATCAACCATAGAAGTTGATTTACACTGAAGAACAGAAAAGAGAAAAAAAGAGATCTAAGGTGAAAAAAATCATGCTTGAAAAAAGCATTCCCATTTATGAGAGTATAGTGGTAGTGTGGCTATGCTGTCTGTTTGTTGGAGAATTTCTTTTTTCCTAGTGCAGTACCCAAAACTATCTTCCACTGTTTTGCAATAAAAAGTCAGTAGAATTTAAAAATAAAGTAAGATGATCGCATTAGTATCAATGTATCAATCACATAAGGTAGCCGAAGAGAACAGTGGGCAGGGTCAAAGCCTCTAATCTCATTTTCATAAAGCACTCAGTGGCACACAGCTCAGTGTAAAGAAGAGTTTGCTCTAAAGGTCACCATAGTCACATGCAAATGACAAATCACATTTCCAGGGATTATCTGCAGCTATAACTACAAGTATTCCAGATTTCCTCCCTGAATTTTCTGTCTCTCCATCACCACAGAAAAACAAGAAGTTGCCTTAAACATCATCAGTTTATATGCATAGTCTGTCTTCTCTTTGACATTATTTGACAGAAAAAATAGTTCTGTCAAATGAACTTCCTCCACTTACATCCCTTAAGGAGAAAAAAGTCTAGAGGAAGAAAGAAGACTTTCCAGATCTCTGAATTCTTACTGATACATTGGTGAACATTTCATGCTAAAAATCACCCTCTGAATCTCCCACTTCTGCCCTCAGCCTCTGTAGGGATTTTATGTTGTGTGTGTTCAGGGAGAGAGAGCTGTATGCTATGAAATAACATATTTTACTGCGCAAATGTGCTGGGACAGAAGGAAATAAATGCCCTGTTCAGGGTTTGCATTACTATATGCCGTGGAGATGGCTCCTGAGCCCTGCTGCATCAGGGCTACCTTGGGACGGAAGGGCTGCCAGGCCGAGGGAACAGCACACTGCCGCCAAGCAGAGCCCTTAACAAGTTTTATTGGTCTTCTAGGGCTTGACTAATGCCTTCTCTTCTCTTGGCTTCATAAAGATTTCTAGAGTGTTCCTGAAATTTGACCCTGAATATATGATGCTGTTCTTGCTGTGTAATAAGCATCAGTGGTGTCAGGCATAAAGAGGCAAATCTGCTCTTTGTTAGAGAGCTACATGTCAAAATGAGTTTGTAAAACACGCCACAAAAAAGATGAAATGCTGCTTACAATGCAAAGCCCACTGAAATCTACATATTGCTGCAAGATTTATTATCAGCCAGAGCATATTATCTGGGATTAATAAATTATTCTTAGTCTATATTATAGTAAGGCATAGCAAATGCCATGTAGCAGCACTGTCGCATAAAGAAATTTCACCAGAGTACCGAGCTTGAAGTAATGACTTTGTTTATCTATAACTTTACATTACTGATTGGTTTTGCTGAACTAAAGGACTATGATGTCATTCCAAAAGAACTACTGAGAAATCTGGAAGCTCAGCCAATATAAAGCTAGCAGCAAGATTGCCCTGAAAAAAATTAAGTCATACTTGGTTATTTTACAAATATGCGAGCAAATTACACTCTGTTTAAGTAAATAAGAACTAATGCCAAACACATGGCTCTTAGTGTCTGATTGTCACATTTTTTAATTTTGTATGACTATAGTGGACCTGAAGGAAAGCAGTCACACAGGTGCATGCCTTCCACTTTTAGAGGACACGAACAGGAAAGATTTCATATAGGTATTCCAAACTGTCCTGTGACATAAGGGTGATTTCCTGGACAACAAACTTAAAACTGACTGTATTGAAACCACAGTTCCTCTCCAAACACTGAGTAGATGATTTCCCTCAGCTCATGGCTAAAACCTCAGCATTGCTAACCCCACCTGGCAGATTTAGATCAATCCAAGGAAATATGTTGGAGCATTCAGTATGTCCTGTCACTCCCAGCTGCTGGCACACTGCCTCCCCAGTCGGGCGCCGTGGATTGCCTTACCCTCACCTCACACCACAGATCTGCAGTGCTGACACGTATGTCCCCGGCAGCTGTCTGCACTGCCGGCAGTCAATGGAGAGGAACGGGCACTCATGGGCTTGCGTCTCTCTCTCTCCCTAAATTAGACAGCTAGAATAGGTCAAAAGAATTACTGCCTGGACATGCCAACTGCTATCCGGTCTGTACATAGGGAGGTGAGGTAACTAGCTGGGATGAAGATATCTATGTTGCAGATGTCTAACTAGTCAAGACGGATCCTGAGCTCCACAGATTGCCCACAGGGAAACTCAGAAGTCTCATGAAGGCGACCCCCACACAGTCAAACAAATTGCGTGAGGGACTGCACAGGATCAAACAAAAACAAACTACCCACCACAGGGTATGTGCAATCCTGCTGCTCCTGCAGAATAGGTGGCAATAGGCAAATATATATATATATATATGTATATATATTTAAAATCTTTATGCAGGATAAAGAGGGCAACAAAGCTGGTGAAGGGTCTGGAGCACTAGTCTTATGAGGAGCAGCTGACAGAACTGGGGTTGTTTAGTCTGGAGAAGAGGAGGCTGAGGGGAGACCTTATCACTCTCTACGACTACCTGAAAGTAGGTTGTAGTGAGACAGGTGTTGGTCTCTTCTCCCAAGTAACAAGTGACAGGTTGAGAGGAAACGGCCTCAAATTGCACGGAGGGAGGTTTAGATTGGATATTAGAAAAAAATTCTTCACCAAAAGAGTGGTGAAGCATTGAAGGAGACTGCTCAGGGAACTGGTGTCCTTCCATGGAGGTGTTCAAAATGCATTAGACATGGCACTGTGGAACATGGTTTAGTAGGCACGGTAGTGTTGGGCTGACGCTTGGACTAGACGAACTTAAAGGTCTTTTCCAACCTCATGATTCTATGATTCTGTAATTTAAAACATGTCTGAAAACCAATCAGGAAAAGCTCAGCTGTTGTCTTGCATCTGCAACCAGCATCTATGAACCAGGCTTGCAGTTTTGTTTAACAAAGGCAAGATTGCACAGCAGCAATCCGGTACTGAAGGAAAGAGATGCTGCCAGACCTTTGGAGGTGCCATCCTATACTTCTTAGCCAGTATACACAAGAAAGTGGGGGTTTTTTTCTGTTAGCTGTATAACTACTCATGAGAAATAGTTACAAGTTCACTTAAGGAAGAATACACTCTACTTGATAGTCTTCCAGGCTCCAAGGTCCAGTCTGCCTCACTTAGGCACTTATCTTAGACATATGCTTTAGTGCATACTGAAGCAGCCTCCTATGCATGCCTCTATGCTGCCCAGTTGTTCAGCAGAACAGTAGATGCCTTTCTACATCCTCAGAGGAAATTCCTGTCTGCTAAGTTTAGATGCCGAAATGGAGCACACAGGATCTCCCTTTGGAAAGCTTCAAAGGCACTTTCCTCTCTGCAACAACGGTATGTAGAACGCGGGCTTTTATTATCAGTGGACTGCTTTGCTAAACCTCTAATGTTAAGGTACATGCTAGCTGCCTAAATTAAGAATGGAGCCCACCTATAAGGTGCTGTATTCTAGACCAAGAAAGAAATGAAGTGAGTAGAGTCAGTATAATGTGCTAACGTTTCTTTTCAACTCAGCAGCTGTCTGTGTGATGTCTGTGACTGAGAATGAAATAAAAAAGAAGACAAATTGCAGATCACAGTCAAATTAGATTTTCCTAATGGTGCTTTTGAAATAAACTAACAGATTACTGTTTAAATAAAACCTGTAATAAGGATGAGTTGATGCTATGTTATTGAATTATTTAATTTAATTCTTAAGCTCCAGAGTCAGCCAAGTAATATTCAATACGTTTACCTTCCCAAAATGTGAAATGCAGTGTTGAAAAGCTAAAAAAGCTTTTCATGGTTTGACCAATTCTCTAAGTGTTCCACCAATATCAGTCACAGAGAATAGTATGTGCCTGCCAGTCATATGTTAGAAGTATTTGCTAACACACCACACTTCCCCTTTTCATTAATTAGACAGAACCATTTAGTGCAAAATTGTGACAGTTTGTTTTATTTTTCTGGCTTATTATGTGTGCTACAAACTGAGAAAAAAATAGTTAGCACTTCAGGCCTGGTGTTGTTAAGTAGTGAATTCAAAATATGTGTGAGGCCTGATCTATCAAGCAATAGTGTCAGTGGTGAAGAAACCTTCTTTTCATCACCCTCAGAAGGGGAGCGTGCAAATTAGTGAGATATACAAAGAGATTATGATGCATTGCTTTACCCGTTGCTTTGCCCATTGCTTTGCTCTCTGCTTAAGGGAAATACAGGTTTGAGGTTAATCACCTTGACTAGAAAATGAATTAGTGGATGACTGGTGAAACCTCCAAAAAAGTAGTTCCACCTCAAACAGGGCTTAGTTTCCGACAAGCGAATAGGGCATTGCTTTGGAAATGTCAAAGTTTCTGGCCACTGATGGCCAGGAAAACAAAGCAAAACTAAGTATGATAAAACGTTTAAACTGCATCTATAATAAATTATATAGTAACAATGTCTAATGGCCTTTATTATATCCCTTCCTATTTAATAACATCCAGAATGCCCGTATTTTGAACCTCTCGGATAACATAATGTGTTTTGTGGGTCTAGCACAGGCTTCAGTGCCTGGAGGCTCTAGTTCTATTTCCAGCTCTGCTTCAGACCTACAGGGTGACCTTTACGCACAACCTCATTTTCCTCACCTATAAAATTATTTACCTCACAGTTGGTTCCCTTCCAGCTGCTACAGTGGCTGAGCAAGCTCATGCATCTACGGAATTGCTAATGTTCATGATAAACCCTTTTCTTTTTTTTTAAACAAGCAATACAGACATCATATTAAGAAATTATTTGTCCATCCAGTGAGTAAAAGTACACAGAAAAATAATAGTGATGGAGAAACTTTTCAAAGCCCCTCAGTAACTTCCTTTCAATGACACTGTCCTTCAGAAGACATGTAGGTGGTTCCTGTTTGACAGTCACTAGAAGAAACTTCTTGATGCTGCTTTCAGTCAAGAAAAAAATCCATGTTTGTTGAATGAAAGTCTAACTTGGTCTCCCATTGAAGAGGACATAAAGCCACTGCAAGCTTTGCAAAGTAAATAAAGGGGAAAAAAACATTTTCAATTTGAAACTTTACCTAATAACAAGGGTAGAGAGCAAGAAAGGAAAAGAGAAACAGAGAGACACAAGAGATACAGACATCTCTTCTTAAAGGGCATAAGCTGCACACGAGATGCTGGCAGGTAGGCTGGACTGCAGCTGGGGGGACACCCCTGCGGCGCTGCCGAGGGCCGGTGCCTCCATCTCCCTCTGGGAATATGATACTTACTCTTGTACTGCTCTGGCTATGGAGAGCGCTGTAGATCCAGTTTCATTAACGCTATCTAAGGTCACATTTGGCAGGTCGTCATCATCACTGTCACTTTTAATTTGTCTGGGAGATAGGCCTCGGGGGTCCATTTGTGCTGGAAAGAGACATATAATGGATTAATATGAGTGTGCTGAAATTAATCTTGTCCCAGAACAACATCAGGGTGCACAACACATCTGCTTGCTTGGGCTGGATGGCACCGCTTGTTCTGAGCTTCCCAAATCAGGTGATGGATTCACAAAGGCATCTAGCGGTGCTGCAGCTAGGGACAGGCATTTCCAGCAGCATGCAGGTATGTGAACACACAGAGGCTGCACCAATGCATTCGGTAGACCTGAAATAAAACTGCATATATAATACTTATCAAAAACTCAGTTTACCCTCAAGTTTCTTATTCCAGATGTCTTCAGAAAGCAAAGATAAAGGGCTATATCTGCTTTGTACAACACAGCACACTCGAGAGTGAATTTTACAGCAAAATCTCAAGAGCAATCTTTAATTTAAACTGTCTGTCATGATATACCAGGCTAGGACCCCTGTCACACCAGTTAAATAAAATATAGGTGTCAAAATTGTACTGATTTCTGACTCAATTCAACACCAGTGTCAACATCTGAAGGAGCCTTCTCTCGATGTTACAGGTGGCAAAGCTGCTGTACGAATTCCAGGATTGTTTTGTCCATCCACAGCTTACACTATGTGTACAATACGGCAATGCACTGGCAGTGGGGGCTGCAGGGCCCTCTGTGTGAGGAGAGGCCAGGGGTGCCCCACGCTGGACACAGCCATCTCCAATGGACCCACCGCAGGGCACGGCTGAGCCCTGCAGCCAAGGAGGTGGTGCCTCAGGAAAGCATATTTAAGAAAGGGCAAAAAAAATGCTGTAAATAACAGCCCTGCAGACACCAAAGTGAGAGAAGAAAGAGACGAGGATATGAGGCTCCATTGTGGAGCAGATTCCTCTTCACCTGAAGAGCCCATGGTGGAGCAGGGGAATAGCATGAGGAGGAAGGAATAGCAGAGAGGAGTTGTTATGGACTGACCACAGCTTCTGTTTCTCATTCCCCTGAATGAAGGAGTTAAGTTGAGCCTGGTAAAAAGGGAATGAGGGGTTGGTTCACCCTAATCTGCTTTTAATTGGCAATAAATTAAATTCATTAAATTGTAAACAGTCAAGTCTGTTCTGCCCATGACGGTAACTGGTGAGTGATCTCCTTGTCTTTATCTCAACACATGAGCTCTTCCAACTTCTTTTCTATCCCTGTCCTGTTGAGGCAAGAATGTGACAGCGGCTGGGTAAGCATCTGGCAGCCAGACAAGATCAACCCACCAAAGTTACGCTTTGTGCCAAAAAGAGGAGAGCAGAAAGGTAGGCTACCTGGCTTATCCTTACCCTGGCTGCCGCCTTCCAAAGGGAAGTAAGCACAACTCGCATATGGACAGGGGGAGGAACAAAGAGATGAGTGTGAGGGGGACTATGGTGTACAAGCATGGCCTGGGACAGTGCTGAGAGAAACTGGAGGCTGCTGATGTCACGGGACAGACCCAGAGACAAACTTTGGTGGTGATGTAAAGAAAGAGACATTCCTTCTCACCCATGAAATACCACATAGGATTAGAAGGTGCCAAGAGACACTGAAAACAGAGAGAGCAGACAGTAAAGCTGGAGAGATGCCTGAGTATCCAAGAGAGGAGCGGGGAGGGAATGACGGGCAAAGACATTTGTTTAAATCTGTTTGTTTTGTTTATCCAGGTGAAACACAGAAATCGAAGATTATTTATTTGAAAAACTGTTAAGTTTGTGAGCTTGTCCTCTCCTGTATTGCAGTGTCAAAGGTAGGACATTTCCTGGCTCTTGCAATGTGCTTTTCAAGAAAGGCAGCTAGCTCAGCTCCGGTTAACCACAACCCTGGACAACAGGTTCCACAGGCTCCCTTTAGAGATCACCACAGACTCCCTTTAGAGATCACAAGACAGTGCCCTGGGCATATGGCTAGACTGCAGCTCTGAAAGCGACAGTTAGATTTCCCTCTTTGCCATGTTTCTTAAGTTATTGTGTTCACGGACTCTGGAAAAGGGATTGAGTTACACTAAAAAATGGGAGGGCGGTAGGTACTCCAGGAGCTGTGCAGCCATAAATGTAGGACTGATGGATAGCTAGGCTCTTGAAAAGAAAACCTTCCCCAAATGAGCGATGACTTGAGGGAAAGTTAGTCTTACATTTTAATGTATGTCTTAACTGTGAACCACCTTTGAGTAAAAGAACAGTGAGTGATTATAACTACCCTCTGGCTGCATTTTTTTTTATGTTAAAGGACTTCATAAAGGAAATGCTATTACAATGCAGTCAGTAAACTGATGCAACAACCTATTCTGGAAGCACAGTGCACTTACAGATGCAGAGGGTGACTTCTATTCGCTTTCTACTAACACAGCTTAGGTGCCTCAGTAATACTGGCTACCTTTGGACTGCCTATTATTTCTACATGTATGGTTAAGAAAATACCTTTTGCTTACCAAAGCAAAGACTGTTGACAATGAACAATGACCTGCGTGAGACAAAAGTACAGCAACTTAGAAATGGTTCAAAACATTAAATTGTTTTAAGTAGAATGACCACCATTCTGACTGGGCTTCTGAAAATCACAACTTAACACATAATCGTATTCAATGCTTACCTGAGCATTAGGAATAGACTAGTACTAGATTAAAGAGCAACTGAACCGTCTAGTCAGCTGATCTAGCCCAAGAAAATGATAGAACCATAGAACAGTTTGGGTTGGAAGGGACCCTAAAGCCCATCTAGTTCAAACCCCCTGCCATGGAAAGTGACACCTTTCACTGGATCAGGTTGCTCAAAGCCTCATCCAACACAGCCTTGAACACCTCCAGGGATGGGACAGCCATGACTTGTCTGGGCAACCTGTTTCAGTGTCTCACTATCCTCACAGTAAAAAACGTCTTCCTAATATCCAACCTAAATCTCCCCTCTTTCACCTTAAAACCATTATCTCTCATCCTAAAACTGGAAGAAGTGTTGTTTCTGAGAATGTCTTGTTCCCTAACATTCCTTTCTGAAAGCAGTTTTGAGATTATTACTAATTTCATTACTTCTTCATTTTTTCTTAGAATGAATCTTGCTAAAAAAAGTTTTGTTTGTGTTTGTCTGATAATTAAATGCTGCTATAGGTGATGCTTCTGTGAAAGCTAGTGCTTGTAGGCAAAAATTGTAAAAAAATGCTACACATGCAGTACTTTGTTTTAATGATGGCTAACTCTGATTTCCACTACAGCAAGTTGTTGGGGGATAGCTCACAAATCTTAATGCTTAAACCTAAGACTAACTTGAAATCACAAAAGTTGTTATATAATTTAGCCTGTAATACCATTATTATACATGAATTCCGATCATGTAAGTGGGAATACACTGACATATACAAGAGTATAAACGTGTACGAAAAGTCCTATGTACTTTTGTTTCTTATAAGACAGACTGTTTCATTATCATTGCAGAATGCCAGCTCGTAAGATGTTACTGAGACTCCTATGATAGCTGGTGGTGGTTTTAGATTACCAGAGGAATGTGCTAGAATGAAAACTCTCCATTACATTAAAATGCTACCTTTTTTAAACTTCTGCTTGGCAAGATAAATCCCATTCCGTGCACTCCTAACATAGCCAAGAAATTGCCAATGGGCTTGTGCTTTTGCCCCTATGTGTAATTTGGCTCACTGTGCACAGTATACCCCATCAGATGCCAACATTTGTGCACATCATTAGGTCAATCTGATCCAGTGGAAGGTGTCCCTGCCCATAACAGGAGGGTTGGAACTGGATGATCTTTCAGGTCCCTTCTGACCAAAATCATTCTATGATCCTATGATCACAAGGTTCTGTGATACATGAGCATGGTGAGAATGAAAGGCGAGGAACAGAAATGTACCAGTGGGCAAATTCAAAAGTGGGCAATTGAAGGATGAACCTAACTAAACACGATAATTAAATTAGAGAATGATCTAAGGATTTTTCTGTTATATTTTAATGTCAGCCCACACATACACACTTTTTTGTCTCGCTTTCCAGACGTGACCTCTTCTCAGCTTGCAGACTTGGGTGGCCAAGGCGCTGGGGAGCTGAGGTGACTAACCAGAAGGCTGAACTTTGCTGTTGCCAGCTGGTGTAAACTGCCCTGTTTTCTCATCAGCATGGCTGCAGCTGCTGTAGGGAAAAATAGCCTTTCAAGCTCTTCTCCTGCCCCAAATGAGCCATGTGACTAACCAACTGGCCAAAAGCCTAACAGATATCTCCTCCTCACCACTCTCTATACTGTGCAAATGGCAGAATGGGTTTTTTATACATCCAGAGTTCATGACTCCTACTTACGTCAACAGATTTGACTTTCTCTTGGACATCTAAGAACAACTGTCAAACTGCTGGCACCAACATTTATAAATACCAGCGGCAGTTCATAACCACTGAATTAAGAGTAATTATCAGCCTAAGGAACATCAAGCTGGAAAGAATGAAGAAATGCAAGCGAGAGATAATTTAGAAAATGAGACGAAAAAGGTGGAGGACAAGTGAGTAATGCTGTGCAACTGGCAAGCAAGGAGGAGGAGAGCTCACAGAACACGCCAGTGCCTTTTAACCTCAGTACTGTACCTTGCTCTGATGACCAAGGTTTTCCTTGAATTTAAGACCAGAAGAGACCCAGCTGGGTCAATGAATCAAGTCCTCCCTATCACAGGCAGACACATTTAATTAATAAAGTTCAGGCCTTAAAAAAGAGCTGATTTTCTTGCCTTTGCCAGTCCACTTGAAAGGCAAGATTTGTCCAACAGAGCTATCAGGTGTTTTTGTGAAATGTGAATGAGGCAAAGGCGAGACAAGCAAAAAGAAATGAGTCAGAGACTGCTTTCGTGGGACAAAGGTGTCATTGAAAGACTGCACAGGAGTCACAGAAGCAAGCTGTTAGCCAGGGGAGTTATTAAACAACATCTGGAAGTGCTGAAGGCTGCAAGCAGCCACATCACTTTCCATCTTTGTTAGCCTCAAGAAACAACATTCCTTTTTGCTAAAGAAAGTACAGAGAATCGCTCTTGATGCATGTACACATACACAATCACTTCTCAATGCCCCCTTTGCCAAACAGTACCAAAGAAAGATGTGCCCTTTGGGCGGTATGTGCAAATTCACTCTCTGCACTTGTTTTAAGGTAAGATGTGCAAATGGCTCTCACATAAGACGCATACCATCCTGTAAACACTCCAGAACTCGGTCTACCGTCATTCATATTGTATCTCCCAACTGTCAGTTGCCAGAAGGAAAAAAAATCTGATGTGGATCAGATACAAATTTGTTCCTATTTCTATCAAACTAAATAATTTCTTGGCTTTACAATTTATACTGGCTGCGAGAGCCAGGCAATACCTGATCCTGTTTGTCAGGACAAAACTGCCTCTTCTGCAATGCTGGAAGAGATTTAAACTTGCACAGCAACTTTCTAATGAGCAATGATTGAATTTGTGCTTTCCAGCACACAGCTATGTCATTTTTGACATGGTACAGGATTAGATGTGTGATAGAAGTAAAATTATCATAGAAACATATAATGGTTTGGGGTAGAGGGAACCTGAAAGATTATTCAGTTCCAACACACCTGCCATGGACAGGGATACCTTTACTGAATGAGCTTGCTCAAAGCCTCATCCAACGTGGACTTGAACACCCCCAGGGATGGAGCATCCATGACTTTTCTGGACAAGCTGTTCCAGTGCCTCACTGCCCTCACAGTAAACAATTTCTTCCTAATGTCTAATCTAAATCGCCCCTATTTCAGCTTAAACCTGTTCCCCTTTGTCCTATTGCTGCACTCTCCGATAAAGAGCTTCTCTCAGCCTTCCTGTAGGCTCCCTTTAAGAACTGAAAGGCCGCTCCAAGGTCTCCCCGGAGCCTTCTCTTCTCCAGGCTGAACAACCTCAACTCTCTCAGCCTGTCCTCCAGAGGTGCTCCAGAACTCTGATCATCTTTGTGGCCTCCCCTTGACTCGCTCTAACAGATCCATGCCTTTCCTGTGCTGAAGACTCCAGAACTGAATGCAGGGCTCCAGGTGAGGTCTCATGAGAGCAGAGTAAAGGGGCAGAATCACCTCCCTTGACTTGCTGCTTGTGCCTCTTTGGATCCAGGAAGGATCCAGCCTGCAACCTTGTAAGGGCAGACAAATCCCTCAGGAGGAGATGCATCCTCCACCTTTCCAGGGGAATAGCCTGAGCACAGGGTTGTGCCATCAGGGTATTTTTCTCCTTCTCCACTCTCTGAACTTGTGCTCCTGTCTGCATTGGGGCATCTCTTGGAAAGGGAGGGACTGTAGATTTCTCCCAAGTAACAAGCAACAGGACGTGAGGAAATGGCCTCAAGTTGTGCGGGGTGGGGTTAGATTGGGTATTAGGAAAAACTTATTTACTGAATGTGTGGTGAAGCATTGGAATAGACTGCCCAGGGAGGTGGTGGAGTCACCATCCCTGGAGGGGTTCAAAAAATGTGTAGATGTGGCACTTCAGGACATGGTTTAGTAGGCATGGTGGTGTTGGGATGATGGCTGGACTGGATGATCTTAGATGTCTTTTCCAACATTAACAATTCCATGATTTAATCCTCTCCAGGTTGATGAAAAGCCAGCACACTACCCCTCACTTCTCACACAATCGCTGGTGTTACTGTGTGCTGAGTAAATGCTATCCCGTCTGTCATATTTGGACTCCATCAGAATATGTTCTAATCGCTTTACCTCTTTTCCATGAATATTTAGGGATACACAGCTCAAGTGCTCTGACCTGGTTGGGAAAGACCAAGTCCCATCAAAAATCCTACAGCTGGATGACTGTAGTAGGCAGCCTGAACCTGGGTCCTCCCAGGGGTGAAAAGGGCCGTACACTGCTGTCAACACATATTGCAATCTGTTTTTTCTCTCCAATCAAAATTACAGTGAATGAAAGTGATGAAAATTCATCTGAACAGTAGGCTCACAAAGAGTCACTAGAAGTAATGTTAAGTGTACACACTATCTTTGATTTAAAGACAAATCTGAGACTCTAGGGTTAAAGATGTATTAAATATTTAAGTGTGGGAGAAAACTAAGCAACCATCAGGAGGTTTGCCTCTCTTTATAGCTAAGCCACGTAGTACTAACTAATGTCAAAATGATTCATTATGAGATATTCCTCGCTGATGTGAATGCAGACAGAAAAAATTCAGCCTCCTGAAATATTGAAGCCTCTGGTTCATTTTATCTTAATACCTCAGTTTTTAGCATTAAACTAACTCCACTGCTAATAACTTTGCAAACATCCATGCAAGTAGGCCTGCTGATACACCACAACATAATAAAAACTGAATTACACTTAGCTGCTCTCTAAAAATAATTAAAAATCTATTTCTGCCTTTTGAAAGGATTTCCAAATTCAAAGACCATTTGCTTTTGTTTCACACACTATATTCCCTATCCTGCTTTCTGTGAAGGTTGCCTAATATTCAACTCACTAATGAATGGGATTGCTCATTATGGGATTTCCAAGTGGTCCTGACATCCACTCACGGGACTTGCCAGCCACAAGCAGGCTTACACAGATCTGCAGTGAGGAGAATAATGCCAAGATCCATGCTAGATGAGACGTCAGCCTGGACAGAAAGAGGGGAGATGTAGATTAGACAGTAGGAAGAATTTTTTTCCTTTTAGGATGATGAGGCATTTGAACAGGTTGCCCAGAGAAGTCATGGATGCCCCATCCCTGGAGGTGTTCAACGCCAGGCTGGATAGGGCTTTGAGTAACCTGATCCAGCAGAAGGCGTCCCTGCCCATGGCACCTGTGTTGGAACTGGATGACCTTTACGGTCCCTTCTGACCCAAAACACTTTATGATACTATCGCAGGGAGGCCCCTCTGGATCTTGCTAGCTCTGATCCATGCCTGAATGACAGGATTGCTCTCATAAACACAGCCACAGGTTTTTATTGCAATGGAAGTTTAAATTATGCAGAAACGTGAGGTACCTCAAATAAGCCAGAAAGAGTCATGTGTGTTGTTGCCAAATGTATTCCTTAAAAACTCCTCTCCAGTTGCTTTCAGTCCATACTGGCATAGAGCAGGTAAAAGATTCTCTCTAGATGTAAGCAACAGTTGCTTTGCACTCATCTTCACTAGGAATGGAAAACCAAATCTACCCCGGACCTCAACATTAACATTTACAAGAACTCAATGGTACTGCTATTATGCACATGCGTGTCTGTGTCGTCTGCTGGGCAGGAAGGACTGAAGTAACAAAGTGACATTTGCTGCCAAACTCCTAGAAGGATGGTACTGGAAAATCAGTTAAGAAAATTACATGGTGCTCCTGCATTAGCACAATGCACTATTAATCAGCCAGCATCAGAAACACGGCAAAAGAAGTAGTTTGAACCTAATAATGATATTAAAAATCTGCCACTCAAAATGACTCCAGGACCCAACAGTACCTAACAGTATGTTGCTATCAGCCTCCATCTTCTCTCAGAGCCCTGCACCTCAGCAGCTAGATGTCACTGGAAGGGAATGGCCTCTCAACTCCTTTCTTCAGGCACTTGCATTGCAAAGGCAAGCAGCCCAACGCTGCCATACAGCCAGTGAGGTGCCTTTTTGGGGGTGCTGAGCTTACCTGCCTTGGCAGATCGCATGGGGAACTCAGCACTGTGAGCTCTCCTCTCGCTGGATGCTGGGGCACCAGCCCTGGCAAAGGAAATTGGCTTGGTGCCCCCTTGCGCTGTGGACCTTCTTACTAGGAAGACGAGAAGAGGAGCCACTGCCCTGTGACTCATGCCTTGTTTTTCTGGGAAAGGAGCAAAAGTGTCTGGGAAATTTCAGTAAGTTCCTGAAGATAGGACAACGGCAACGCTTTTTTCTACTCTCTCGCTGCCTGCCACCATTTGCTGAATGCCAAAGAGGTGCCTCAGTCTCCAGCAGCAACACCGAAGAAAAAGATCTTTGACACTACTGCCCTAGTTGGCAAATCCGGAAGATAGGTAATTTGAAGAAGGACACAGTAATCATCATTAAAACCAATAATCTGCCAACAGTTACGAATACTGTAGCATCTAAACCATTAATCTGGTCTCTACATTTGGCATAGTTCAGTACCTGAAATACTGCAAGAAGGAAACTGCTGACTAACAGTGGTTTCTTTTGTTCTTTCTTAAACTGCCACTCTCTCAAATACATCTGACAAAATAATGCACCTAGGTGGATCAAATGCCAAGTAGAGGAGTAAAGGGACCGACTCATTTCCATCCTCCCTCACTCTTGGAAAATAGGTTTTACAGCTATGCAAACCCAGCCTTGCACAGTAGCTTGATGTCTGAAACAACTGAACATTCCCACTTCTTGGCAGTTTCTTTAGAGAAGAGGGGCCCAGCATGGATTTCCCTAGCAGATGAACATCAAAGGAGAATGTCACTGACGCTGTTGGGTATTTTTGACAATGGAAGCAACACTTCCAGATGCACATGTACAGGAGTTATTTGAAATGATGCCCTCAGAGATGAAGTGTTAGGCTCAGGTTTACTTAACGTGCTTTAAGAAAATGAATTCTGGCTTAATGGAACTAAGAAATGCAGGAGAATGATGGAATTAATTATTTTGCCCTCCTAGGCTGGTCGATACTGTATGAAGCACATACACAGTATTTTTCTTCCTATTTAAAGTTCATTATAAGCACTTTACGCATTGGAAAATGCTCTGAGTGCACCTATCAGATTTTCAATCAAACCAGCTTGGAGTCTGGTAGGGGTGGCAGAATTGGTCGATTTATTTCATAAAACTTTATGTACAAAGCAGCAGTATCCATGAACATAATGGTCAGAATATAGAGTCTACAGGGGCAATTTTTATTACAATTTATAGCAAGATTACCCATACTCCACAGTTTTCAGATTTTATTGAGATTTTATGGGACTATATGGCTGGAGCAGTTAACTGCACCCAGCGTAGCTATGGTTCACAGAGAATGGGAATTGGCACTGAATGCACAGTGTAACTAATCTACCAGAGAATATTAATTGCTATGATCCAATCAAAGGCAATATTTAAAATCATTTCACCAGTCAAATAATTTGCCATAAGCCTGTAAATGAATAGCTATGTGGAGAAATACAGAGGTGAGAGTGACTGCATGGATGTAATGTATGCACATATTTAAGCATCTTTGCCGTTGGGTTGTATACATAAACACACAACACCATTTTTTTAAGCAAAGGAGTTTTCTCCTTCTAAGCTATTTGAATGCCATGAGACCTCATCTACACAAAAAACAAATGACTGAGATTTATATCTCACTGAGCATCAAATACACAAATACTCTATCACCAAAAGCAAATAGGGAAAAAAATAAGCACAGAATATAATCAATATTAAATAAAATATTGCAAAGCCACTACAAAGTGTGGCACTTTGGGACATGGTTTAAAGGCATTACAGTGTTGGGCTGACGGTTGGACTTGATGATCTCAGAGGTCTTTTCCAACTTTAATGATTCTATTATTCTTATGCTGGGCTTCACAAATAAAGTGGGAACACACATCTACCTCATCCTCTTCCCCAAAACTGCTCCTAGTTAAAAACATACATGATCTTTAATCTACTGCTGATATATCTCAGAAGAGCATGTGATTCTTTAGAGGAAAAACTTAAGCATGTCACTGGCGAGTCATCAGAAATATGGCTTTTCTGGAGATTTATGTTTATGGGGACTCCCCGTAGCCAATCCAAGCTACTTTGTCTTCAAACAACCTCCTTCTCAATTTCAAACACCACAGCATGCCTTGTAACCTGTGTTTTAATTCTCCATTCTGACAAGAATTACTACTTACTCTAGTTCTTAAATACATACACCATCTCCAGCAACACAGGTCCCACCCTGAACACAAGCCCCTCCTCCACCTGCTTCTCTTCCTGGATAGCCATCACCAATCTGCTTCTCCTTTCCAAGAACCACTAACACTTCTTCCAGATGTACTGAGCATATAGGGGGAGAGAGATGCAACATTTGAGGGGACAAGAGCGTGGAGGTGGACAGGTTGGAAGATATGCAGCCGTAAAAGATTTTTGTGTGTAACAAAAAAACTACAAACCCTTCACCTCAACGCAACTCAAATCCAAAATAACCACCTACTAAAATGCAGAAAGGATAATCATTTCACATGAAAGAAAAAAGGAAACACTACTGGTTTTAGTTAAATCTCTCCCACGGCATAATTTATACAAACAGACTATATAATCTGACCTCTAAACATACAGAACTGATCCCTAAGTTTCTAACCTTGTACAACAAATTGTGTTTACTTTTTTGAAATAAACTTTACAGTAGGCAGAAATAACAGGCTGTACTTCAAAAAATAAGGGCAGTGTAATCAAGTGGTTATTACCATTAAAGGGGAAATTTAGATTGGCTATTGGGAAGAAATTTTTGATTATGAGGGTGGTGAGGCACTGGCACAGGTTGCCCAGAGAAGTTGTGGAAGCCCCATCCCTGGAGATGTTTAACGCCAGGTTGGATGAGGCTTTGAGCAGCCTGACCCAGTGGAAGGCACCTCTACTCATGGCAAGGGGTTTGGAACTAGATGATCTTTAGGGTCCCTTCTGACCCAAACCACTTTATGATTTTATGGTTCTATGAAAAATCTGTAGCGAAAAGTACTGTATTTACTACTTATTAATGTATCCACAGTGAGGAATGTGGCATGGGTAAACTACAAACGGAGGCAATCTCTGTATTTCTGCTAGGTCTATACACAGGCATAGTAATATAAAAATACTCCATGTCAATGTCATTATGGATGTTTACATACATGGGAATTGGATGAAGTTCAGGTGGCAAATTTAAATTTATGAAGTTCTGACCACTGGATTTCGCTAGTGGTTGTGTCTTCTGAAAACTTAAAGACCCATGAGAACCCCAAAATTTGAACCCAAAACCCCAGAAACATCAAAGTCGCACACGTCTTTGTAGCACCATCATCAAAAAAGAGTGTCTAAAAGGCCCTTCTATGAATGGAGTCTTCTGAATTACAGAAAACTATTTTCAAGCATATTATCTTTGGCAAAGGCTGCTGTCAGAGGGATATGATTTGCCAGTAGTATTCACAGATATCTTCTGAAATCAAAACAGTGGAAAGACTCAACGGGACCAGAGTTTGCAGGGGAAAGTGATGCTGCCATACCAGGCCCTTTCACTCCTTTCTGTCCAAGCCCCTCCCTGTTCCCCCTTTCACCCCGCCTAGATCTGTTTTTTTACCCTTCTTTTCCTTCATTCCCTTTCCTCTGTCTCCATCCCTTTCCCATTCTTCCTGAGCATGTCCACACATCCCTAGTCATCTCACCACCTCTCCTTTTCTCCCCACTCCCACCCTTCCATGCTCCCTCTTTCCCCACTACCCAGCCCCTTCCAACCTTCTCCTTGCCTTTTCCCAGCCACAATTTTTTTTGCTTTACCCTTAACTCATTTTTTTTTTTTCAGATTTCCTAATTTGGCTTAGTTTCTGCAAGTGCTTACAAAGACAAAAAAAAAAAAGAGGACAGTAATCCAAACCAAACTTGAGGTTCATGGCAGAAAACCACAGAGGTTCTAGAATTTTTCAACAAAAAAAGCTGGGGGAAAAAATTCAACATGGGAAGCGCTATATTTATTTCTTTACTCTCAGTCTGAGGAAGAGTGGAATAGTTTTTTCTTGAAATTTTCCTCAAAAAGAAAGAAGAAATAGCCTGAGACAGATATGTGGCATGGAAAACGTTAGCCTAAATGGTTAACATATAGATTGACTTATAGCAACTGAAGACAAGGTTTTAATGAAATTCATTTGACAACCTTACCTGTAGGTGCTGTTACCTGCCGTGCCACTCACTACACCTTTTAACAAGCCTCACCATTGCTGAACAAGGAGGAAAAAAGATGAAGAAAGAGTTTTTCATGGGATTTTAATGCTCTGGAAATATTTTAATGTATAATAAAGGGCAACAACACCAAAACAGGTGGGAGTGTTGAGCTGCTTGAGGGTAGGAAGGTTCTGCAGAGGGATCTGGACAGGCTAGATCAACTGGGCCCAGGTAAACTGCATGAGGTCTAACAAGGCTAAGTGTCTTTGTCTGGAGCACAAGTCATAAGAGGAGCAGCTAAGGGAAATTGGGTGGTTTTGCCTGGAGAAGAGAAGGCTGAGAGGAGATCTTATCACTCTCTACAACCACCTGAAAGGAGGCTGTGGCGAGGTGGGTGGCGGTGGGTGGCTGACCAGGGAAGTAGTGGTGTCTCCATCCTTGGAGGTGTTCAAAAAACATGTAAACGTGGCACTTTGGGACAGGGTTTACTAGGCATTATGGTGTTGGGTTGATGGTTGGACTTGATGATCTTAGAGGTCAGGAAAAAAGTCTCCAAGTGCTTTCCAAGGTTTTGGATGACAAGATAACTGTCCTCTTGTTTTTTGGTTTTTTTTTTGTCTTTGTAAGCACCTGCAGAAACCAAGCCAAGTTAGGAAATCTGAAAAAAAATGCGTTAAGGGTAAAATTGTGTCTGGGAAAAGGCAAGGAGGAGGTTGGAAGGGGCTGGGTAGTGGGGAGAGAGGGAGGATGGAAGGGTGGGATGGAAGAGAGAAGGAGAGGTGGTGAGATGGCTATGGATGATTGAACTTGTTCACCACGTGAACCACTGAAGCAAGTGAACTTCATCTCTTTGCCATTTTGTAGGGGTGGCAGAGGCTGTAGGTCAGACCTGTGGTGGCTGGCTCCTGTCTGCTCTGTGCCCTGACAGCCCTAGCACATTACAACAGTTTGTGCATACTGAATAATGCAAGGATTAGTTTGTACGGGACAACTTGCACAGCTGGGCTGGCAGTGTGGGGGGAAGCAAACTGAGACCTCCCACTTTGGAGGTCTTTCTGGGGTAGCTCCTCTCCAGCGGCTGCATCAGGGGAAAGTCCACAGTCGGCAGGGGAGTCCGCAAGCAACCATGTGTGTTTGTGCACATATGCGAGTGTTGTGGGATTACAGAGCAGTGTTAGACATCTGTAAGAATTTAGTAAGATTTTGTAAACACCTCATGTTGTATTACCAATACAGAGCATATCATCCATTGATTACTTTCTAATTATGTGTTGTTAATAAATTCCTAAAAATGCCTCAATCCCGATATTGATTTACACTAGATGAACAGAGATTTTTATCAGGCAAAAAGCATTGATCTGACAAACAGATGCCCTTGTAGCAGGATACCTCTGGCTCCCACTGCCCGCCTTGGGGTGCAGCACGTGGCACAGGACCTGACAGGATGCTGCTGGCAGCTTATATATACAAAGGCTAATTCTCTGCAAACCTGCCTTGTTTTCAATGCCACAGAAAGGGTTTGATTTAACAGGAAACCTTGCAAGTGAAAAATAGAAGGCAGGAGGCAGGACAGAGAGCAGAAACAAGCAGCACACTGGGAGGCACAAAAGGAGATCTGAGACTCTTCTAAAGAAAGGTGTGACAGAGAATGTCAGGATGAATGATGCCACGGAGAAGGATGTGCAGCAGCAGAGGTGGAGATGACAGTAAGGGTTAGAAATATTAACAAATAAGGAGGGAGAGATGAAGCAGAGCTTCTGAAACCAGCACTCAAAGAACAGTCAGCAAGATGGGAAGGACTAGAAAAAATGGAAAAACAGAAAGAGAAGGGCAAACAGAAGAGAAGTTAGTGGTTTCTTGTGCTGGCAGGAAGAGAGAATTCAAACAGAACATGAATCACAGAATCATAGAATGGTTTGGGTTGGAAGTGACCTTCAAGATCATCTAGTTCCAACCCTCCTGCAATTTATATCAAAAGAACTGGTGATGGAAAAATGGGTACAACTGATAAGATAAAAATAAATTAAAGAACACTAAATCCCTACTTTTTCTTTAGCTGTACATTAATAGGTGCTGTAGGGTTGGTTAATGTTCTCTGGCAATAATAGCATAAAGCTGATATTGTCAGGGCAGCTCAGGAAGCCTGGAGCTTGTGGGCTGAAATCCCTACAGCACATTAAATTCTGGAATTTTGTTGACAAAACTAGGATAGCAAAACTCCAGTTTTACAAGATCAAGAGGTGCTTCCCATAGAGGAAATTACTACCAGAGCCAACTAGCACCTTTGAAAAGAAAACAAGTGGGAAAACTGTGGATAAGCTCAAGGTCAGCTGCAGCTCAAAGCTTCAAAATCAAACTTTCTTTTTTTCCCAGAGAACATGGTGAAAAGTTCTGCTTCCATTCATTATTCCTTGACATAATGGCACAAAGTCTTAAAATTACATCACAGTATGAAGATGCAATAAACCATCATTTTGAGGCTTAAAACAAAACCTGGATCAGCTGTGAGCTCACGTCCTATGTCCAAGCCTTTTCAGAGGGCATAGTCCACACTCAGGCACTGAGGGAGCAGGGGAGAACCAAAGATTTTTGGACAACAGAATGCTACTAAACATCAGAATGACCCATCACTGTAGTCCTGTACAATAATACACAGTTGCTAGTACACCAAAACCAGACATGAGGGTTGAAAACAGGTCTTTTAGTTGTAGAGACCCGTTCATTATGCAATTAGGTACGCAAGAGATGTTGTAAGATAGATTACTGAATGCCTTGTGGTTTCATAAGTCCTAAAGTAAGGTTACCCATCAGTACCCTCCCTTTCTGCCTCAGGCAGTATCTCATTTCAGGGGAGAATTAGCCATATTTTATTCACTCGCATGCGATGAACCTTGAAATGAGTCTCTCTCCTTCTTTTCCTTATGTTCCCATCTCTGTCACTAATGCCTTCTTTATAAAGCTATGCTTTTCAAAGTATCTGGGCACATCTGTTTCCTCTTTTGTTCATCCACCCATGATGTTGCCTCTAACAGGTTTTTGCTCCCTCCAAAATTGTTATGTTCCCATTTCTTCTTGCTCTCCAGCTCCCCTTTCTGTGTTCTTTGGACACCTTTTCCAGAGTGTATCTGTCCTTCTGGCACATGCTTTCTTCCTCCCTTCACACCTCCATGCGCCTCTCAGGTCCTGGGCCTGCAAAACTCATTCCCAACACATACACTCTGTGGTTTCCTTCCTTTCTGCTGTTTCATCTGGAAGAAGAATCCTCATTCAAAACATTAACAGTGCCACTCCTTGAGTTTAATAAAACCTACCTCTCTGTATCGCCTACCGCTCTTTGGTTCAAATGTCTGCTCTTCTCACATTCCTACAGCCCAATAATTACTTTCTCTTTGTATGGAAACAAAAATCTTCCTGGCATTCCCTCCTTTGCCAAATCTGTATCACTTGGTGAGTTTTCCATGCTCCTCTATGATGTTTTATATATTGTCACTATTCCATTTTTCCTGTTTCTTCACCTTCTGGGGAGGATTTATTCCTCTAAGGACAAAATTTGCCATGTGTTGTCTGAGCACCTTACACCACTGCCAACCTCAATCTTTATAAAAATATTTATTCATTTTAAAGAGCATCTGGGGTAAGACTTTTAAAAAGTTCCTCCCAATAGCGTAAGTCTTTTCAGCAAATGACACAGTAGCTTTGGAAACTAACAGCTTCATAACACTTACATTTTCCTCCTACAAGAGCAGTTTTAGAGATGCCACAGATGCACAAAACTCGTTCCACCTTACCTTTGACATGGCTTCTCCCATCCTCCAACAGCGGTACTACTATAGTGTTGTTCATATTCCCAGGTGATCTCACAGCTGTATAGACAACAGGTACCGACTGTACCACCACGGGGATACGATGCACGTGACTCATTTTGTTGGACTGCAAGTTCATGGGGCTTGAAGGTGGTACTGGATGGATAATGTGCAAAAACTGCTGGCCTCCAACACCAGATGCAGAGGCCACAAGAGGACCTGGAGTTAATACTGACGGTACAGACGCTGCTGAGGATACTGATGTTATTACCGTGGGTGATGAAGCTGGTCGACTAGAAGAAGAAGAAGTAGAAGTAGAAGAAGGGGATGAGGCAGATGCTGTCATGGAAACCGGTGAAGATGAAGCTGCTGTAGGGGATGACCTGGCTTTGTTTATTGACAAGTCCACTGGTTCAGTCTGTGTTTGAAAATGGTCTGTAGATAATGAATCCTCCACAGGATCTGCCTTCATGTTGTTTAGTAACAAGGGTACAGCTTCCATATCTGGGTAGTTGTGGACGTTTGGAGACTGCTGAGGAAGGACAAAGGGACATAGTTACATACGTGGCTAAAGATGACTTGCATACCCAATTGCTAATGCACATCACACAACTTGGTCAAGAAAGCCACAAGTCTTATTTCCTTTGCTTGTGTCAGCTCATATTTAGAGGACAAATCATTCTAGAAAGCACCGACATGTTCAGTTTGAACAGAGTACTAAAGAAAAGTTCTACACCCATTTCTTAGAAGATGGAAGGATTAACTGCACAAAATCACTCCGTTTCTTTGCAATACACAAAATCATCAGTGCCAAAACTTCTATTATCTCCACGAGTAACCGCTATTTATGTTGATATGATGTTTATTCCCAACACCTAACTTTAAGCTACAGCAATACTCTCTTGTGTCACCTCCGATGGAAAAGAATAAAAAACACCACAATTTTTCAAATGTTCTGCATGCCTGAAGATCTGAATTTCCTCTTACTTGCCTACCTTCTTCTGGGCTAGGCAGACTTTGCTTCTTCTTTCTGTCATAAGTTACCTGTAAAAGAAGCCTTAGCACTCTGAAGGAAGCCTCCAAGGAAGCTGAGGAGGGACTTTTTACCAGGGCATATAGTGATATAACAAGGGGGAATGGCTTTAAATAGTAAGAGGGAAGATTTAGATTAGAAATTAGGAAGAAATTCTTAACAATGAGGGTGGTAAAACACTGAAACAGGTTGCCCAGGGAAGCTGTGGATGCCCTCTCCCTGCAAATGTTCAAGGCCAGGTTGGATGGGCCTTGAGCAGCCTGGTCTAATGCGAGGTGTCCCTGACCATGGCACAGGGGTTGGATCTGGATGATCCTTAAGGTTCCTTCTAACCCGAACTCTTTTATGATTCTTGTTTGCTTTTGCAGCAATCTCTGTCCACACCACTGTTCAGAAGGCAGTACTTCACACTAAACACAGTCTTTCAGCTGAAAGTTTGACTTTTTGCATTCTGTATGGTTACTGATTATGGATGTATAGGTCAGCGCAGAGCTCCAGGTTTGTATGGTTATCCTGTTACAATGGATACAGTGATTTGCTATTCTGAATCATCACACTGGAGAGCCTTCCCTGTTGTTATAATTGTTTCTATTATTCTGCACTAATTAAGAACAATTTTCCTGACTTTGCAAAATAATTTTATGGTTTAGACCAACTCGTTCAAAGCTGGTTGGCCTAAATTTATTCTAAAGTGGTACTGTCTCCTATTTTTAGAGTTTAATTCTTTATTTCCATCATCAAAGAAATTAATAGAATTTTTGAATAATGCTAGGCCAAAGATAGATCCCTGAAAAAGCTCATTTAATATGTCTTTCCTCGTTGACAGTACATCAATGACTACTCTTTAAAAATGTTTTTTCAAGTAATTTTCAATAAGCAGAGCAAGAAAGGAAATGCCCATCGATAACCTAGTAGTAAGACAAAGCACAGCTCTCTGCTCCTCAGCTCAGCACCTGAGTACCACAACACTGCACTGCAGCAGAGCTTCTCTACAGGCACAGACACACCATCACACGCTCTAGTACAGAAAACCAACACTCATAGAAACATTTGCTAAGCTGCTTCAAACCTAACTTGACCCAAAGTTACTATTCCACATATAGATCTAATAAGCAACCTTTTTAAGGTACCAAAGCAGTTCTAAACAAATTCTCTCAATCTCTAGATTATAGTATTTACTGAGTATCTAAAAACATGAAGTGAAAAAATATTTAAGCCGCAAATATTTTAGTTTGTCTACTCTAAATAAGCTAACAATCAAGCAAGCTATGAATTCACTTCGAGATTTTTATAATCAATTACGTTAAATATTTTCATGGAGAACTCTCCTGGTTTTGAGTCCCAGCCAAATTTCATTATCTAATGGAGTTCTATTGCATAAGGAAATAGAAACACTAATATTAAAAATTGTCATAATAACAGTCTAAGTGGATATCACCCCCACCATGCTGAAAAATGAGGTATTCTAGAACATCCCATCTATTCAGCTGATTTAGACTGGTTCTTGGATCTGACATTTCACTCCATTTGAAAGCAAGAACATCTTTGGAACAGCAAGTCTCTTCCTCTATTCATACACAAATCAACTTCAATCAAAGGGACTCCAACTCATTCAGTCACTGGACCCTGCTGTTCTGCTATAACAGAAATAACAAAAGCAAAAATTCCCTTTATGAAGACAATGGGAAGTTCTCCTGCTAAAAAAAAAAGAACATGGAGTGAAGACCAGGTCACTTTTCAAAGCACATAACAAGCTACAAGTGATGATGTTATGAAATTTCTTCTTCAATAAGGCAAAAATGCCTGTAATTGCCCAGTGATGATTCTTGGTGACTTCCTCTGAAACACCTTACCTTGGCTGTTGCCAGTAATGAGATTCTGCCTTAGGCATACTGTATGTGCCATGATAAAGACAAAACTATAAACACACGTGGCATAAGTAGTTAAATCTGTCAAAGCTTGATGAGTCTTATATATGCAATGGGCAAACAGACTTGTCCTGCTTTGGTGAACTGATGGCAGAGTGACGGCAAGGCAGAGGGTGACACCCTGCACAGCACAGGGTATACCCACATCTTCACACAGCCAAAAGCAATGTCTTCTGTCGGAACTAGGCTTGGGAAAGAGTGCCTGGGGAGCTGCCTGGTGGAAAAAGACCTCAGGGTGCTGATCGACAGCCAGCTCAATGTGAGCCAGCAGTGTGCTGAGATGGACAAGAAGGACAACAGCAACCTGGCACGGATCAGAAATGGTGTGGCCAACAGGAGTAGGGAAGTGATTGTGTCCCTCGGCGAGGCTGCACCTTGAATCCTGTGTTCAGTTTTGGACCCCTCATTATACTAGAAGGACAGTGAGTTGCTGGAACGTGGCTGAAGGACAGATTACCTCACTGTTGCTGTCCTCCGTTGGTCTTCAGAGGAAACGCCCTGCACCCTGAAGTGCACTGAAAGCACCAGGGACTCCATGCACGCAGCGTATGCACATCAGATTGGCCAGAGTGCTCCCAGGAGCCTTCTGACTTCTGGGATGCTTCTGAGACTGTATACAAAGAATCCAGGTGGACCTTGAAAGCAGTCCATCACCAAACTGAGTGCAGCTCATCCCAAAGTCTCACCTGCCCCCACAGTAAGCAGCATCAGACCCCTTAGAGGAAAAGTAAGGAATAACTCCAGACCCCCATAGATCTGTTGCTACACGAAGTATTTTTTGTCACGGAGAAAGTCAATTCATTTTGAGACAAAGTACAGGTCATTTATCACCAAAGACTTACAGATTTTTCAAGACTGTGCTAGGAATAGGTCTCTTTTACTATAGTAATTATACCATGTCTTTAGGGAATTAAAGAAAAAAAGGAAAAACTATCCTGTAACTGCAGCCTATCACACAAATCACTTTCTCTTTTAACAGCTCTTCTGCATTTACTTTTGTGATGCGCATCCCTTACATTGCATCTACTTTTTGGCAGGTACCCTCTCCTTGTCCAGAGCTGCTGCATGGGCCATGCAGTGTCTGTGTACTATGGTAACACAGTTGAAATTATTATTTCAGCCTTCAGTAGTGAAACTTAACTTGAAACCTTTATAGTCCCTTCATGACCATCGCTAAACAGGATGAAAACTGATATGCCCTTTGATGACTTCCTTTCCCTCCCCAAACTCTAAGACTAAGAATTCTCTTTTTCTCTGGTAAATTCAGGCTGTGACCGATGCCAGTTGTCATTACAAACGACAGCAGGATCCTTATCAAAACAGGTCTGTATATTCTGTACTTATGATTAAAATTGTAAACCAGTGTTATATTTTGTTCTAGTGTTCTAGTGGTGATGAACAAAGAGATCTACCACAACAACACACGCTCCTTTACAGTGATCTGCAAGTGCTACAGAATTTTCTCCAAAACCTCACATTTTATCTAAGTTGCCAAAGCTCTATTTAAACTGTATTTCAATAAAGACTTTGAACATTAAGTTATCATGGTGAAAGCAAACCTGTCCCAACGACTATTCCAGATTTAGGAACTGCATGATGAAGAGTAGCAATGAAGCCAAAAGCCATGGTGGAATTCCCTCCTTAGCATCTCCCCAGAACATTATTAACTGAGAATTAACTGTTAATTTGCGTAAACAATGAGTGTTGTTGTTAGTTTTATTTAACGGAACCACATCTTTTCTAATAGAGAAGATCATGACACTACAGCTGGGATATTCAGAGGCCATTCTGTCAGCTCATAAAGTCATCTGTATCAAAAACAACTGGTTGTGTGGGATTTTTTTTTTCTTCTGTCTCTCTTTTCCTGCCTTTCCACACTCATCTAGTGAACTAGGCTTCTTGTGGTAGTGTGGGCTCAGCTGATTGTTAGTTTGAGCATCTGTAACAGGTTTTCGCCATCTGGCTCCCAAAAGTGTCTGTGTGGTTTTACAAACTTCACTTTGGTTTTAGGAGTCTAAACTGTTGTTGAGAGTTTGGCAGATTCCAGAGCATTTAGTGGGTTAGAAAAGGTTCAGCCTGAGGTCCCTGTAACCGAGTGGGCGGCCTTGGCGGCCAGCCTATACCATGGAAATACAACATGAAGGGGTACAGTTCCACGCGGCTTCCCTCATCCCACTGCTCCTGTCCACTGGTACAAAGGAGAGCACCAGCTTCAGCCCTGACTCCAGCTGGGACTCCGGCAAATCTCAGCAACATCTCTGTCTGCAACACTGCCAACATATCCCTATACCGCTCCCCATACAGCCAAATACAGGCTGAAACACAACTGGAAGGCAAGTTAGGAAGGCTCCCTGCTAGAAAAGGCTTTTTAATAAAGCTGCAGCCTCTACTAGTCAGTGCTCTTGGCTTATGTTTTGTGTGCCTGCCCTTTAAAGCTATAAACCAGTATTCTCTGCAGTGCTATGTTTCATTAGCTTGCCATTAATAGACGCCACCGGGAACATAACACGTGATTTCCCTATTCACAAAGCCTTTTTTGGCTGTTTAAAAAAGCATCCCTTACTGCCCGTTTCCACAACCATTACAGAAAAACAACCAGCAAGTCACACAACTAGCCACAAGACCCTGAGTGAAGCATGCTGAAGTAATGGCTGATAATGTATTCTTTGCTGGATGGCCATCCTTTCTTGCACAGCTGTACCTCATCTTCCTTCCAGCCCCCTGAACACCACCTCCTCTTAACTTACTTTAGGGTAAATTTTGCAACAGCCCCTTTCCACTCTCTTTTTCTACTCATTGCAATCTTCTCTGCCTACCAGCATTGTCTCCCACCCATAACCAAGCCATCAAGAGCTCACTGTTTCCACACAGCTGAGGTTAAACCCAGTGAAAAAGTAAAGATCATTTTATTTGCAGCAACTCATCCTGATGCCATGCAGTTCATCGACTTCACAGGGTAATGAGCTTCAGTGAATCTTTATGCCTTTCTGGAGTTTTATTGCTCCCACACAACAGAGTTTACAAACCTCCAACAATCAGTTGTCAACTTTATAAGTGTTCTTCCTTTCTGGCAGCAATCTCCCAAGGTCAAATAATTTGTAAGAAAGCATACTAAAAAAGCTGTCCTTGATTATGAAAACTGAACAGACTAAATTTAGCATTTATAAAATAAGCTGGCTTTGAGGACAGGAAGTTAAAAAATGAACTGCTGAATATTTAACTCTTCAGTCAAATCCCATAAACCCCGTTCTTGATCGTCACCATGCTGCCCCACCTCATTGTGCTCTGGCAGGAGAGATTTCAGGCAAAGATGATTTTGTTTTGCCAGGGCTAAAGAAAAAAGAGATGAAAAAATTATACTCCTTTTGAAAAGCTACTCACAATTTTACCCACGTCACTGCCACCGCTTTACCACAATGTCAAGGCTTGGTGGTGCAGGCATGCAGACTTCTGGACAGGCAGTGCAAAACCACCCAGCTCAAACAGCTTTCAGCTCTGATCATCATGCTTGGAGGGTGAAATCTAAATAACCAGGAATATTCTGCAGGTTACAGATTTTCTAACGCTTCACAGGAAAAGAAACACATGCTAAGGTTCCAAATTACAAAGAGCACTTGCTCTAGCAGAAGTAATTTTGCTTCTTTGTAGCACACAGATGTGCTCACAACTCTAATGCCATTAGACAGGCGTGCAGGTGGATTGAGTTTAGGATCTGGTGTGTTCATCTTCGGTATACAATCTGTTTTTAATAATTAAAATGGAACATTTTCCTAATCTGCCCTGTACATAAGATTAGAAAGCTCAACCACTCGTAATTGCAATTCTCCAGGTGGTTGCCACGAAGCATATCTCCCTGTATCGGGTTTTGTCCTGTCACGCTCCTATGAGGCACTTGCAGAACACGAAAGGTTGGCACATGGCTAGCTTGGCTAGGTAGCAGCTTGGGCACTTCAAAGAGCCCCGTTAAGTTATGGTTCAGGCACCCAGGGATTTAATCAGAGTCTTTTTTTGGTTTACCTTCCTGATCTCTTTAAAATTATGGGCAGATGTGTTTGAAAACACCTTCTCATCATGAGAAATTACAGTCAAGCCACTCCCACGCTTCTGCCTGAAAATCACCAGTACAACCAAAGCAACAAAATCATCCGATCATAGAATGATAGAATGGTTTGGGTTGGAAGGGACCTTAAAGAACATCCAGTTCAGCCTCCATGCCATGCGCAGGGACACATTCCACTGGATCAGGTTGCTCAGCGCCTCATCCAGTCTTACCTTGTACGTGTCCAGGAATGGAGCATCCACAACTTCTCTGGGCAACCTATGCCAGTGCCTCACCGCTCTCACAGTCAAAAAATTTCTCCCCAATAGCTAACCTAAATCTCCTCTCTTTCAGTTTAAAACCGCCCCGTCTCGTCCTATGCCTACAGTCCCTGACAAATAGCCTAAAATACTTTTAAGAAAAAGGAAAACTAATACAATCTGGAAAAAAAATTAACTAAACAACCTCTAGGTGAAACACTCTGCTATCTACCTGAAAAGAAGATACATTCCAGACCCACCTAATGCTGACTTTGAGATGTGGCTATCATTCTTAATCCGTACAGGAGGGGTACACCAGTACGGTGGTGACAGACTGCTGTATAAAATCAGAAGGGCAAACACGTAGATAGTTGAAAAAGCTGAGCAAAATACTTAAGAATTTGTTTTCAAATGCAAAAGCACCATGTGAACAGGCATTTGTGCCTTTTTGCTCGAGGCTGCTGCTGCAGGCTTTCCCAGGCTGACAGAACTGCTCAGCTCAGATTCATTGGACAAATGCAGGAGGTCACACTGAAGAAGAAAGAAAAGTGCAAGGCAGCTGGATCTTTCTCCTTTTTTTTTTTTGGAAGCATAAATTTAAAGAAGCGGCTTACTATTACTTTTCAGGCAATGGTTGCTCAAGGTCAAGGTTAAATTTGTGTTCCAAGGAAGAACAGAGATCCTCCTCAATAGACAGCACTCTCAAGTACAGTTGAGTAAGACTCTCTTATCGCAACTTCCATTGCAACTTTTCTAAAAAGCACCAGTCAGCACCAAGAAAGACAGAGGGCAGAGCCTAGGAATTATTAAAATAAAAAGAGGTTCAATGAAAATGCATTAAAATACATTGGAATCGATTCAACAGGAGAGACTGAGATACCCACTCTAAAGTACTTGTGATTCACTTAATGTATCATTATCTCTGCACAACACTTGGATGTTTGATTTCAGAGTGGATGGTTCAGCCTGCAATGCCTAAAAATAAAATCTCTATTGTCTTTGTGAGTCTGAAGAAGGAAAAGAAACGCAGCACATGGGAGGAGGCGCAGGTGGCCTTTGTTAGCAGAGTGTTGCTACATGGGTAGAACCTACAGAAGTTGCCTCAAAATAAAAAAGAATCAACGAAGAGCCAGGGAGACCAAATTCAAACAAACTATTCAAACATAAACAAGCAAAATTCAAGCTCCAAGTCTGTTAAATAATCTTTTAACTTTTCCTAAACAGTCACAGCATGGTGTTATGCCACAACCACTTAAGAAAGTACCATGTGCTGCAACTTTTAGTAGCAGCTCAAAGTAGGACTGAGGAAATGTGTCTGAAAATGAGAGGAGATCCCTACGCAAACAGCATCAGGTTTTAAACAATTAGTTTTACAAGGAATGCAAATACAACTTGGAGATTCTGGTGGATGAGAGCAAAACATGAGCCAGCAATGTGCACTTGCATCTCAGAAAGCCAGCCATATCCTGACGTAAGTACGACCAAGTGGGTTGAGGGAGGAGATTCCGCCCCTCTCCTCTGCTGTTGTGAGATCTCACCTGGAGTCCTGCATTCAGTTCTGGAGTCCTCAGCACAGGAAGGACATGGATCTACCAGAGCATGTCCAGAGGTGGCCACAAAGATGATCAGAGGGCTGGAGGACAGGTAGAGTTGGGGGTTGTTCAGCCTAGAGAAGAGAAGGCTCTAGGGAGACCTTAAAGCAGCCTTCCAGTATTTAAAGGTGGCCCAGGAGAAAGACAGGAACTGGCTCTTTATATGGAGAGCAGGAATAGGACAAGGGCAAACGGTTTTAAGCTGAAAGAGGGAAGATTTAGATTAGATGTGAGAAAGAAATCTTTTATTGTGAGGGTGATGAGGCGCTGGCACAGGTTGCCCAGAGAAGTTGTGGATGCCCCATCCCTGGAGGTGTTCAGGGCTGGGTTGGATGAGGCTTTGAGCAACCTGATGCTGTGGAAGGTGTCCCTGCCCATGGAACTGGATGATCTTTAAGGTCCCTTCCAACTCAAACCACTTTATAATTCCATACCTCTATAATAGTTAGGTCTGACTAAAATTATGCCTTTCAGTGGTTTTGATGGGGAAGGGGGAGATAGAATAAGTTCACTTCAGAAAAAAATGTTTTTATTAAAAATGGCACTTTTCAACGTCTGTTCGCTGAACAGACTTCCAGAACATCTACCCCAGAACTGCCCGGGTCTCCTAGTAAAACAAATATGTTCTGGTAGGATTTGCTGGCACTGAGGGTCCTCAGCCTGAAACTGTTCAGCCAAAACCTCTCATCCTCTGAGTGCAGGAGGCTCCACTCCAGGCTCATTAGACAGAATGAGTTCCCTCAACCTCCATGAAGCCCTCCTCCCTGCTTCCCATTGCCCCTTTTCCTCTGGGAACAGGCAACACTGAGGAGGACATCAGCTGACCCTGAAGAAGGAAAAAGACTCAAATTTGGGAGGAGAAGAACAACACTGGCTGAAAAAAAAAGCCCCACAGAGGCAGACAAAATGCAGAGATCAAATCTGATGCTATCTCAGAGAATAAACTGATGGTGAGTTCTGGCTAGGAAGGCTGAGGTACCATCAGCAAAGAGACTGGGACACCAAGGGGTCATGCAAAGTGAGCCTGCAAGTTAAGGAAATCAGGCATTTTATATCCTAAGCAAGCCATTAGGTCACCTAATGTCACCTCAGATGCAACCAGGAGGACTCTGAGATGAAAATAAGGACGGGAAGGAATTGTTGCCGATGCCCCTGTACCATGGGGTTGGCTGGGAAAGCCAAGGGGCTTATCTGGATGCAAGGAAGAATGTCCCATCCCAGAGGAGAGAAGACAACTCAAGCCTGGAGTGACCAGACAAAAGGGTTTATGCCAAGTAAAGCAAAATGCACTGACACCGTCTGGCACAGGACCGAAAGCTGCTGAGGTTCACCACTCCTCTGCTGTCAGCAGATAACCCTGAAATCCACTGGTGGAACACCCTGTCCCTCCGCAACAGCCGTCCACAATAAACGAAGACAAGAAGTGCATATTGCAGTAATTGCTCACTACAGGGTTTAATCAAAGTTAGCACAGTCCTCTTCCTAACACTGACCAAAGGCAGATTGCTTCATCTTTCAGGCTTACTCATGTTCTGCTTGCACAGCTTTTGGGAAAGGAGGATTTGGGATGGCTATTTCTGACTTTTTCCCCCCCAAAGTGATTGTATTCTTATATAAACTATGACTACATATATTTGGAAAACTAGTTTTTTAATGCCTCTGGAATGGATTTTGGTTCAAGTAACTGACCTGGAATGTGACAGTACTGACTGTTACAGAAGACCACAAATTAAAACCTAACCCTCTCTGTGAATATTTTCTGAGTCTTTATATATATTATAACAATTACAGTTAAAGGCTAAATAAGATAGCATATGGATTATGACCTATACATGGGCTGGCAGACAAACATTCAGGTACAGACCATTTAATGCAACAATCCAGAGCTGATTGTGAAGACTTTCTTGTTTCGCTTCTTATCCTAGGGCAATAATAACCAGCTACTGATAATTGCAAACAGATTAGTCCTTGGAAATCTCCTTTAGATGGGGATAATAGAGACTACGTCCGCTTTACAGGAGAGAAAATATAGGGGGAGACTCACAGAATGGTTTGGGCTGGAAGGGACCCAACTTTCTCAGCCTGCCTTGATATGGGAGGTGCTCCAGCCCTCTGATCACCTTCACAGCCCTCCTCTGGACTCACTCTAACAGATCCACACCCTTCCTGCGCTGAGAACTCCAGTCTCAAGAGTTTTTCCAGTACTACAATACCAAAGTGTAGAGTTACAACATTAGAAGTAAACATAAGAATAAAAAAATCAAATTCTTTCTAACCATGAAGCCCTATTTATATTATTTTAGTCTTTCTGCTTTTTAAGGGTCCTGAATATAAATACCACCGAACAAAATCTATCATTATTCTCAGTCATTTCCATGCTTTAAAGCAAAGCCTGCAGTGTGTATCTATAACAACTCTCATTATTTGAAACTACCGCATCTGAAATCTGAGACAATCATAGGCACTCATATTCTTACTTCTTTATACCTTTAATATTAAAACAATTATATATCTCAGCAACTGAACTAAAAAGAACTCAAACTGATTATTTTTTTTTAACAGTTAATAATATCACAGTGATTTTTATTACACAACAGAAGAAACTGGGTGTTTACTAGTTTTTCTCAGAACGGAGTTATACAAAACTAATACAATCATCATGTTATTAGTTATGGATGACATCCAGTTCCAGAGGAGTAATTATTTTTAAACAGAGGAAACATCAATTTTCAAAGAAGGTGTTCATTACCACAACTTAGTAACTTTTCATTTCCTACACTTATATCAACTTGGGAATAGATGACAGTCTCTAAAATTAAATTTTGTTAGAGACAAAATTGTTGGTTTTGACAACAAGTAATACATACAAAATACCAGAATAGACACCTGAAGCTAAACTGTAGGTAAAACAATTCTCTTGAGTCCTCTCAAGAGATACATATTTTAATTTAATGGAAACTTCTCATATGTTCCCCACGGTGGCAGGGGCAAGAAGGCACAAAACTATTTGTCCTGCTTGTCCGGAGAAAGACTGAAAGAAATGGAAAAGTAGAAGAGAAATCATTTATTTTGGTCCATAAATTACTTTTCAACAAAAGGAAGTTTTATTTCTAAGCTCTTTAGAAGTTTATGTTTAAAAAAAAAAGAGAAGTAGAGGGTGTGTAATTTTTAAAATGAACCATCATTAATGATGCACATTGACCCATTTACTATTTAGGCAATCAAAGAATACACATCACTTATTTTCCAATCCTTTTGTTATTTCTTTACTGATTAGAACAAGCTAGTAAATTTGAAATCAATTCCTGAAACTTTTTGGTTGACTTAAATCCCCCTTCCCTGCCTCCTCCCCACCTCTTTCCTTTCTTAAAGAAACAACATTTTGTACCAAGTTTATCCTTGGCTCTTTCACTACGCCAAATGATTTGGGCTCTGTTTGGATGACCAGGTTTATAAGACCTCCAGCTGTGACGTCCTCAAATTGCACCAGGGGAGGCGTACACCTTGGAGGGCACAAGCTGATGATGCTGGCAGCCAAGCGATTTGCTGCCTACGCAAACCCTGGTAAAAGACACGCACATATACCTCCTGCAAGCACAGGAGGTAGAAAAAGTTCACGCTTTGCTTCACGTTGGTAAAAAGGTTCTGTAGTGCTTTATCACTGACTGCTGTGTAATTTGTTTAACATCACAACAGTGATGTCAGAGTAAGCACTGGTCACAAATCCCTCTGTTAGATATAACAGGACATGACACCCGGTAGCGGCTATGGAGCTGAAATTTTGCCGCATCATTGAAATCACTCCCCACATCTGAACAAAAGTTACTGTTACGGTCAAAGAAAGAGGATCCTCAACTCCATGTTTCCATCAACTGATAATTTATTGTTGCATTTTACATGCATACAGAGACACGTGGATTTGTCCTACTCAACAACCAAAGCTCACATGAAGGATTCAAAGCTAACGAGCATTTCCAGAAGACACAGTAAGAATTGATCCTTCCACATGTGCTCCTTTGCTGCTCTGACTCGGAAGGAAGATTCCAGTTACCTGCAAAATCTATATATGAATTTACTTTGTCAGGGGTGCAAGGCGTAGAACTTGGATAGTTCTGTTTTTCCACTAACCACTGTTACTGTGCACAACCAAATGAAGATGAGCAGACCAAATACACCTCTGTGTAGACATACTCAAGTTTCTGCTTCTCTTGAGACACAGATGCTACTGGTCTTGTTGAAACCTGGGTCTTATGTTTAAGATACTTTACAACACTAATTAGTACTGACAACTCTTGATATATTACAAATTAAATAGGAGAATTCTCACTTAGGCTCAGGGTTTTTTTTTTTCCCCCCACTGAATTAAAGAGTATCTCTAGCTTTAATCTATACATAATTGCATGTTACAGACATGAAAAACTAACATGAAAAACTAAAAGCTGTATAGTGCAGCTGTTTTATAAAGGGCTTGCTGTTTCGCAAGTTTGCTTCAATAATTCAAAGCTTTCACACTCAAGCAATACATCAGAGAATTTTTGATACAGAGCAACACCCGAGCAGACCAGATCAGGGTTCCTCCGTGATGCGACCTGAAGCAGACTCATGGTGTAATCGGTCTGATTAGCTCAGGTACCCCCTCCGAATGCTTGTATACTCACCATTGTTGCCCTGTTTCACCTCTTAATATCCTTCACATCTACACATGCACATATCACAGAATGGTTGGGGCTGGAAGGGACATCAAAAATCATCCAGTTTCAACTCCCCTACCATGGGCAGCTACAGCTTCCACTAGACCAAGCTGCTCAAAGCCCCATTCAATCTGACCTTGAACACCTCCAGTGGTGGGGCATCCACAACTGCTCTTGACAATCTGTCTGTTCCAGTGTCTCACCACCCTTCTGATACAGAATTCCTTCCTTATGTCCAAACTAAACCCACTCTCTTTCAGTTTAAAACTGTTGTCCCATGTCCTGTCACTCCAGGTCCTGGTGGAAATGGAAAGTCCTTCTTCATGTTTCTTATAAGACACCTTTAAATACTGAAAGGCCACAATAAGGTGTTCCTGGCACCTTTGCTTCTCCAGGCTGAACAACCCCAACTCTCTCAGCCCGTCTTCATGGGAGAGATGTTCCAGCCCAATGATCATTTTTGTGGCCCTCCTCTGGACCCATTCTAAATGTCATGGAATCAGAGAATGGTTTGGGTTGAAAGGGACCTCAAGATCATCCAGTTCCAAACTCCCTCCCATGGGCAGGGACATTTCCCAATGGATCATGTTGTACAAAGCCTCATCCAACCCGGCCTTGAACACCTGCAGGGATGGGGCATCCACGATGTCTCTGGGCAACCTATTCCACTGCCTCACCATCATGACAGTAAAAAAATTCTTCCTAATATGTTATGTCCTCCCTATGGCTTTCTCATTCCACAACTGAGCTTATCCTTCTTGGTTTGGCACAGAGCCAGTATCTCCCCCACCCACCAAATGATATCATTCTTTGATTGCACATATAACACCCTTCTGTAAGACTCTCCTTGCCACTTCAGCAGGTTGTCTAGTCCATTATTTGTAACCCATTATGGAGAGGCAAGTTTGCCAGATACTATTCATCTTTACAGATACGTTGGCCATGGCAAAGAGCTTATGCGAACTTCCTAAGAAACAACAGGCTGACCACTGTGAACAGGTCAGTTTTCCAAAGAGCAGTTGAAATAGCTATGAAAATGAGCAGATATGGAAAATTCTTATGACAAAGAAGGTCTTTCATGCTCTCAATAGCTACAGACTACAAAGACGTAAGCACTTTGGGCCAACTTTATTAAAAAACCCACTCCTGACAAATAAATCCTATCATATTAAATAGAAACACACGTACCTTAGTAAGCAGGAAAGTGGTCTCTCAGAGAAGCAGAACATAGAAGTGTAGAATCACTAAGGTTGGAAAAGAACCCTAAAATCATCAAGTCTATTGGTCAGCCCAATGCCATCATGCCTACAAACCATGTCCCAGAGTGCCACAACTACACATTTTATGAACAAGTCTGGGGATGGTGACTCCACCACTTCCCTGGGTAGACTGTTCCAATATCTGACCTCTCTTTCAGTAAAGAATTTTTTCCCTAGTATCCAATCTAAACCTCCCACTGCTTGCCCTGCTCATGCTAGGTTAAGCCACCCAGCACCCTCACTACCTGCCACCAGACACCAGAACTGGTGTCCTCTTCTACAGGCCCAAGTCCCTCCTGAAAACAAGGAAGGTGCAGCTGGGAAACTGAAGTCCCACACAGACTTCTGGTTTGCATTTTATAGGAAAATGATGACTATTCCTCAGAGAGACACTGAGGAGGGCATCTTGAGTTCTGGTCATATGTTATTTTATATAATCACTAATTAAATCAATGAAGGGTATTTTGCAAGCAACATGTGAGATGGTGTGAGCCCACCTTGCTCTAGCACAGCTGTCAGCATCCTCTGGCTTGCATGCCAAAGCTGGCATGTGGGAAGATTGCGAATTGCACACAGCAGGAATTTGATGCTAAAATCATCTGTCTCTCACAGAATCATGATGTCATGAATCACAGAATCATAGAATCACTAGGATGGAAGGAACCCACTGGGTCATCGAGTCCAACCATTCCTATCAATCCCTAAACCATGCCCCTCAGCACTCATCCACCTGTCCCTTAAACACCTCCAGGGAAGGTGACTCGACCACCTCCCTGGGCAGCCTGTTCCAGTGTCCAATGACCCTTTCCGTTAAAATTTTTTTCCTAATGTCCAGCCTGAACCTCCCCTGGCAGAGCTTTAGGCCATTCCCCCTTGTCCTGTCCCCTGTCACTTGGGAGAAGAGGCCATCTCCGTCCTCTCTACAAACTCCTTTCAGGTAGTTGTAGAGAGCAAGAAGGTCTCCCCTCAGCCTTCTCTTCTCCAGGCTAAACAACCCCAGCTCTTTCAGACGCTCCTCATAAGACTTGTTCTCCAGCCCCCTCACCAGCTTCGTTGCTCTTCTCTGGGCACGCTCCAGAGACCGAGGGAGAATAACCTCCCTGGACCTGCTGGTCACGCCGTTTCTGATACAAGCCAAGATGCCATTGGCCTTCTTGGCCACCTGGGCACATTGCTGGCTCATGTTCAGCCAGCTGTCAACCAACACCCCCAGGTCCTTCTCCTCTAGGCAGCTTTCTAGCCAGACTTCCCCTAGTCTGTAGCACTGCATAGGGTTGTTGTGCCCCAAGTGCATTTGGCCTTGTTGAACCTCATGCCATTGGCCTCGGCCCAGCAGTCCAGCCTGTTCAGATCCCTTTGCAGAGCCTCCCTACCCTCCAGCAGATTCAAGCTTCCACCCAGCTTAGTGTCATCCGCAAACTTGCTAAGGGTGCGCTCAATGCCTTCATCCAGGTCATTGATAAGACATTGAACAGGGCTGGACCCAGTACCAAGCCCTGAGGAACCCCGCTTGTAACTGGCCTCCACCTGGAGTTAACTCCATTGACCACCACTCTCTGGGCCCGGCCATCCAACCAGTTTTCAACCCAGGAGAGTGTGCGCCTGTCCAGGCCAGAGGCTGACAGTTTCCTAAGCAGAATGCTGTGAGAAACTGTGTCAAAGGCTTTACTGAAGTCCAAGAAGACTATATCCACAGCCTTTCCCTCACCCAGTATGAATTGCATGTTTGATAATATATATACAGTTAAGAAAAAAATCTTGTAGAAATCAACACTGTTAAAATTTGCCTAGCAAGTAAACTAGAATCAAAATATTAACTTTCTTTCTCCTGTCCTGTAAATCCTAAAATCTGTAAACCAGACCAGTTTGGAAAGGATGCATCAGAAGGAAACCATCTCAGAGCAGCCTCATAACGACACCTTGTAAACTATAAAAACTGTCATAAACAGAGCTCTCCTTGCAAAGTAAGGAGATAGATTTTAATCTCTCCAGGCAACGGTGCAAACTGAACCCAGGTCTCCCACATCATTAGCAGTTAAGCAACCCATGCCTCTAGGTAAAGAAAGGCAGAAACTTTACTTGCTATTTCTGTATTTTAAAATACAAGGTTTTAGGGCATCTAAAGCAGAGTTGTAGCCAGATCAGTACAAGTACTGGACCTTAAAAATCATCCAGCTCCAACATACCTGCCTCAGGCAAGGATATCTTTTACTGGTTCAGGCTGCTCAAAGCCTCATTCAATCTGACCTTGAACACCTCCAGGGATGAGCATCCGCATTTCTGGGCACCCTGTTCCAGTGCCTTATCACTTTCACAGTAAAAAATGTCCTCCTTATCTAATCTAAATCTCTCCTCTTTTAGCTTAGAACTGTTACCCCTCATCCTATCATTACATTGATTTAAAGATTTCAGGTCTGAATTCCGGCACCAAAACTGCTATTGATGTTCCACATCAGAGCAGATCAGGCTAAATGTGTAGAGATCCAGAAGAAAAGGAAAGTTGGATTCACACTTGCATATGACTAAGGTGTCAAAGCGACTAGCTGGCATGGACATCATTTAACATGACAACAGTGCTGTGAAAAGACTGTTTATAATCGCATTACAAGATTTTAATAGAATGACTCACAGTTAATATAAACCCAGGTGGTCTTCACAGACAGATGAGGTACTTCATCATATTACATGGTAGCAAGAACTTTGATATACAAGGACCTATTCCTCAAGTGCACTAAGCATTTCTGAGGAGTCTGTTTAATTTCAAACCAAATGGCTCTACAGCTTAGACAGCAATTTATATTCACCAACTAACTAATCTCGCACCTGAATAGGATAAAACTGATAGCTTTATTGCTTTATTATCCTGGAATGTAACGACAAGCTTTATCACAATTTTTTCCTTCTCTCCCTTTTAAAAAGTGAGTTCTTCTTATATGGAAGGAAAATAACAGTTATATTTTACTGTCTGTCACAGATACTGCTATTTTATTAAATTCAAAGTAAGTTAACAATCATACTGGAAGGTCGCCACTTGGACTTTACACAGTCAGTTGTATTAGCCCAAAGACCAACTACAGCCGCTGTGTTATGTGGATAAATGCACCAAAGTCAATAGGCTCATAGATTAAAGGAAATAGATTTTGCTTGCCAAATTCTAATTTTGTTTCATCTGTGAATGTACCATCCTCTAAAATTTGCTTATTCCTCTTATGATGTATTATATGTTCAGCATAACATTAACAGTGGATCAGCCCACATATCACTCCTGAGGGATGCAGGCATTGCACAGAATGACATGGGCTGCTGCTGAACCAAACAACGATGCCTATTCTGAGGGAACAGCTTTCCAAATGAGCAAGAGAGCCAGCACACCAATTGATCCACTCCGATTACTTAAAATACATCCAAACAGGGCTGACAGTTAAAATAGTAAGGCTGGCTGGCTGGCTGTCAAAAAATGACTGAATGTGAGAATCCATTGATGGAAATATCAGGTTATTTATTCATACATAGCATCTTAAAAGAGAAAGAATATTTGTTTAGGCCAGAATTCGCAGACTGTGCCCTGCTTCAGGCATCGATGTTGTTTCAAAATGCTGGTCTTGATGTACTTAAATGTGAAAAATTAAGGAACCTTAACAAGACAAAAGAACCAAACTTCTTATAGTGTTATAGAATCACAGAATCCTAGAATGGTTTGGGCGGGAAGGGACCTTAAAGATCATCCCATAAAGGGCAGTCACGAATTCTCTGGGCAGTCTGTTCCAGTGCCTCACCACTTTCACAACAAAAAAATTTCTTCCTAATATCTAATCTAAATCTCCCCTCCTATCAGCTTAAAACTGTTCCCCCTTGTCCTATCACTTCACTCACTGATAAAGAGCCCCTCCCCGACTTTCCTGTAGGCCCCCCTCATTTATATAAATATATATAAGATACAAATCTAGGAAAAAGGAGAAATTTGGCAAGTAAAAACTAATTTATGCTTTGCCCTCATCCCGTCTCCAAAAAACTTGTATATACAGGACAATATTATCGTACGTGATACAGCTGATCTTGGAAATATTTATTACAAACCATAATCATGACATTTCAAATGACACTTTCCTTACATCCTGAAGTAAAAGAATACTTTCTTAGAGGGATATGTTTATGATTGTGACACTAAGCCACTTATCTGTAGGAAACTGGTTTACTATGTAACTCTTTCAAGATACAGAAATAACTCTTACAACAATAATGCAGCACTTGCAATAGCAATCGTGTAAAATGAAGATGGCAAATACAGTAACTGGTGGTTCTTGGAAAGGCATTGTTATGTTCCTCTTGAGTTCAATAAATCTCTCCTTCTTGAGAGGTTGCAAATAATGTGTATTCACCTTACAGATTAGCTTCATCCAGCGAAAGAACTAGTCCAGCTATTCTCAAACAAGCAGTCAAACCATCCTGGGAACAGATGTCTTTGAGTCTTGCCTTCAGTCTTGCAGATCTGGCAGAAAGGCCAAATCTTTGGTATATAAATAGTAAGAAGTATATCATTCATTTTCTCTCCATGTACATTTTTGATAATGACACAGAACACTGTAAAAATTAAGGAAGAAGGGGAAAAAAACCAAAAATGACATGAAACTGAGAGAAATTTTAATAGATTAACCCATTTAGTGCATCTAGGTTATAAGTAGAGAATCTAAGAAAGAAAATTAGGAAAAGTGAGTCCTCTGCTTTAAATTCTCAAAGTCTGTACGTGTGCATACACATAAAAAGAGGAAGAATGTTGCTGGGTGAGATAATCTCAAAACCTAGCACTGAACTTTCTTTCCACAAACAAAAGCACATAAGGCAATACAAATTCTCCCAAACCAGAACACAATGGCTTAAAGCCCAGAATATATGATCTGTTTGAAATGTCATAACATGGTATTTCTAACATGCTATTGCTATTGATGAATTAATCCAGACAAAACCCCTTCCTTAACAGATAAGTAGCTTATGAAATTTGAGAGGCCCTTCCTATGAAATATTATTCTGCTTATATTTTTCATGGGTCCACGTGCCTCTTGAAATCTTGCTGTCAGTTTTGAGAGCTGGTTTTCAGTTCATTTTCAATTAACTTAGCCACCAAATACACTTGATAAAACACTACAGCTGAAATGAACCAACGTACATTACACATAATGAAATCCAGGAAAAGTTATGATGGTGAAAGAAATAGGTTAAACTGCTTTCATTATGACAATAAAACAACAAAATGTACATTACACTTAAGTAGCTTTTATGAATATTTGGTATACTTTGAGTATTTTAAAAAAGCCTTGACACTGGCTATCATAAAGACGTGCTACAGACAGGTTGCAGAGAGGGACAGCATTCCCCACATCTGTATTTGGGTGCCTATGATGTAAATGTTGGCACATGAGCTACAATCTCAGTTACAGTCAGTACAGCGAAGAGAAGCCAGAGAGCTCCTGGGCTGACTGGAGCTGCTGTCTCCCTCCCCAAGGATGAGATCAACCCTCCAGGCTCTGGAGGCTCCTCTTATTAACCCCCAGCCCAGATACACGTGCACTGAAATGGGCTAAAGTTAAGGTAATAAAACACAGCACTCGCACATTTTTCTACTATTCTACGGGTATAATGGAAAAAAGGCCACTCTTGCCATAATTACAACATACAAAGGCATAATCAAGATTTCTGATGGGGAGCTGTATACCCAGCCCTGTTTCCTAACTGTAGACCCCAAGCTGCAAAATGGGTAAGCAACGAAAAAGGGAAGCATGGTGCCTCGATAAAAGGAATAGTGTCATTCAGAAATTCTGATTTCCTTGATCTGCCAGTATCCACTTTGCTTTGTCCCAATTCACCTTCAACCAAAGGTATATGGATGGTCAGAATATGGCTGAAGTAAAAATATAGAGAGTATAGCAGGAAATAGCAATAGCACAATATTACTCCACCAAACTAAACCAGAGCTGCCTATAAGATGCTTCAGAAAGACTTTTTCTTCTTCTTCTTTAAATGAGGCACCATTTATAGGCTTTGAGAAAGCACTAGACTTAGAGAACATACACAATACTGAATTTCAACTTCAGGCTGGTTCCCAGGAACAGTAAGAATACTTTCAGGGCAAGCAAGGGAATCACAGGTATTAGGGACATTTATTACTAGCAAAGAGTTAAGTGGTTCAATTTATTCTCAACAGAAAACTCTGAAGTGACCTACACAATGAAAATATCTATATAGTAATGAATGACTTTGATAAAATGGAGTAAAATACATTGTTTGCATTCACAGCAGAGACAATTTTAAACATGAAAATTAACAATACAGAGGGGATTAGAATGAGTAGGGCACAGGTGAGTTGCTGTCTTTTCTGTTTTACAGTGTATCATAAAACTATTGAAAATTAAGGTACTTAATCTGAGCCCACATTACAGAATTCACAATGTTATCTGATACAATTTGTGGCGCATTTACTATTACTATACATATAATACAAATGAAAAGATATAAACATTTGTGTGGTTACTAAGCAGTGCAAGTGCCTATGACCAAGTTTGGTTTGTAGCTGAGATTAATGTACAGAATCGGTTCACCTTATGGAGTAAAAACTTCTGATAAAAGGAAACTGAAAGCAGGAAACTCAAATTTTATTTGCCACTAGTAGTGACTAAATTCTACTGATCATCAAGGACTACGAGCTATAGCTTTTTGCTTGCTTAATCTACCAACATTACTACTAATATAAGAACGGGCATTCATGTGAGGACAGCAGAGCTGGCCTTACACGTCCCTAATGCCTTGGGCAGCGACAAGACCACCACTGCGCTCCAGCAATGACTAACTTCATCAATGGTTAACTCTCTCTCTGCCCATCACCTGCTTATACCAGGGTCAGAAAGGTGGTAAATGCTTATCAAGGAGGAAACTGATGTGCATTTGGCAGCTACAATCAGCACAGTAGTTATTTCTGGGTGATGACTCATTACTTTTAAACCAGCCACACGGTGACTCTTGGTTATAGCCATGGTAAGAGACTGCTTTGGACAAACCAGAAAACCTAATGGTCGAAGGTCACTGTGTTCAATCTGCTCACTATCATTCACTAAGGCGATCAGAGAGCTGGAGTACCTCCGCTAGGAGGACAGGCTGAGCGAGTTAGAGTTGTTCAGCCTAGAGAAGAACAGGCTCCAGGGAGACCTTACAGTGGTCTTTCACTTATTAAAGGAGGCCTACCGGAAAGCTGGGGAGGGGCTCTTTACCAGGGAGTGCAGGCGTAGGACGAGGGGGGAACAGTTTGAAAGAGGGGAGATTTAGGTTAGGTATTAGGAAGAATGTTTTTCCTCTGAGGGCAGGGAGGCACTGGCACAGGTTGCCCAGAGAAGTCATGGATGCCCCATACCTGGAGGTTTTCAAGGCCAAGGTGGATGAGACTTTGAGCAACCTGACCCAGTGGGAAGGTGTTGCTGCCCATGGCAGGGGGGTGGAACTGGATGATCTTTAAGGTCCCTTCCAACCCAAACCATTCTATGATTCCATTAATTTATGATCATTTGCCAGCTACACATTGAGCTCTGGGAAAGCAGGACTCTTTGTCTGGAGATCTCACAGAGTTTATTATGATCAGTAGGGATCATCTTTTCTTTCAGAGACAGTGAAAACAAGATTGAGAATTCAATTAATTCAGGCAAGACATCATCTACAGCACCAAGGGTGAAAACTGGAACTGGAAGTAATGTCACACCCCAATAATACTTTCAAGCTCTGTCAAAACCTTGAATTAACTTGTAAGAACTGGCAAAAAAGCCTGACTAAACAACACATTTTGATACACTCAGCTAAGACATCTCTCTGAAATACGCTCTCTACAGAGCCCTTGGTAGCCTCACCACAGGCTGCCTGGGACCAGGGCCAGGAGACCTACCTGATGTCATCACGGGCTAGACATTTTACTACAGCTACCTTCAAAGCCCACGAAGATGACAGTGAGGTGAAGCAGCTGTAGGCTGTAAAGATTTACTTGTCCTCCTCCCCCTGCCTCCCATTTAAAGTTGGGGACTAATTCAAGGTCTTACCCAGCTTTTGGTACCTCCTCCATGCTCTCCTGAACACGGATTACCACCAAAGCAGCACTCAGGATTGCAGTATAGTTACATACAGGTCAGTTGCTAATTTCATCCCAATTAAATGGTAACAGATCCACTGAAATTTGTCTCAGTACTAGGAGCAGTGATCAGCTTTCCTTTACTATTAACTTTGCTGGAATCCAGAACACCCAAAAAACCCAGAAGAAAATTTCCTTTTGCCACTGTAAAACGTGCTTCTCAAAATTCTAACACCTTGCCCGCAGTACCAAGTTATCCCATCCTTATCATCCTGCCTCTAAATTGACATCAAGTGCCAAGGCTTTTTATATAAGCTCAAGCCTGACAATGCATCTGTCTATATTCATATCAATCCCACAACCATTCATTTTGGGATCCATTAAAAACAGTAGAATATTAATATTTTTTTAGGTATAGATACACATACATAAAAATATAAAATATAAAAAAAAATATTTAAAGGCATATATACGGATGCTGGGGAGACCTTACAGCGGCCTTCCCTAATTTCAGGAGGCCTGCAGGAAAGCTAAGGAGGGGCCCTTTATCAGGGAGTACAAGGATAAGAAAACAGGGAAAGGTTTTAAGCTGAAAGAGGGGAGGTTTAGATTAGATATGAGGAAGAAATTTTTTACTGTGAGGGTGGTGAGGCACTGGAACAGGGTGCCCAGAGAAGTCGTGGATGCCCCATTCCTGGAGGTGTTCAAGGCCAGGTTGGATGTGGCTTTAAGCAACTTGATCTAGTAGAAGGCATCCCTGCCCACGGCAGGGTGGTTGGAATTGGAAGGGACTGATCCTTAAGGTCCCTTCCAACACAAACCATTCTATGATTCTATAAAATAGAAAATTAATCTATTATGCATGTGTGTATATTATGCATTTAAATATAGAATTACATCTCTAGAAAGTATATGTTTGCGTATTTATTCATATTATATAATAATTTATTTATCTATACAAGTAAAGACATAACAATAAAGACATATACTATGAAAACATACATTTTTTCAGACCATGGCTATTTTTTCACCATTGAGCTTCTAGTCATCAACCTGCTGAACAGCTGAAAAATCAGCATTGACTTCACTAGAGTATCTCTTTTCCTCGTCATTTTTTTCCCTTTTGTAAGCTCATTAGGAAAAAAAGGAAAACACCAGTTCTTCCTTATTAACCAATTGTTTTTATTAAGATTCCCCTCGATATTGTAATGAACATTTTAGTTTGACAATTTCCAATTCATTCCAATTTCTGCTTATGACAGTTGGTTTTACACCAGCACAACCCTCATAGCGTCCCTTCAAAGATCAAAGAAGACTAAGAATTCAAATAAAATCAGCCCTAATTCCATCAGATTTAAAGCAGTGTTAACGAATCTGCTGTCTGGGGGCCAATATCTAAAATACCTCTTTCGGCTCTAGGTTCTTATTTTTCATATCTTCTCCAGAAATTCAGTACCCACTTGTGACATTTAGCAATGAATGGTTTTGTAGTCTATAAACAATACATTGTGGTGACTCCTGCCCAGAAACAGATGCTTAATATACACTGCACATACACTTGTTGCTTCCAACCTGCAATCCTTCAGTGTGTAAAACAGACCTAAAGCCACAAGGTTATTTCTGCTCCTCGTTTCCACTGTAACCTCTGGAATTGTGATCGACTGTTTGCAGTTCATGTATAATTTATAGGGTATCACAGCAATGTGTCGTACATTACTCTGTGCAGCAATGGTGTCTACCTAGAAATCTGTTTGCTGATTGTAACAAATCTCCCTTTAAGCTCTATTCTTATTTTTCAATTATCATATATAAGAGTACTATTTAAAAAAAAAAAAAAATAGCAGCCTTCCGGAACCTGAACAAGGCCTACAGGAAAGCTGAGGAGAGGCTCTTTATCAGGGAGTGCAGGGATAGGACGAGTTGGAATGGGTTTAAGCTGAAAGAATGGAGATTTAGATCAGATATTACAAAGAAATTTTTTACTTTAAGAGCGTGAAACACTGACACAGGTTGTCCAGTGAAGTTACGGATGCCCCACCCCTCCAGGTGTTCAAGGTTGGGTTGGATGAGGCTTCGAGCAACCTGATCTAGTGGAAGGTGTCCCTGCTCATGGCAGGGCGGTTGGAACTGGATGATCTTTAAGGTCTCTTCTAACTCTAATCATTCTACGATTCCATGATCCTATGATGCTAAAAGATACATCAACGTTTTTAGAGTGACTAATACAAACGCTTTAATTCAAAGCCACAATACAAATGCAGTTCAAAGCCACAATACAAATGCAGTCAGGTGTTACACACTGCAAACTATTCTTTCAGTAACATAATATCACCTTCCAAAATAAGAACTTAAATAATCAATATTCTCTTTTGTTATTATTAGTTCAAGACAGTTATAATTAAAGTTTCAGTACAGGTATTCATTATGAGCCAATAACAAGAAGTGCTGTACATGAATCTACGTCTGCAAGATTTCAGTGGCATACATAAAGAACCAAAATTTGCAGAAATTGTTTTGTGAGTTTACAGATTAGGATCATCTTTTTAATAGGACATGTAGGCCAAGATGGAGGATGTCAGAAAGGATTATCCCTCTGCTATACAATAGTCTCTTTCTAAATTTCCATAGAAACCTTAAAACCCTTTTGAAATGCTATCAGACTACCATCACTAGTGTTGTCTGAAACACCTGAGCCCATATCTATGAAACTCCTTCAAATCCTTTGGCACTGTAGCAGAGTGAATATTCCCGACACCTTGCATCCTGAGCTGCAGAGCCACTGAAAACAGAGCAGGGCCAATGTTGCTGCTGGAAAAATACTTCTTTTTTAAAAACAAATTGGCTGCATCTGTGACTGTGCACACATCTTTAAGAGACTGATAGAATTAAAGACATGATCTACATATCTAATTAGGTACATGAACCCCCCTTTGTTTAATTGGAAATAAGTCCTGTGGTGGGTCTGCAGCACAGTCTGCTTACTACAAAGCAGAGATCTACCTCCCAGCTCTGTCCATCTGTCTTTTTGCTACTTCCCTCTCCTCCTTTACCAGTTACATTATCGCCGCCAGTGTAAAACCAAAGGTGACCATTTCCGAACCAATCTGTCAAGGAACCGCTGCTGCACCGTAGCTAGTTAATCAAATGCATCCCTTTTGAACCATACATGCTGGCGCTTTAACTGCCACTTCAAATTAGTGGCTCCAAAAATTCAGGTCCATTTGCAAACCAGTCTGTCCCAATCCATTACCACATGACACCTGGTCAGCAAGCAGATTGTAAATTAACATTTCCATCCTCTGCTGTAGCCTTTTAGTCATTGTAATTACAATAAAATCTCTTTAATCAGCAGACTAGTAATAACCAAGACGGATGTCTTTTATTTGAGGAAGAACTTGTGATACGCATTATGTCACCAGCTGCACGGGCTTTGCTAAGGTAGCAAAGCGGGAAGCTTTCTCACTCATAAGCCACGACCAGCTATTTGAGTTCCTCACTGATGCAATGCATTCTGCCACGATTAAACTGAAACAAGTAACAGGTATTTCTAATTTCTCTTGGATTCTCCATGTATTTCCACCAATATTAATAAAATAATCCCACAAAATGCCTGCAGATCAACGAAGCAAAGACAGATGAGCTCCTCTAATATCACTTCTACAGCGTTCAAGGCAGCCTTTTCAGCGTGGCTTATAATTAAGAACGCTTTTGATGGCGAAATTGGGCCTCCGCTGTTAATCAAAGCACCAAAGACACCCCCCAGCATGCATAATTCTGCACCTCTTTGTTTCAGGGAAATCTTGACAGGAAAATAATGGCTCCTTCCATTTCTTTCTTCTCCGTCAGTTAACCACGGAAGGTTATTCTGTTCCAGTCTCCCAACTGCTGCAGCATAAATTACCGGAGAAAGAGTTGGAGGCACATACTTCCCAGGAAATCTTTTGCATGTGTTTTGCACTGGGAGTGAATGAACTGACTTGGGCAAAATGGCATTTGCCAGAACCTACAGGTACGATCCAGAGTGAATTCGGTGCTTATTTAAGATCCAGGAAAATCATAGTCAGCTGAAACAGTCTGTCCCCCACATCAAACCCATTTCTCATTCTTCAGATTTCCTCAAACATGATCTCATCTCAGACCCAGCTAACCTCAGAAGCACAGAACTGCCAAGACTCTTCAAAGGCTTGAAAGACCTGAAAACAAAACACAATGTATTTTTGCAAAGCTTCTGTGTTGAAACGAGGTCCACCTCAGACAAATCTTCCATGGTTACTCATTGCTTCCACTCCCAAGGAAAATTCTTAGGTTTATAGAACATGTCTGAGTTCCCAACTTGTAGAGCAAGTTGGTACTCAAGACATAAGAATTTCTGCTAGCAGGGGAATAAATCAGAATTAAAAGGTGCACAAAAAATAATTGAGAAAATGTATTCAAACAAAAGAAATCTAAGAAGCTTTGTTTAGTCTCAGTCTTCAAGACAGGTCCAACAGTTCCTGATCCCTCTTTTCAGTGTTTTGATCCTGTCATTGATTTATACCCTAGAGAAAGTAAAGATGTTTAATCTTCATATAGATATTGAAATCACTGCAGCTAAAGAGGTAAAGAGCTCTTGGAAATACATCATCTTGGTTTGTAAAATCTTTTTATACTTGCAAATTTCATTAATCATTCTTTCTAAAATGTGCAAGTTCAAGACAATACATCTAAACCATTCCTAAAAATTATTAAACTAACAAAGATAGAGGTTTTAGGGTAATCTCAACCATGAGTTAACTATTCTTGTCCTGCCTCCTTCACGTTACTGGCCAAAGAGGCTGCTAAGAGACACGGACAATCTCTCATCTTGGCTGTATTCCTTTTGCCACCTCCCCCATGCAGAACATTCATAATTCACTAAATTTACATCCTTATTATGAAAGGATTCATTTAAAGAAAACTCCAGCATGAATTTTACATCAGTTTGCTCCTTTGGGTATACCAGTATTCTTCAAAGAGAATGTATCACTAATTAATGCTGGTTTATACATTTTTTTCCTAGGAGTTAGCCCATGTACAAGTTTTTGTCCAACAGGATACATCCTTTGGTAAAGGCCTGAGGAGCATGGGGACCACCATTAGTTCTCTCTCTAGTGAACCTGTCAGTCACTTCAATATAATCATCTAGAGGTCATTCTGAAAGAAGCTTGGTCTTTATTTTTGTTGTTCGTATATAACTTCATCAGTTTTAAATATCTCCTCTCCTGCGACAGCCTGTTTTTACTGACTTTATATTTCTTCTAGCCAAGTGAAAAAGTTCCAGAAATAACTGAACTATTTAATTTGTTTTGTGGAAATGTAACAAAGTTTCTGGATAGAACATTATCACTATCTTCCCACCGTAACCAGGAAGAACTACTGAGAACAACAACCATTCACTTCTGGTTTGCAGTTACAGAGGGGCAGGAGCTGCGCTTATAGCATAAAAAAGACATTTGGGGACACAAAGGTCAAAGAAGAAAGAGAACCTAAGATAAGTAACAGATAGGGCATTAGCAGTTACAACAGCAGCTAAATCCTGTTCTATCTGACATCATCGTGTGGCTCTTACAGTAGACTTGAGGGCACAGTATTACAAGATATCTTAGAGGGCTGCAGCTAGTTTTATTTTTAGTGTTAAATCAGATAGCATTACAAAGATGGTGTCCCTAAAGGCCATTCCCACACACTAAACATTATCTCCTGCCACCCACAGAGATCATGGGGCACAACCTTTCCACGGTTTACTTTGCATTCCATACATAAGCAAACCATAATAAAAGCATCTTCTTCTCGGCAGCTCGCCACTCCCTGCCCCCTAAAACTACCTTCTCTTTCAGAATTACTCATTTATGCTGTTACGCAATGTCTTCCAAAACTTACTTTGACTTTCTTCCCAGACATGCTACTCCAACCACTGGAGCAGCAGGAGGGAGATTAAATTTGATACCAGAACGTTTCTGCTGAGGAGAAGCCAATTTTTTAAATTAGGAGCTGTTTTTAATCACTACCAACACTCTGTGGGCAACAGGGTTTTATTCTGATTTTGGTTGCAGTCACAGCTAGGAGAAAGAACTATTATTTGAAACTGAAAACTTTACAAAAATTGGAGGACATTCTTGATGAATGTTTTTCATGCATAATCATATGTTCTATCTGCAGTCACGGTCAGGGGGTGAAGATTATAAATTTCCATATTTAAGTCAGAAATGTAAACAATGTAAACACTGAAGATTCAATAGCAATTATCTTTAGATACACTCTGAGTCATGGTGAGTGCACCCAAGAACCCAAAAGCTTGTCTGTACAGGCAATCCAACCCCTCAAAACTTTCATGGATTATGCTTTTTTAGTTTCTCACAACTTCCTGTGTCAAAGGTGCTGTACAGAAAAAGAGGAGAAAGCATTCCAGTATGTTCAAGAATGTATAAAAGTTTGAAAAAATACAAGCAAGTAAGCAAAACCAACCCAGACATATTCTCTGTATACAGTAGCAAACAGAGCTTCTTTCAAAAAGAAAGCAGTGTCTTGACATGTGCTCCTCAAAATACTTCCTTCTTGTGCTCCCCCCTTTTTTCTCCCTCCCTGACACAGCATAGCAAGCTTATACAGGGTCTTTGCAAGTGAAACTTACTGGTTCAGTATTTTTCTAATACCTTCTATTAGGCCATTTTTTTTTAAGTATTGTTAAACTAAATTTTCCTCATAGTATAGCTACAATCCTGTAAATAGACATACTTGAGTTTTGACACTTGGAGCCCATTCTTCATAAGGTTGGCATCCTTGCAAAAACCAGATTATGAACTCAGACTGTTATAGAATCATAGAATTATTAAGTTTGGAAAAGAACTCAAGATCATCAAATCCAACCATCAGCACAACAATACTAAACTATGTCCTGAAGTGCCATGTCTACAAGTGATTTTAACACCTCCAGGGGTGGGAACTCCACCAGTTCCCTGGGCAGCCTCCTCCAACACTTCACCACTCTTTCAGTAAAGGAATTTTTCCATCAAAGCCCACTGATGTCTTACCTCCCTGTATCTCTTTAAAAATTCCATTTTTCCAGAGCACCAGTCACTGTTCATACACATTCAACTCTGCTGCTTTGCAGACTAAGCCCGTATTTTCCTTTCAAACTCCTTTTCACTACCACTTTCCAGCAGTAATAAACACAGTTCTTTCAGGTAACAGCTGTCCTGCAGCTTGACACCATGTTCAGAAACATATTACAATGACTGCTACAAGAAGATTGCTTAAAATCAGGCTAGTCTCCAACAGGCTTAGAAAATATATAAGCTTTTAAATGTGAGTATGAAGCTCATTTTCTTTGTAACACTTGAAGCAGAGCAGTTACCTTAGCTGACCCAGTGAAGACGAAAATGCCAAGTCGAATCTCTCTGAACTGGGCATGTACAGCCAGCACAGAGAGAACACAAAACAGCAAGGGCAAGACACACCACTTGAAAGAAAAATGTGTTCTTTCTGAGTTGCAAGCAGCGATCACATTGCTTTAAGCATCTAAAAACCAACAGCAGATGAGTTTGGTGAAACAGGATGTCTGTCACAAGATTTTTGTTTCCAAAGACTATTTAAGAAAAGACTAACAGTAACACCACTACATGCCCATAACTCCTAGAGAGCTGAAAATGCAAACTGCACACAGACATTAACAAGCACAACAAATATATCCCTGCTCCTTTTTTAATTATGACTGAGACATACCCACAGAACATGAGAAACAAGTGTATTTCTCCAGCACCTAAGTACAAGTGAATAAGCAATGCAACATGTGGCATTATGCCGCATGTGGCCTTGGTCATGCGCAACTGCTAGACATCAAAATCCTTCAGAAAAGCTCTCATGAAATCTTCTGTACCCAATGGTGGTGGGGGTATGGAGAGTTTAAATAAATATAAATTCACCCATTCTTTTGCTGAAGAACACTTGGAAGATAAACTAAAACCCCCATGTTCTGAAACACAAATACTTTTTTTTTTCACCTATTAATCTAAAGGAAAAATGACTGAGTCATTTTTTTTCCATGGGGTAGTATTGGCTGGAAACAGGGATGAGCTCCTAGAAGAAGAGGCTCCTGTCCAGTGACAGGATTTTCTACATCCCAACGCAATACAAACCTAAGCTGTCATTGTAAACACATCTAAGGGAGGAAGCACTGTACGGTTGCACAACATTACTCACCTCATCTAGAGCTGCCAGAGGTTGCAGCAGCATCAGTCACATACTCTACGCTTACATAAAGCATAGACACTGAGGCAGGTGCTTCCTTCCTTCTCTATCTAGTTTATAAAGAAAAATTTGACTCACACACACATATATATAAAAGCAAAGTGTATTCAGCATGAGATACAGTCAAAACATAAGTTCCTCAGCTTATCGTTCAACTTCAAGACTTACTAACCTCGAACAAGTACTTCAGGATCTCTCTTTTCTCACTTCTAGAACTGAGAAACTATCAATGTCTAACTCAAATAAAACAGACCACTCCCAGAAACCTTCCTGCACTTATGGCAAGTTGCAATTAATCACAAAATAGTTGTAAGGCACTGACAAAATAAGTGAAAGAAAATGCTCTAGTTCACACGGCTCAAGGAACAGCCCTATCACAAGACCACTGCCATTCTCATCTTCCCACAGACATTAAACCAGATATAATTAGGGATTAACTTTATAAACAATAAAAAGTTCTTCAGGAGATACTAGCTCCAGGAGATTGCTCAATTGTATGTAGTTTCTTCCTGTCCTCTGTGTCTCTTTGATTTAGTTAAAATGTTGTTGAAGTAGTCAACACTGCTTTTTAATCATAGAATTACAGAATGGTTTAGGTTTGAAAGACTTTAAAGATCATCCAATTCCAACCCCTTGCCGTGGACAGTGACACCTCCCACTGGATCATCTTTCTTAAAGCCTCATCCAACCTGGCCTTGAACACCTCCAGGGACAGGGCATCCACAACTGCTCTGGGAAATCTGTGCCAGTGCATCACCACCCTCACAGTGAACAATTTCTTCCTAATATATAATCCAAATCTTCCCCCTTTCAGCTTAAAATTGTTAGCCTTTGTCCTATCACTCTCTCATATCTTTGTGGCCTCCTGTGGACTCACTCTAACAGATCCATGTCCTTCCAGCGCCGAGGACTCCAGAACTGAACACAGGACTCCACGTGAGGTCTCACAAGAGCAGAGCAGAGGGGCAAAATCCCCTCCCCTAATTTCTGTCAAGTTTCAGAAATTGATTAGGTATTGGCAAGGTTCTGCAGAGACAGGCTAGCAATAGATCACGGGTCGATTTGTTCTTGCTTTGAGTGCCCAGAGACTTCCCTCTGTTTTCACCAGTTTTTCTATTATTAAGCCGGTGTATTCTCACTCCCATCTCAGCTGAGATCATGTACAGCACAGTAATATGCAAAATGCCTTCACTGCCAATATTAATAGAAAATCACTGTACCATATTATTCATAAAAGATATTATCAAAAAATTATTTCACCAATCTATTTGCTACATTTCTCCTCCCCTCTTACTCACTGTTTACTTAGCTGCTGAAATCACTACATTTCAAATGCAGACATGAACCTTACCATGAATATCAACTAACATCTTCTGACTGAGCTACAATTTAAAATGTCAGTTCCAGGCAAACAAGTGAGCAAAACTCATGAGGGCATAATTTATTAACAGTGTAAAATGGACTGCTACTAAATTTTTTCCTAATGTAATGACAGAGTTAGCCCCTAATCAAATGTGTGGACACTACAGGGAGTTACAGGATCGCCCTCATTCTAGCAGCTGATTCAGGTTTTCACATTTGTTCTTAACTAAAAACCAGGCAAAACATTAAAGAAACATATTCTATGGTAACGATTATAGATCACAGAATGGTTTTAAGGTCAGAAGGGACCTTAAAGAACAAATGTGTTGCTATGGGCAAGGACTCCTTCCACTGGATTGAGTCGCTCAAAGCCTCACCCGACCTGGCCTCGAGCACCTCCAGGGATGGGGCATCCATGACTTCTCCAGGCAACTTGTTCCAGTGCTTCACCATTCTCACTGTAAAAAAATTCTTCCTAATATCTAATCTAAATCTCTCCTCTCCCAGCTTAAATGACGTAATGATGACAGACTCCAACCTAAAACATATTCAAAGGATGCTCCATCCCCCACAACAATGAAAAATTCCTTTCTAAAAGATCACAGCAGCACAGAAATGTAAGGCTGCAAGTGATACTAAGGTAGAAATAGATAAATATTGTCAATGTAAAAAAATGAACCAAACAGGTTTAGAGAGGTTTGTACAATTTATAGTTAAAACTCTGAGAACTAGAGTTTTACAGCTTCAGGAAGCAGCCTGTTAGAATGCTTAGCTATCATTAAAGGTACATGTTTTTGCCTTGGAGAACTAAACCATCTCCTCATAGCCCCAGAGAATATAAAGAACAAATGTTTATTGTGTTGCCTATAAACAATCTTTTCAAAAATCTGAACATTATCCTTTTTTCTCCTTTCTAGACTAAACAACTGTTAATCCATCAATGCTTTTTCTATGCCGTTATTTCATGCTAAGCATTTAGTAATTTGATTTTCTGTTCTAAAATTATTTCTTTCTTTTCTGTATTGATCTTCCTCTTAAAGATTTTGGGACTTACCTCCAGTTTATCCATTTCAATACAGTCTTCTACAGTGTGTGCAGTCATCGAATCACAGAATCTTAGATTGGTTTGGGTTGGAAGGGACTTTAAAGACCATCCAGTTCCAACTCCTTGCCATGGGCAGGGACACCTTCCACTGGATCAGGCTGCTCAAAACCTCATCCATCCTGACCTTGAACACTTCCAGGGATGGGGCACTCACTACTACTTTGGACAAGTTGTGCTTGTGCCTCACCACCCTCAGAGGAAAAAATGTCTTTCTAATATCTAATCTAAACTTCCCCTCTTCCCGTTTAAAACCATTCCCCCTTGTCCTATGACTGATCTCCCTCTCTCCAGCTTTCCTGGCAATCTTGAAGTTTACAGCCTCTGTTTAGCCACAAGCAGAGAGAAAAACTTCTGTATTGTGAGGATGTTCAAACACTGGAACAAATTGACCAGAGCGGCTGTGGAGCTTCTGTCCCCAGAGATATGCAAACATGGACCGGATCCAGCCTTGAGCAACCTGCTCTGGGTGGTCCCGCCTGACCAAGTGTCTGGACCAGATGATCTCCAGAGGTGCCTGCCTGCCTCAGCCACTCGGATCTTGTGGTTCTGTTCAACTGCATCCTACCATCCACAAACGGATAACCCTGCTGGATATATACTTCTGCCAGACAGCATACCATCACCAATTACTGTCTCTGTTTGCAGTCATTCATACAGCACGCTTGCATATGTTTGCAGTCATCCACATCGAAACAATCTAGAGATATGTAGTGTGTGCACGATTGTTACTGAGATGTCATATATGACTTAAACCAAAGCCTTACTAAAGTCAAGAGGGAACACTTAGACAGATCTCTCACTTCAGCTAAGCTTCAGGGTCACTAAGTCACTGTCTGAAGTAATCATTTCATAAAATCCACTTCATAAACTCACTATATTCCATCATTACATTTGGTTTTGCCCTCAGTACCATAACTAGGAGACATAAAATGTACACAACACAAAAAAAAAAAAAAAAAAAAAAAAAAAAAAGAAGACTGTGCTTGTAACTTCTTATTTAACAAACTAAGAAAGTCAACTACAACCACCTTCAAAATAGTTCCCTTCTGAAATGACACACAGCTGCATACAGTGCTGCCAACATTCAAAGCAATTCTGCATATCGTTTTCCAAAAGGCTGTGGAGGACCTTTGTTGTTTTCTCTTTCACATCTTATACCAACAAAAAAAATGGGTTCCTTTGAGCGCTGACTTGATCTTTGGGAAAAGGGAATCAGGTCTGGCAAACAGAGTGGGTGATCAAGCACAGTGATGTTATTAACTAAAAACTACTTCACAGACAAAGCATTGTCAGCTGGCACACACCAACATCTTCAAATTGAGAGTAAGAAAACTTCTATATTTGAACATGTGTCCACTTGTTCTGAGTGAAGCAACTGAGTTGAGCCTTGTCTCACTGTGACCAGTTAGAACATGTTTTACAACCATCTCTTTGTCTCTCCCCTCCCACTCTTGGTTTCTGAGCTATAGGGTCCATCTTGGGTTTTTCGTGCTGGATCTCACATGTGTTCTATTACAAAATTACCTTAAAACTTCCAGTCTTCACTTACTCATGGCCATTTACTTTTGATGGTTTATGTGTTTGAGGATCTTTCATGGTACCAAATTTGGTTGACCAGTCCACAATTCCAAAATCTTCCTTCTTTCTCTATTTTAAGAGCAAGCTCTTTATGTGCCCTCTTATGGGATCTCACTTGCCCTTTATTGGTTTTAATGGCTTTAATGGTAATTGTTCATAGATTTGAACCTGCTTCAATTAGTTGCTTGGGTAGACCAGAATAAATTTCACCCTGAGTCTAGAAACTTGAACGCACCTAATTCATGAAAACATCGTTTAATCCGTTCTTTTCTGTTTCTGCCCTGTGTTCCTTGCTGTTAGCTTCAACCATGCTAAGCAGCTGATCCCAATTAACCTTCTTCATGAAGACAGAAGCAAGAAATGTCAATCTGTATTCCAACTTCTTCTGTCACCCCTCATATTCAAGGCCAGGTGGGATGGGGCCTTGGGCAGCCTGATTTAGTGGGATGTCCCTGCCCATGGCAGGAGGTTTAGAACTAGACGATCTTTAAGGTCCCTTCTAACCCTAACTATTCTATGATTTTCTCATCTTCTCTTCTAGGTAACAGTTTTGCAGTTTCCTTTGTAACCGTCTATTTACGGAAGTTTTTTGCTATCTACAAAACCTTATTTTATTATGTATTATCTCCCTTATTACCTGTACCTTGGCATTTTTTAATTTGTCCAGCATCCTTTTAATGTTCTTTTATCTTTCATAATCACCGTGCTGAAAGAGTTTAAAAACATTTCTTCCTAACCCCCGGCATGGCGTGGTTAACAGCTCAGAGCAGGTGATGCCTCCCAGACCCCAGTGGCAAGACCAGGAGTGCTGGAGAGCATTGTCTGGACCTGCCTAGTGGGGGGCACGAGAGCGTGTTATCTGTCCCCCTACCTGATTTGGTGAGAGATGGAGGCATAGAGCTTAAAAATCCCCACAAAACCTCGCAACTGTGTGTCTTGCGACAGTGTCGTGTTGTGTTGTGCTGTGTTGTGTTGTATTGTGTGTGGACACTCACCATTTTCTGGACCCGCTGGACAAAGAAACACGCCTTGCTACATGCAGAGTCCCTAAGGTGGTGACTATCTCTCATCTTTCCCATTTCTCTCGTAACTATTTCTCTCTTTTCTCCTTTCCTCTCTTTTCTCCTTTCCTCTCTTTTCTCCTTTTCTCCCTTTCCTCTCTTTCTCTCCTTTTTCTCTTGCAACATGTGCAGCTGTAGCGGGCGGTTCTGTTTTGATTTCAGTTTTGACTGCAGGCAGCGTTAGGGCTCTCCATGCTGCTTTGGGGGTTCAGTTAAGCAAATTTTTACAATGCTGCCAATCGTAGCTGAGTGATGGGCTGTTCTGGTAACTTCTGTGGTTTTTCTGTCAGTGCTCTGTTGCATACAGGTTGTTTGAATATTTGAATCCAGTGTTTTAAGGGCATGCATCCCGTTTAGTAAAGAGTATCATTTACACCCTCCTCCCGAGTGATTTTGGATCGCTCTGGCGCCGTGCTGGGATAAAGAGCTCACCTTTTTTTAAAGTGGGCCGTGACACCCCCCCCCCCATGCTGTTGTTCAGACACTTTGCTCTTATTAGCCAACAACCTCAAATTAAGTCTCAGCTTACCTGCAGAGAGTAACTGCTAAATGATCTCAGGTTTTTAATATTCTTTTGTAACTGTATTTCAAAGCTGCGCTAAACAATCAGTCAGAGAGTATCAGCCAAGCAGTCCGCCCACATTCACAACCTTTCTTTACCTAATGGTAATTACAGATTGTACTACCGACAGCCTTTAATAAACAGCATCAAGTTTAGAAGGAAGACATCTGTAGAGACCCTTCTGTTGCCATGGAAATATCTTCAGGCCAAACTGTCGTTACCTCTATGCATTACTTCCATATTAACCTATTATTATGCTTTTCTTTGGGTATTAGCACAAATTATGGACTAACTCACCCCAACTGGATTATTATAAATGATATAACATCTGACTTTGAGGGATTCCAAAGAACAAGGAGTCACAAATGCTACAGAAAAGGGTAAATTCCTGGACTTCCAGACAAACAGAATACTTGCCTAATGTTGCATGGATTTATTCCATGAGGTCCTGAATATTTTCAGCTTCCACCAGAAACTGGTGGGATAGGGGTCCCAACAAGGAACCAAGCCTCACAACCACCACTGCACTTTCTGAAGGCTAGTGAACACTTCACAACTAGGGTTTTTCCACACTGTTGTAAAAGTTTGGATAAAACTTAAGTTATGACAGCTGAAAATATTAAATAGACAACTGCTTTTTTAGACTACCTGATTAATATGGCAATAATAATGAATGCAATAAACAGTAATTCTAGTGGAAGATGTCCCTGCCTATGTTCCCACCTGCCATAGGAAGGTGTCGCTGCCCATGGGTGATCATTAAGGTCCCTCCCAACCCAAAACATTCTATGATTCTATGAACAACAGTAAATTGGAATTGAACTTGGATGCTAGTGACAAGCGCAATAAACGTGTACAAGAGACATAGTCACATGTAGGACCTTCCACTTTGAAGGATCTCAAAACATTTCTGTGCAACTATGTACAGATAATACTGCTGAAATGTAGTCATATCAAAGGGTAGATGGTATTAAGCGACTTGTCAACAGCATATAGTGTAACAGTGAGATCATTAACAACCACACAGGAAGAAAAGAACCTCAGTTTTTAAGATCTCATCCAAAACACACCCACACAGCCAAGTGCATGGTATTCAATTTACCTATTTATTATAAATGACGAAAGAAATTAACCTCTGCTAACATATGAAATACTGGTCTTGAGAAAAGTGAGGGATCCAAGCTTGAAAGTTAGATTGTTCATAATTAACTATGACATTTTGACTGCTTCTCTAAAATTAAATAGGACATAATTGAAAGTGTTCCTTACTCTGACAATAGTTCATATTGTCAATAACTTTTAAACAGAAAATCAATCAGAAGAGTGTTCCCTACTGGATTGAATTGTGACGCTAAATTTTTTAACAAGTATTTGATGATAGACTATTGAATATGATCATTAAGATCGCTATCTAAAGAAGTGCAGCCAATAACTTAAGCAGGAATCAAATGACAGAAGTTGAAACCTACAAAAAACAGACATGAAGAGAATGCCAGGAAACACAAAGCTAAGGCTGCTGGTGCTCACCTAGTATGAATTACACCTGCTAGTGATAAGGTTGCTATTGGAGTTGCTCAGATAAAGAAAATCATGACAAAATTGTTTTCAATAAAAGGGGGTTTTTTTCCCTACATCTTTCTAATAACTTATAATTGCAAAATGAAAAAAAAAAAATGTTTTTATCAGTATGTCCAAAACATGACCAATGATTTAGGATCTGGTTTTGAACTGCTGACTCAAACAACGTCCACAGAAAATATAGAATGGTTTGGTTTGGAAGATCATCCAGTTCCAACCCTCCTGCCATGGACAGGGACATCTTCCACTATATCACGCTGCTCGAAGCCTCATCCATCCTGGCCTTGAACACCCCCAGAAATGGGGGGCATCCATGACTTCTCTGGGCAACCTGTGCCAGTGTTTCACCACTCTCACAGTAAAAACTTTCTTCCTAATATCTAATCTAAATCTCCCCTCTTTCTGCTTAAAACCATTCCCCCTCATCCTATCACTGCGCTCCCTGACAAAGAGACCCTCCCCAGCTTCCCTGTAAGCCCATGTGGACAGCAACACTGGTTTATGCCATAGAAGGGTGGCAATGAAATGAAGTGGGGGTCTGGTGGCAATGCAGAAGGGCAAGGACAGTGACATCTGCCCAAGTGATCAGAGTCCTGTAAAATCAACTCACAATAAGTGGTGCCTTCTTCTGTCAGTAATTCCATTGAGATCAGTGGGACCACACACAGACAACTCTCTTGTGCCACTGTCCCTGGAATGTTTTCTGGTGTGTTTAATTTACAAATCACAAACTACCAAATGTGCAAAGCTCTCCATTCATTCAGCACCTGTGATAAATGGTCATCAGTGAATGAGACAATAGGTCATACTTGTTATTTGGCTGTCTCCAATGACTGCTTGATGCTTAGTTTCGTTTGGAAGATGCCACTCAGCCACTTTAGATAACATTAAAGCTTTCTCATTCGTGTCCTAGAAGACACAATCTAATTTCAAGATTTACTGAATTCCCCACCGCTGTACAGACCCACCAGCCAGGTCTCCACATTGTTTGCAACTGAGACCCTGCAGTGTGGAAGACTGACTTCATGAGCTCCACTTCTTTTCTTGGCAGGGTCCAGGAGATCTATGCTATTTCTGCTGCCAGTCTTCCTCTCTAGAAATCCTCCCATATGTGAAAGTGCCACAAGAGTGAAGCTCCATGGACAGGAAAAACACACCCATCAAACTAAATGGATGCAATGCAGATGGGGTGATATGGCCAGCGATAAACCGTGGATTGAAGAAAAGGAGGGCAACAGAGATAGGCACTGAGCATCCTCCCCTCGACATATCAGAAGCTGAGGAAGTTAAAAAAACCAGCTGAATAATAGTGGAAAGTCAATCACAAGGCTTAATTTAAGCTGCATTACATACAGACAATCCCCAATGAATACAGGCACAATAAGGTCAGAAAAGTAGTATTATTTTTTAATTAAGAGAGAAAAATGAAGATCTCTGCAGATCCTACGTTCAATACTATTCCAATTAAAAACAATGAGATAACAACAAACTATCTAGCATTGTTCAGTTGTACAGCAAATGATCTCTGGTAGTGTTCTTGGCTTAGTAAACAATGTATTTGCCAAGAACAATGCTCCTATTTAAAGAAGCAACCAACAATCCCACTAGCACTTTCAACATGTAAAACACATAGTCCTGTGATTTCTGAGGTTTTGTTTTACATTTCGAAGTAGCCATAAAAAATATTTCTTAAAAAAAATATACTTTCCATCTAATCAAACCCTGAATAAACTAAAAATCACAAAACCACAGATGCATAGAATGGTTTGGGTTGGAGGAGACCATAAAGATCATCCAGTTCCAACCACCCTGCCCTGGGCAGGGACACTTTCCACTGCATCAGGTTGCTCATCCAGCATGGCCTTGAACACTTCCAACAATGGGGCAGCCATAACTTCTCTGGGCAGCCTGTTCCAGTGCCACACAGCAGAAAAATTCTTCCTCGTATCTAATCTAAATCTCCCCTCTTTCAGCTTAAAAATCTTACTTCTTCTCCTATCCCCGCATTCCCTGATATAGAGCCCCTCCCCAGCTTCCCTGTGGGCCCCCTTTAAGTACTGAAAGGCTCCTGTAAGGTCTCCCCAGAGCCTTCTCTTCTCTAGGCTGAACAACCTCAAGTCTCTGAGCTTGTCCTCATTTCGTAGGTAAGTGTAAGTGGGCAGCAGTTGAAGGATGACGTACACAAAGACAGTACCATTTCCTAGGCAAGAGGGCTTTCTGCTCAGCAGCGCAGTGCTGAAAGAGAACTTGCACTTGACATACAACAGTTGCATAAGTGAGAAGACTGCCACTAATTAAATCAAGAGATTGCCATGAAAGATCATGTTATTTAACATGCAGTATACTTGAGCCTTTAAAGAACCTTTAGCATACGGCAATTCCATATTTAAGTCACATTTCAGCTACTTTTCTTATTTTCATTACATCAGATCTCCACCTACAAAGACTTGCAGAATGAACTTGCAATACTGAGTGGCAAGGCAATAACACGGAATGCATCTGGGAAAAGTAACCCTTACTATGCATACACAACGATGACCTGTAAACTGGCTGCACATGTAAATATAGCTGTTCTAGTGGTAATGGGTTATATTACAGCTGTTCTTGTGGGAAACAAGACATTTCCTTAAAGAAGACAACAGATTATGGAGTAAGATGTTTTACGCATTCCTTTAAAAGCTGCATGGAAGATAGATGTGGGCAACGAGGTAAAGATCTCCTGTCTTTCAAGACTTAAGTTCAGTTACATTGAGGATTTCTGTAAAATCACCCTCCTCTTTCAGGCAGAAGCTGGTGTGTAGGGTTAGGTAAATTTGTGTTTTAAGCCAACCACAACCTAATGTATGAAAACTCATTGTAAATCTATATCTTGCATTTATAAAGAATTACAACACAAATGTCTCAAGAGACCTTGAAGCTATTGCGAACACTTGTCTGAGAACAACAGGTCAATCATATTTGGACATGTTATCACATCCAATGAATATGCAATGAGCAGTGAGAGAGTAAAACAGAAAACACCACCACACAACTGAACAAACCCAACATCCTGTGGTTCCTCCCACCATGGGACTCACCTTCTCTGGCTTTAGATGCACATTTGACACCTTAATCTGTGCCGGTCACCCATGCACCCATTCTACCCAGTGGAGAATAATGTGAAGGCCAGAGGATAATCTGTCTTGCCTGCTCTAGAGACGATGATCAGCTCTGACACTGCTATTTAATATTTAAATACCTAACTTACTGAAGAAGAATACTGCATTTGTTATTTAAAAAGGTATGTCAGCACTGAAAGAAAGCTACAAGAAAGATCTGAGAAATGAACATTCAAGGATATATAAAGCAGATAATACACTTTAGTTTGGAAAATGATGACTAAAGTCCCACAATAAACATCGAAATCCTGATTGACATTGAAATGGTTCCTCACAATACAAGACCAAGTGTAATTGGCAGAAAATAGCTATAAAATAAATGAGAATAAGTAGCCTTTCATGTAACACCTACGTTTACCACCGCAATGCCACAGCTATTCTGGAGATAAGAAGCAGAGTTAAAAGACAGATTAAACAATTTCACTTTGAACAGTTCATTAGTAGATACTAAACACAACAAGTTCAAGTACAGGAACAGGCTTAAAATCACCTAAAAAATGCTGACTGATCAGAGCCATGCCCAAGGAAGAAGCACACAACGTGGACCTTTTTAATCTTCTATGTTTTCTTCACCTGTTAGAGACCCTGCTGGAGTGCGTGGCCAAATGGATCTTCGGCTTGACTCGCCATAGTAGTTAAGGTGGCTCACTACCACTACCACCTCATTCCGCACAATCAGATTTAAACTATAAACTGCTCTAATGCACGGTATGTTTCACTACATGCCCATATAACAAAGATTTGGGGTTGTTTGGGTTTTTTTTGTTAAATGTCAACTTAGCTACTTTGTGGATATTACCTCTTAAATTGCCATGCCACGTCCCCACTCAGATGCCACTTGAATTCAAATCCAATGAACAGGTTGTGAAGCATCTATGCTGTCATGTTCCCAAAACCATGATAAATGAAGTATGAGATGAAGGAATGGCTTCTTCCTTCAAAACCGAATTGAATTGTTCTCCCAGTCACCCTGAGCTTCCAGCACTGCGAGGGCAAAGCTCACACCACTCAGCGTCCATAGGCTGAAGGTGAGGCTTTTCCAGTGGCTGAGGACAATATCATACAACATCACACAACAACAATAACTTTGGAGCTCAAGATACTCCCTCAATCTCTCCATTTTGTCCCACTGCGTCCCAATGAGGCTCTCCAGCGCCCTGCTAGTGAAGTTACCCAAGGCATCAATAAAGCATAATGGATCTACAGAGCATTATCCTGGGGCTGAAGTATTAAGACAAGAGCTGCACTTGGATTTAAGAACCGCCATGAAATACACAGGGTTGATGGTTAGATTTTGAGCACATTTTTATTTTTAGACTTAGGAAACATGACACAGGGGTCAGTACCACACATTAAAGACGAGACTGCACGTATTAGATGTGAAGTTAGTTTTTCCTATTAGAGACACAAAGTTCATTTGAACATCATCTAGTACTGCACCCATCTCACACCCCAAAAAGAGCAACAAACAAATACCTGTATTTTGCAACAAGCGCAAACTTTTTGCTCTTATCAGAGCACCATGGAAGCAGTTGTTTTTCCATCTATGAATTCTTTCCATCTATGAATTCACAAGTACTGACTTACAGGCTGGTTAGCCCAGATAAACTCTCCTCCATACATTCTTCCCTGACAACTGAACTCAGATAAGGTTCTCCAGCTAAAAACCGACCAGATGAAGAAGTTCAGGTCATTTGTGACAAGAGAGTTTTCTGTGACCTAGCAGAGACAGATCTTATTTTTTCTTTATCCTTTTAAAACTTAGGAGAATGATGAGAAGTTCTTTACCTCCTCAAGGTCAGGCTTGAAGAGGTGGGTAGCAGTGAACTAAATGGTTTACTTGGGAGGAGACAGACTGAATTCAAAACCAGACTGAGCCTTTAACTGAAGTTGGACCGTAATAAATACATTTATCTGTATCTTATACAAAGAGGGAGTTTCTGAAAGCTTCAGTTTAGACACTCTTTGCCTAGAGCAAGTTGATAAGTGAATTTTAAATAATATCTATAGAAATACAGCAAAACACGCTACAGATAAACAAAATACTGAGAACAAGGAATGCATAATGGGAACAGCTATGCACACATACTGAAAACTGCATATGCCGCAAATGCTTTAAAACCTATAGGTTTTATGAAACAGTAACAATGACCAACCAATAATGGTATTATCCATATTGATCACTGATTTTTAAAAGCTAATCTGATCAAGTATCTCCTGCTATTAGCTGATGAGCTTCAGTTTTAAGCCACTCCACTGGCACCAGGTTCAATCCAAGTTAAAAATCACAGTATCACATTTGGCGCATCACTTTCAGGTTACGAAGCTGCTCATGCAAAAACAGAGCACTTTTTCATTTCAATTTCATTTCTTGGGATATATATTAACATTACATTAGCACTCATTAATGAAGATTCCCCCCAAAAATTAAACAACCATGGACCAAACACGATTACATCATGGGTTGTACCTCGGGCTTGAGCTGTGCCGTCTCCTGTAGTTCCTGCAAACAGAATTAACTGCTGGTTTCTTACACTCAGAAAAGATGGAATATATTGTGTGGAGTATGGTTTTCCTCCATGTCTGTAAGCAAAGGGATCAGATTTTATGTTTCTTCAGTGTAAATGTGCAAACCATCTGCTCGGGGGCTTTTCTGTCAGGTTTTACAGAAGCAAACAGTGGCTGGGAGGAGAAACTGTTCCCACTGACAGTGTGTCACTAACTCATGGACAAAAACTATCTCATCTATAGAATATGCTGAAGAAGGAAATATCATGTAGACCAAAATTCCTCACTGCTGAGGATGCCCTGGCTCATGGAAAAGTCTACAGGGTAATCTGCAGGGCGTCAAAATAAGTAATGATACCCTCACATCATTATTTTTGCTCAGTCATGCCAGGACAATCTTACTGTTTCATACATGATGCAATAAATCTTCATAGATCTGTGCCACTGCACTTCCCTCTCACCCTTGCATGACATGCTCCCAAGAAATCCAGCATGCAGATACATCACCCTGATAAAGGTCTTGATCCTGCAAGTCCTTGTGTGGCCCAACAGGCAGATGCACTCCATTACCAGAAGCAGCACAAGATACAGAAGAACTAAAAAGGATGAGCCTCAGACTCAGCCCTCCATGGTGTTTCAAAACTACTGTTCTTTTGCATCCATGATCCCTCATGCTCAGAAAAACAGCTTTAAAAACAAAACAAAATAAAACAAAAACCAGCAGCAGATTCTGTCAGAAAAGCAGGGTGCAAGGAAATCTCCAATTCATTCCAACAAGGACAGGCTGCGCTGTTGTGCGACTGTTATTTCATGCAATGTCACCTAGCTGTCCTTTGCTGAAGTCAAGATGACTTGTCTTGATCGGTCACTTGGCACCTGCAAATGAGATCGTGAAGCCTAAACGTCATGTTTCATCCACATGGCATGACTAAAAGCATGACCCATGAATTAGGGTAGCAACTATCTGAGCAATTATTAGCAGTCTTCCCCTTCCTTGCACGTTTCTTCTTCTTCAGGTCTGCTTTGGCATTTCATATACTCATAGAATCATAAAGGTTGGAAAGGATCTCTAAGATCTTTTTTTGATGGTCCAATCATCAGCCCAACACCACTGTGCCTACTAAACCATGTACCAAAGTGCCACATCTACACATTTTTTTTAATACTTCCAGGGGTGGTTACTCCACCACTTCCCTGGACAGCCTCTTCCAATGCTTCACCACTCTGTCAGTAAATAAAATTTTCCTAATATCCTATCTAAGCCTCACCTGACACGATTTGAAGCCATTTCCTCTCATCCTATCACTTGTTACTTGGGAGAAGAGACCAGCAACCACCTTACTACAACCTCATTTCAGGTAGTTCTAGAGGGCAGTAATAGTAAAGTTATATATATACTGTACTAACAGTAGAGTTAAAACATAATGAAGAACAAGCACCACATCTGACATGTAAGACATTACCTTGCCATAAAAACCAAGGAAATTTAATCTATTTGATTTCTTCCAATCATTTTAAAGGTTTTTATACACTTCATTGCATCGGTAACTTGGATTTACTTTACTTTTAGCACCATTTTGTCTTTTTAACTTGGGGTTTGCAGACAGGAACTTGCAACTATCAATTTACAGGAAGCTGTAATTGTTTCTCCATATCCTACTTAAAGCTAACAAATTTCTAATAAGCCAGTTGTAGGCCTTTGATAAATATTCAATCTGTCCCAACAACAGTAATGCCCCAATCCAGACAGTGAAAGTGGGATGAAACTCAATTACTCCTCTTGGGCAGGCTATGGAATTTTAAACAATGGGTAAATTAATGCTTGTGTATCCAATACTGACAACATGTGCATTTACTTTATGCTAACAACTATCTTATATTGCCACTTTCTCCAATCAATACACTAAGTGGTTATTCAGGAAAAAAAAAAGTTAAGTTTATTTCGTGTTGCAGACAAGTCATTCTACCTAAATTCATTATTGAAAAGTAACACCTACAGCAACAAAGGAAACAAACTCAAGCTTCAATGAGACAGAACATGAACTGTTTTCCAAGAGCAGAAGTAAGTAAGACCTTTCCACTCTGTATTTTTTTAGTTTATTCTGTAAAGATGAATATTATCCAGAAGACAGCTGTAATAGTTTTGGCTTCTATTCTGCTTCTATCTGCTATTTTTGAAGTTTTTTATGATGAAAATCAATAATGTTTTCTGTGTCACGTTTGCACAGCATGTTTGAACTTTTGGAGCACACAGAACTGTGGACACTGCAGATGTAACAATTTAATCGGTTTACACCTAAACCCTAACCTGGATCTGTGAAATAACCTGAATACAGAAATATTCTTTAAGGTGTTATAGTTTTTTTCCTCTTTTTCTGGTTCAGAGCACATCCCTGCACTTGTCTGAGCTGGCACAACCACAGCAAAATTAACAGTGGACAGGAGCACCCCAAACCAATGTTCTGCCATAAAAAAACACAGCCCAGATCACTGGTCCTTCCATTGGATGGGGTTTTTTTGCATTGAAAGCCGTTATTGACATTAGTAGAATCACAGAATCATAGAATCATAGAATCACAGAATAGTTAGGGTTGGAAGGGACCTTAAAGATCATCTAGCTCCAACTCCCCTGCCGTGGGCAGGGACATCCCACTAAATCAGGCTGCTCAAGGCCCCATCCAATCTGGCCTTGAACACCTCCAGGGATGGGGCATCCACAACTTCCCTTGGCAACCTGACAACTTCCCTTGGCAATGTGGTACTTTACATGCTTTTTATTCAAAAATACAAAAACCTATTAGTATACAAGCCTTAAGTATCCTATTAAACATAAGGTTTATAGTCCCATGACATTATTCTTTAAGGTCCCTTCCAATCCAAATCATTCTATGATTCTACGATTGTTCCACAATACTCAGTAGCCGAAGGAACAAAAAAAATCTGTTGCATGTCACAATGTTCTCAATACCACAACTTCTGCCCTCCCCAGAAACCTCATCACAAGGACTCCCTAAAAATCCACAACTCTGTTCTGCTACAACTAATGAGAAAACAAGAGTCTATCACAGGAAATGTTCTTTGCTACTGCCATCTGTATTATCAAATCTTAAGCTCTCATCATAGTCCCAGGATGGCAGTAGGCAGGTGCAAGACAGTTTAAGGTTTTATAGGTCAAAGCCAACACCACAACCTCTGGTTATCAGGAAAATCTCTGGGGAGCTCAAAGAACAGTCACAAATTCCAATACTGAAGGTCAGTATCTGCCCACCTGGTTCCCAGTCTGCGCACTGACAGATACTGGAGAGCGTACCAGGGTAGTATTGCTGTGTACTTGTGTTTTTGTAGGCACATGCTATGAGTTGCCATTGTATGCGTGAGATCATTTGATCCACTGTGATCATCTCTGATGCTTTCACCAAGTCCCGCACGGACAAAATCAAATGACAACTGTTTGTATGGAAGGAAGAACAGCTTGGAGCTGTGGTAGTCAGTTGTTGCTTTGGTGTAACAACCTTTAAGAAATAAGAGTTTGAGACTCTGAGGAGAGCAAGGAAAAAGACAGTAACAGAGACCTAGTCCAGATCAATCTAGACCCTCAACTACAGGAACGCAGAATTTTTCAGGGATCTAAGTGAGATCCCATATGAGGTAGCTCCGAAAGGGCCCAAGAGCACAGGAAAACTGGAAGATCCTAAAAGACAACATTGAAGTGCAAGACTAGTGCATCGTGATACTCAGAAAAGCAAATATCTGGAGACCAGTTTGGCAAAGGTAGAACACATGGTGGAAGGGCACCTACAGTATTAAAACCATAACTGAACATATCTGTAACCCAGACAGGAGAGGGTCATGCTGCTGTTTTCCAAGGACAAAGTGATGTGACTGCTAAGGAATTCCCAGCAACTGACCTACTGCAATGATATAAGCTCCACACACAGCAACACAGATGAAGATCAAAGCCAAAGTCATTGTCTCAGTATCAATATTGATCTGTAGTGTAAATTATGAAAGTAGGAAAAAGGCTACAAACACTGCTGGAAGAGCTTAAGGAGGCAGAATGTAGGTGATACCTGCATGGCTGGTGTCCCCCCAAGGAACAAGGAGAGCAGAGGCACTGGGAGGAGACAGGCCTGGGGAGGCTGATCTGACACATGCCTTTCCTTGAACAAGTCTCTCCTGAGAAGAACTGCCTGCCTCCCTCCATCACATTCCCGGCGTCTCTCCTTCATCAGCCCCTCGCTCCCTGCCCAGCCCAATGAGCTGAGGCTCCATCACAGCGGTGGCCTACATGGAGCTGCCATGGGCCTCGCCATGCTCGTCTGCCTGGGCTCCATCCTTTGGCAGCGGCAAGCACAGTCGGCAACCTGTGCAGGCAGGGGAGGATGAATGCCATCTTCTGTTGCTGTTGGCTTTTTTGCCTGGGGTTCCTACAATTTTCTGGTGTGTTTAAGTGATGCAACCAAGCAATAACATTTGTAAAAGAATGTATGTGAAAGCAGATGCCCCTAAATAACAGTTTATTAAATACTCATCAGTTTATTAAATCATCAGTTTATTAAATATCCTCTCAGCATGAAACAAAGCAAGGGAAGGAGGGTAAAGAAAGGGAATTATAAAAAAAATCAGACATCTAGAAAACAGAATCCTTAAAGTAATTTATGTAAGGGCTAACCTCCACAGGGAGAAATAAAGAAAAAAGCCAATAATGCTAGAAAATATACAGGTTTTTCAGTACTTCCCAGCAGGATTCAGAACAGGAGTAAAATATACATTAAAAAGACTTTATAAGGCGACCTCGAAAAGAAAAGAAGAGTTTAGAGAACTTCAATAAACAAGAGAAAACTAGAATTAATCCCTTCTCATAGCAAACAACAAAGATTAAAATAATTCTGGTACTATCATAATATAGTAGCATTTGTCTTGTGCTGCTGAAGTGTTCTGTGATACTGGAATTTATTGAGATATATTGGCTTATGCTTATGTTTTGTAAGCTAGCCATTATATAATAAAAATGTAATAACAACACACACTTACATAATAATTCTCACTTAAGTATCTCGGTGCCCTTAAAGAAATAAAGTACAGCAATTATCCAAGTGAGAATCAGGAATATGGAAAGATTTCACTTCACCCTGGGCCAAAACAAAGTGAAAGGATGAGGGTCGAGACATTTCCATTTCTCTGAGCATACCCTGTTAACAAAATACAACCATTGAAGTGACGAGCCTAATGAGCATAAAAAAGAAAAATAATCCATCAAATTCAATGGTGAGCAGAACAAGGTGAAACACTATGATAAACTTTTCTCCTAGTGCAATGATTTAAATATTTTGTGGTTTACTCAAAAGGAAAAGGACTTGGGGATGGTGGTCAACAACGGCTGAGCATAAGTCAGCAGTGTGCCCAGGTGGCCAAGAAGGCCAACAACATCCTGGCCTGGATCAGAAACGGTGTGACCAGCAAGACCAGAGAAGTGACTGTGCTCCTGTACTTGGAAACGGTGAAGCCATACATCAAATACTCTGTTAAGTTTTGCCCCCCTCACTACAGGAAAGACATTGAATTGCTGGAGCATGTCCAGAAGAGGGCAATGGAGTGAGGGAAGGGTCTGGAGAACCAGTCTTATGTGGAGCAGCTGAGGGAACTAAGGTTGTTTAGCTTGGAGCACAGCCTGCCTCTGCTCCCTCCCAGAGGTTCCCTCACTCATGGGACCATCTATCTGCCTCAATCCAGCACTCAGGTGCAGAACTAACCGTCCCTGCTGCTGATTCTCACTGACTGAGTGCTGTACCCCACCTCAGGTATGGCAGGCTCTGCACTCCCTTGGCTACAGCGTTAGCTTTCTGGCAGGGTGCAAGGAGCAGAAATCCATACCTCACTGGTTCCGCAATTAGGATTGCACGCTGAATCAAAATTACACGTAAGCTCTGGATACTGGATTCCCAGAAGAAATATAATATGGACCACACACAGCAGTCATTGGAACTGAGGTTATCAAGAACGGTGTAAATGTAGATATTTGGATGGCTGAAAAACCTGTTTACACATTTCTTTTTCATTTTCAACTATTTTTTAATGCAGTACAGGAAATACTGACCTCTCACATCTCTATAAAACATACAATTTTAAACCCAAAAAGTGTGTTTAGAAATTCACTGTAAATGACAGATACACAGCTTGTATGTACCATGCTTGTTTTTCTTTATGGCTAAAATTTCTCAGCTCAATAAATCTTCCGTGAGATTCCCATCATAAGTTCTGGTAGCAGAGCAAGCTGAGAGGTCATACATCATCAAAAAAGTGGACTGGCTTCAAGGTGAGCTCACAAAATAATTGACTGGGGATGGAAGGCAACCAAACTATAATCTCACAATGCACTTCAGTACTATACTCAAAGAGCTGACTTTTCTTCTCCCAAAGCCAACATTATTATTTTTTCGGTCCATAAAAGCACACAGAACTCCTATCAATTCATGTATTTAATTATGATTTTACTATGAATCTGTAACAAAATTAAGTTATGCTAATTTCTGGGTAATATCACATATTCTCTTTGAAACTCTTTACAGTCTTGCAGATAAAATATTAGCCTTCTCCTCTACAAACACACTCCCATAAAATCTAATTTTTTAGTAAGTGAAATAGTGTTGCTGCCCCTGTACCATTATAGATATTGAAAACCTTTTCCTGGCGTGGCACTGCTAGCTAAACACAAGATGTTTGGAACAGAGATCTCTCTTCTTTTAGAAAGAATTAGTAATGCTACTGCCTTCCCAATACACATGATCATTGTTACCTGAAGATGCCTATTAAAATGATGTCTAAACACAGCTTTTGACCAATTAAACCAGGATATCCAGGGATTGCCCTTTGTTTCTATAGTGCCTACTGCAGTGAAGTCTACACCCAGAATGGAAAAGCTCCCTCTTCCTACCATACATACAACAATGATACCAGGCAGAATAAGGAGGTACATTCCCCGAAGAGCTCTGTAACAGCCAACTTAACTGCCTAGGAAAGGGAAGCAATGTCAGACAATGGTCAGTAAATTAAGTCTCAGAGGATCTGGTATCAGTCCCTTAGTGAGAATTTCAGACAGCATCATACATCTTAAACCCCCACCTGCGTTTTCTATCTGTAAACTCAGTGAACTTGGCAAAAGGATTGCCTGTCAAGTGTGACAAGTGAGTGTGCTGACTGGGCTGGTTAAGCTATCATTTCCTATTAGTCTTAAATCTATTACCTTTCTATTGCACTTTTCTGCTTGATCCTCCGGAGGAAAAAAATCCTAAATAAATAAACCACACCTACACTCATGGGACAAAAACCCCTTAACTCTCTATTCTGTACAAGGATTCACTTCAAAAGGAGAAAGGAACATGGCAACACTGGAAATATTCAGTATTTGGCAAGGCAGCAGTGCAGAGACAGACCCAAAGTAGCTAGTTTGGGTCCCAGAAGCAGTAACATTGTCTCAGGATGTAGTTTCAGATACAGTTAACCAGTGCTGACTACAAGCCTTTGTCAAAAGCAGCACCCACAATTTTCTTCCCATCCCTCCTCTCTCCATAGGATATAAAACACTCATGATTTCCTAACAGCATAACTGCAGGAGGTATACAGTCATTCCCTTTCTCTTGTAAGGTACGGTTTTCTTGGATCAATGACTGATTGATCCAACTCTCCTCCATGTTATTCAGTCACTGTCAATGGAGACAGCAGGAGTGCCAAGTGGAGAGCCACCTGTAGAAGGCGGCTACCTTTTATTCTTCACATGAGCTTCCATTTAACATGAAACAGCACCCACAGAATTTATTAGCTTGTGGTGCTTCATTTGGCTTAATTAATCCAACCTATGTAGCTGTGATACACCCTTCTGGGGTGCATCTTGCACCCAATCTGAGTAGCAAGCGTATTCCCCAAGCACTGCTGAAGGATATACCTGTATTTCCTCAGGTATGTCTCAATGGTTTTGATCATGCCCTGTAGCTATGTCCTTACAGATCTTTGGTAACAGACCTTGGTCACTTTCTGAAGAATGTCATGTGTTTATGGCACTGTAGAGCAACTAATAAATCATATCAGCTCTGCTTCTAACACCTCAATAGCACTCCCCAAGTATCATCTATTCCAAGACAAAGAAAAACAACAGAAAGTAAGAATGGCTGGTTTTGTTGCAGAAGAGGCTGGAACATGCATACTGTCCACGTGCCCTTTGTTTCCTCAAACCAGTCAGGCTAAAAATGAAGGATCATTTCAGAAAGAAAGAAAAATACATATTTGAATGAAGCAGAGATTCATTGAATTGCAGAATCATTAAGGTCGGAAAAGACCACCAAGATCATCAAGTCCAACCATCAGTCCAACACCACTGTGGCTAATAAATCACATCCCACAGTGTCACGTCTATGTCTACAGGTTTTCTGAACACCTCCAAGGATGGTGACTCCACCACTTCCCTGGGCAGTCTCTTCCAGTGCTTCGCCACTCATTCAGTAAAGAAATATTTCCTAATATCCAATCTAAACCCCCTCTGACGCAACTTGAGGCCATTCTTTCTCATACTATCACTTTTTACTTACAAAGAGACCGTCACTCACATCGTTACACTCTTCTTTCAGGTAGTTGTAGAGAGCGACAAGGTCTCCCCTCAGCCTCCCCATTCACAAATTACAACAGCAAAAATTAGAACTGTGCTTTCTTCTAATAATAATAAAAGAATGTACATAAGCCAAATGAGTCAACATAAAATAGTTCCCCATACAATCAAGGAGAAAGCTTTGCTATTGAGACTATTCTCAACTGAATTTCAACAGGTATTTCTGGAAATCTTTGAAAATAAAACAGACTTTTGCAATTATTACACAGGCTGAGGTAGAAGACTTTTATGTGTGTAACAACATAAGCATGGCTGGCATTCTTCAGACACAAGACAACAAGATAATTTGGCTAGAAATGAAAGACACAGAGAACAACACTGGATTGTTAAAAGATTTTGTCATTTTAGTCATTCTTTTCATAATTCAGCCATGATAAGGCATGGGAATGGAGATGGATCAAGCAGAATTAGAAAGTGAATTCAGAATAAGATATATAATCTTCAAATAATATTTGAGGGGACAAAATGCAGGCACAGGAATGGATGAGAGTGAAGATCTGGAAATAAAAGGGCTGATGAAAATTAGAAGTTCATTATTCTCTATATTTGAGGATCAACTGTGAGACGTAAGTTCCACATTCATATTTCCTTTTAGAAAAAGCTTAAGGCACAACTCTGAAAATACTTGAGACAGTGTAAGCTCATGTGTCTGAGAAAGTTGAACACATTTACCAGCTTTTAGAAACAGGGCCTCATCCTGTCGACGACCAGCAAGACTTTCTAACTTCACGCTGAAATCAGCCAACGCTATGCATTTGAATTTCTTGATGGTAGCCATCAGCTAACAAATTCACTGCCCAGACTGCATTATCATTTGAATTAATGCAGCTTCTCCACATTTTTACAATAAGGAGCATTAGTTTACTTTCCAAAATAGTTTCTGGCACAACCAAGGAATGGATTTTTTTTTTTTTTTGTCCTGCTGAAGCACCCCACTTTCATCTACATGGAAAGGAAACACCTTCATGTTCTTCTCTGAAGCCGATTACTGACATACAAAGGTTGCACTGCAGACCCAAAGATCTAAAGCTGTAGGTCACTGGAGGATATTAAATGATAACCAAATTCACATTTCTAAAGTAATTCTAACCATTTATTAGCAATGCTAGCTCCTGTTCCACAGTAGGGGAGATAATAATGAAGCCTTGTTAAAGGGCAATACGATATCTTTTATGTAATGTCTTTTTTTCATTTGTGATGAAGTCATTAAAGCAGCACTGTATCTTACTGAAGCTTCAAACAATAGTCTGCATTAAGTCTCCCATGCAAAATTAAGGACAGTAGTTCACTGGAAAAATAAGCATCTCTTCTTGCTAATGCTGATGGCCTTCTAAAAATCATTAAAGTATTCTAAATTGGTGATGATAAAACAAGGCAGAACTGGTTTAACTTTTTCCAAAGCAAAGAGAAAATTAATTTCCCTTGTAAATACTTCTTTGTTCCAAATTTGTCCAGTAACGTCTATCTGATAAGGGATTTATCCTTTACTGGCTGCATAAGTCCCATTCTCCCACAATCATCTAGCTCAAACTCAGCATCTTTTAAACTCAGATTGTTGTCTTCCCTGCACTGACACAGGTCGTAGCTCATGAGTCCTGCCCACCTTTCCTCTAGTCAGAGGCTCAAAGGAACCGGTGCATGGGGCACAGCTGACATACAGGCATCAGATCTAACTCTCCATCAGCCTCAGCTGGAGACTGGGCTGGTTTGTTGTGGGAATAGCTCCCACAGTTTCATTCTCCTAGGACTACCCTAAAATTTCATCTGGACTACATGTTCTTTGTTTGCTTATTCCATGTGCTGTACTGCATTTTAAATCTACCTTCACTTGCTCCAGATATGTAACACGGCGTCAGGTCTGAGAAGCTATTGAAGAATACTTAAACATTTTCAGAGGTATCTGCCCAGGTGTGGATATACCCAAACATGGTTTGAGACAGAAAAATCATGAAACAAAACAAAACATCTCCTAACAAGAAAATTCAAGATCCTGGAGGTCATGCACAGATGGAAAGAAAAACCTGTTATTATACTTAGATTCCCAAGCAAAAAAAAGACCGAGGACTCCCACAGGAAAACCAAAAGCAACACAGAAATACAATGGATTGATTGCCTGGTTTGGTATTCAAATACAGCATCTTCGCTCAAACATTTGCTCTGTCCTGATTCTTAACTGCATTGTAGATGATTTTCACTACCATCACTGCACATAGTTAAGAGACAACTCCAGGTGAAGACCAGGTTACCCAGAGCAATACAGGGGAGAAGAATTTCAAATAAATGAAAAGCAAGCAGCCAGATGGTACCTATTTCACCACAGACACAGAAGGTAAATGAAGAACCAACTTTATGTTAAAAGCTGGTGGTGTTTGTATAATTTTTTGTTGCTGTGTTTTAACTCCTATTATGTTTCTGTTTTGGTGGAATAGGTGTAAAAGGAAAGGGAATGTTACTCCACTCTGAGCTTTCTATGCCTATGTTGTCATGTTACTGCAGTGGTTTCTACTCATTCTACCATGATTGATAAGCAGTGGTAATTTTCACTGTTTGAGTCAACAGATTGGTGGGTCGCTGGTTCACAGATATAAGGAGACACATAAATTTTGGGGGAAAAAAGGCTTTTAATAAAGTCCTAGGATAAAACCACATTGTTTAATCATTAAACTCATCAAATTATTAAAGAAATTAAAATCCTGCCATTAAAATGGATTCAGACACTGTGGTCATGTCATCTGCTTAAGTAATCCACCACAACAGTACTGTATACATAACATTACAATTCCTCCTCAAAGCAAGGACATAAGCATTTAGCTCAGCTCTTCTGGGCCTTTGAGCCAAACACAGAATCACAGAGGTACCTTCCTGCCCCCACTCTTTAACAGTAATTCAGTGCTGGCACCAAGCAACTCCTGAGAAAAGCTTCACCTACATCACATAACACACAGGATGCCACAGGAACACACCAGAAGCAAGGCACAGTGGCACCTCAGCAGGATTTGACCCAGTGCCAGTTTTCCGCACTTCCAAGAGCCACTTGCCCCCACATAACTGCCCAGATAGGAAATAAGACTGTCCTCTACTGGTTGCTCTCTGCTCAGGCCAACAGTTAATAAGTCTGGGCAGTGGGGAGGCCAAACAACGTCCACATTACTCCAGCAAGACCCTTCCTATGAATCCCACCTTGGTGGTCATGCAACACAAGTGACAGCTAATCAAGGCACAGATACTGAGACAACACCTCCTCTGGATGATGTATTCAGGTGTCCTGTGGAAAAGGGTTTAGTATCCCTACAAGGAGTAGGAGTGTATCTTTGAAACACACAATTAACTCAATCTTAATTTCAATAAAGCTTTGCATTTGTAGATATCCAATTGCCTTGTAGACATCCCTCAGCAATAACAGAGGACCCGCCAAGACCGAGCTGCTCAGCTTTTACATCTGGTGGCCTCCGACACAACAACAGCAACTCGAGAAGCAACCTCCCTTGCGTCACCATACATTGTAGAGCCTGGCCCCAAAAGGGCCAAGTAAGATCATCACACAGCACCATGAGGGAATTCTGCTCATGGGCCTGCTGCCACTGCGCAGGGCTGCAAGCTGATGCTAGATAAATTCAGATTCAGACAAAATCTGGTGCACGCTTTCAAAAGAAGAATGGGTAACTACCAGTATAGATGGGGAACTTCTTTACCATGATCAGTTTTAAAATCAAGATCTTTATTCGAAATACGGGCCCAGACTTAAACAAGAGATAATTTCAAGTGTTCCTGTAGCCCTTCTCAGACAAAAGATTGGGTATTCTCCCAACTCCTCCAAAGCCCCATTAACAAGGAATGGCAGCTTAGCATTCTGGTTTGATTGCTCTGCACTCACTACCCTGCTTGAAACCAACAGATACTGTTGGTTTCACCCCTCCACAGCTGACACAGCCTTCACGTGTCAGCTAACACGTCAGAGCCTAACCCTCTTCTAACCACAGATGAAACCTTCTTTTAGATACCCTTAAACCACATCTCACTTTTGCTCTTGCAGCAAACCTAGAACCAACAACAGATAACAAGCAGGAACAGCAGAACTCCAGCTGTCTTCCTACAGGGTTTGAAAAAGTTTGTGTAGTCTTGTCTGGTGTTCAGCATCCTAAGGGATAAAGCTTTGGCTGCTACCTTCAGAAGACTCAAAACGCTGCTTAGTTTGCAAATTTTCAAAGTAAAAACCATGTCTCCCTGCATACCCATATGATGCATTGGAGATGCAACTGCAGGGACTTTAGGTATCATAATAACACAAATAAACATCACAATTTCAAATTCATACTACTTGGATCACACTTTAATTCCCACTCTGTTCTTCCCAGTTATGATATTCATCTTCCCAAATAGTTCCATGTGCTGTCTTCAGTAATCACACCCTTCAAACACTTGTCCCTGTTATGTCTACCAGCATCTACATATTCAAAACAGTCTCTGAAGCACGTGCTAAACATCTGTTTCAACCACCTCTCTCTTTAGAATCTAAGCTGTTTATTGGAAAATTGCCATCTTAATGGGTAGCTCCTCTGTTAGTGAACTGGAGAATTCATTTTGTACTTATTGATTGTTCCCTAATGTAGACTCATAAAGGTGCCAGAGACTCTTGACCAGACACTACTTAATTAGTAACAAAGCGCATAAAAGCCCAAATCAAACCAAGCTCTTTATCCAGCGGTTCAGTCACTGGGACAGAGGTGACATCACGTTCTGCTAACACAGAAGTCCATAAAATTTTATTTTTTAAAAAAAAGGAGATTAAAAAACTATATAAACTGTTCATTTCCTTCCAGTTCCTAAGACATCGAATAGGTCTTCCAGAATCAAATCACACTTTGCTACAGGAATTATTCTTCATAAAGGACCCAGCAATATGCATCACACATAGAATTTATTTTAAACTAGACAAAGGCAAATAGCAATAAAAATATTTGTCTTCTGAACAACATAGAGAAAGGTTTATGTTCAGGCAAAGACACAATGCAAAGCCACCAGAAAGCATTAAAAGTTACCTCTAATGGATCTGCCTTTTCATCATCGTGGCTCATACAATAGTCCAGCTTTTATGTCCAACTAAACTGCACTGCATTGGACTATTTTCTGAGGGTACCTGCTCTTAAGAAGGCAGAGAGATGAGCAAGAAGTCTATTAAATGTCAAGTTTTTTTCTCTCAAACTTAAAGTCTCAGGAACATCCTGAATAACTGATCTCTCCTTGCAAGTCTTTCAAATTAAGTCATCCTGAAAGTTAATTCCCTCTTTTCCATTATCACTTAAATTCTCAATTAAATAATTGAGAAAATAGCAGGAAGGAAAAAAGTCAACTAGCAGAGGAAAAAGCCCATCCCTGCATGGCAATACCACTGCTGCTTCTATGATGCTCTGTGCTTGTTGGAGGCATCTGTCTTCAGAGCAGTAAGATGGCTTGGATTGTTTAGGATATTATGACCCACACACAGAAATAAAGATTGACAGTAACACGAAGTCTATTAAATGCAAATGCCCTCATATTAAATCTATAATTTAATTATTAATTTCTATGTAATTATTACCACATATGTAAAGAAAATATCCTAAACAAGTCCAAAACCTGAGTCTTCCACTCCTAAAATCTAACACTCCAATGCCAAAAGCTGGTTTGCCATCAAATTCAAAATCTTTGTCCTGTATTCAGCAACCTCTGTGATAACAGCTTTAACCATCTAAAGCTTTTAGCTTTCTTCTCATAAGGATAAACACGCATATTCCACCAGAAAGAGAGCACTTTTGAACAAATGGAAAATTGAGTGGGACTTATAAACAACAAAACAACCACAGTAAGGCAAATATCCCAAGAAGGCAGAACAACAAAGATGTTTGAGCTTCTCAGGCATATGAATTTGGCTTCTTTACCATAATCCATTATCCTTTCCTGTTTTTTTTTTAAACTGCACCTTTATTTATTATTGTAAAACTACACCAACAGCATCTCAGCTATCCCAGATAATTCCATGGAGTTTTCCACAGATTCTTGTTCCGTGGTCCTAGCAGAGGAGACCAGGTGCTCAGTAGTACATTTCACAGGAAAATGAGCTCCAAAATGGCAGATATTAATAAAAATGTAGAAAGAAAAACAACAATACAACGGGAGGGACAGATAATCAAAAAGAAGCTTGGGAAGGGTCACTCGCGTGCTACAGAGTGAGGTCACGCAGAAACCTCTGCTTACCCCTTGCTCAGATTCCAGCAGCTCTGTTTTGACTCTGACTGCCGGCATCCCATCAAGCATTAACATTCTGTTCTCAAAGGCGCTGATGTCCTAAGACAAAAAAAGGACACGGTTAACAAAAAAAAAAATGACAAAAAAAAAGCTTTAACTCACTGGTTTAGTTCTACGATACTGTAGAAGTAAGCAAGTTTCTTTTAGCAGAAATGAAGTTAACAAAGATGTAATATTAATTTCAAGGAGTAGCTTCTAAGTCAATACCTCTGTTAGAATAGTAAATTATACTTTCTGTTATCCTTAAAAGAGAACTAAGCCTTCGCAAGCAACAAGGGAAAATTATCTCCAATTACTATTTTATAATTTGAAATTAAACATGCAGGTGCACAGATATAAATTCCTTGCTTTACAACTGGAAAAGAGAACACTGATGTCAAATAGCTTCGGGGGTTTGGTAGTATACTTGGGTATATATGATTTCAATTAAAACATTTGTACTTCTGAATTAAGTAGAGAAAGCATACACTTGAATCCAGAAAAGTTATACTGAAATCCTGTATACAAACACTCCATAAATTAGCACCCGTCAACAACGCCTCAGATTTCATCATTCATTGTCTCCTGAAGTTATCACCATTTATCAATGAGAACTTCCACACGCTCAACTCGGGCACAAAAGAGATAAAACAGCATGTTAAGAACATGCATTGCCCTTGTAGTAATGCGCAATATATGGTGAGAGCTTCAGTCTGAAGTGAGATCTGCAGAACTGTGCTCTCCTGAATCAACATCCCAGCTAGGAATGTCTCATCCTGCTGTTGCTGGAACAGTTTATCAAGACATGTAAAACAACCTCTTGTGCCTTCAGTTCAAACCCTACTACCTCAACCTGAGTCAGTTTTCTGTTCCAGCCAAGGCTCAAGGCTGATGTTTGAAAGCCCCTTTGGCTGCCATTTAGACTGGACAAGACAGAGAGAATAAAAGACATTTTATCACTCAAGCTAAAGTATGACCTTTCGAATTCAGACACCTTGCTTAGCAATACAGAAATACGAAGATGTCACAGTTATTTTTCAAATAGTTAAACTGGAACACAGATTGCTTATAAGTGATTCATTCACAACCATTTTTTTATCTGCAGCCCTGTCTGGAAGGTAACACTCATGACTGGAAACTCACCAACGCTATAACTGTTACCTCACAGTCCTCAATAACTGCACTGTAATGGAGAAAACACTTTCCCTGTATTTCCCGGGCAGCAGATCTGTTCAGTAATGCCTGGTGCTTTTACTCATAAGGAATGTGTTCATAGCCCTGTTTCTTTCATGGCTGCTTTAAGGCAATTTTAAGAAAAATAGTCTGTCCTAATGGAGCTTCCAGAATACATTTTAAAAACATAAAGAACTCTAAACATTTTCTTTGTTCCAATTAATGTGCTCATCACAGGACCTTCATTTTCAGGGATATAAATATTGCAACAACTGGTCTCTTTTTGTATCCTCCTTTATTTTACTGTAATTTCAATAACACGCTGAAAAGTAGGCAAATAAATACGCCCACGTTCCAACATGGTACCACAGGCAAAGCAAATGACCTGCTTACAATCCCCATCACCCTCACTTTGAACCCCATGTGTTACAGAACATGTGGTTTGATACTACAGGATTTGACGCAGGAACTTGATGGTAAAGCAGATAAGCAAATGGAATCTCTATTTTTTTCCTTCAAAAGTTGTCTTAGATCGTACATAAAAAGCTCTAAATTATTAAGTTATAAAACTTCAGATCAAACAAGTAATTTTCAGCAGAACATCTCCAAATTCAAACCCATGTGAATGAAGATGAGTTATGTTGAGATGCTCTAGTCCATCCTACGCTGCTGCTGTGTTACTACTGCATTTCAGGCTTGTAACAAGAGGAAGCAGGGACAAAAAAATACTCTTCCTATGTCTTCTCAGTGATTTGTTTTGCGCACCTTGATTCAGCATTTGTGGCATAAGGTGGGGAAAGATTAAGAACTCTGATGACACAAAACAGCTGGCTGATATTGCTCCAAGGCATTACATCCCTCTTCCCAGAAAGGACAGTGCACTGCTTACTTATCAGAAGCAGACCTTGGTCACCACCGAGCTCCAGCAGTTTGGATGTGGTTTGGGGTGGAGGAAGGGCAGGAGTCAGACTAGCATTCCTGGCTACCCCAGTGCCTGGTCTGTAGAGCGGTCTCTCTCCCTTCTTGATTTATAGGCAGCACAGTTGAGTTTTACAGCAAGATCAGGAACAGACCATCACCCAGCATCCCTTAGGCTGTTTAGCTTGAAGACAAAGAAGGATGAGCTGGTGTTGCTTGGTGTCCCTGAGGAGGTCTTACCCGCCTGGACGAAGGGATAAAGCTGGTTTGCGCAGGCGGCACAGGCAGGAGGAGGGAGGAAGACAAAGTGCCACCGAGGAAAGGGAGGTTTAATGAACTGTTAGAATCTGATTAGAGGCTAATGTCCCTTTTAGTGCTTTGTACCAATTTACAGCTGATATACTTGAACCATTTTTCCCCACTGGCTGTGATAAACTCATTAGTTTTAAAAATGCAAGCTAACCAGAGCCTTTGAAGTTTAAAACTGATAAATCATGAAAACCTGAGTAGTTCATGTACCATTTAACACATTTACATTTAACTAAATTTTCATAGTGCTCACTTCCCCTTTTGTTCTCTAAAATCATCTTTCTTAAAAGCAGCACTCTGCCTTTTGAGGGCTCGTCTGAAGACTGAATGTAGTGAATAGCTCTGGCTTTTGGGTCATCTATAAATCAGAGTAGCAATAAACACAAGAGTAGATTCTTTCCAAACTGATCCCCTCTGCATTTATAACTGAAAGGACATTGTGTGACATAATCATAGAATCATAGAATGGTTTGGGTTGGAAGGGACCTCAAAGATCATCCAGTTCCAACCAACTGCCATGGGCAGGGACACTTTCCACTGGATCAGGTTGCTCATAGCCTTATGCAGCTTGGTCTTGAACGTGCCCAGGGATGGACAAAAACCAAAATGTCGTATCTCATCCTGGTACAATCCCTCAGAGCATCCTGTAGTGCTTACTAAATTATGAATTACACTGAAAAGAAATTTTGTCTCGTTCCATGAGAAGGGTTGTGGGTTTGTAGCCAAGTTTTACTTTGTCCAAGCCATATATTTGAGAATCACGCTGCAAATTTCTTTAACAGATGAGTTATTGGCACACCCAACCTCCTGCTCTGAGACTCAATCAAAGACACACCTAAACCTCTGCCATAATTTCTTCTAAGAACAAAATGACAGAAACTGATATCCCCATCCCATGCCATGGTTGTTGTCAGTGTCCAAGATTTTCAAGTTTAGCTGCTCAGTAAAGTATTCGAAACAGAAAAATACTCTCCCAGACATGGCCAGACTGTGATGGGCACAACTCCACACAACCCTAGGAATAAATCAGTGAACTCAGGCCTCAAAGCACCCAGTACCCAGCTCTTGCATTTCCTGTGTGGAACAACGAACATTTATGTTCCTGTGCAAGACAGTCTCCTCTTCTTGTTTCATCGTATGAGTGCAGGAGATGATCTACAGAAGCAAGGTGGACAATGCTAGTTACTGATGTCATTAATAAAGGTAATTGGCCTACTTAGTCACACTGAAGAGCCGCACACTGACAAGACAAAACTACTGATGGTTCTGAACTTTTCCATGGGACACCAGAAATACTTAGCTGAAAATTCACCACATTTTAACTCTGGTGAGTTAACCTTGGTGAGCCACCAGATGCCCACCCAGACACTCTCACACTCCTCCTCAACAGGACGGGGGAAGAAAATAAGATGGGAAGTTCATGGGTTGAGATAAAGACAGGGAGAGCACTTATGAGGCAATGTCATGGATAAAAGACTTGATTTTGGGACAATTAATTTAATTTATTGCCTACTAAAATAAAGTTGAATGGTGAAAAACAAAGACTAAAATTAAAACACCTCCTCCATCCCTCCCTTTTTCCCAGACCCAACTTTATTCCATCATTCCAACTCTTTCTTTAATTTTCTATACAAACTTAACCTCTAATGACAAATTGATTTTTGAGGAATGAATCACAGAATCACAGAATCACAGAATCACAAGGTTGGAAAGGACCCATTGGATCATCGAGTCCAACCATTCCTAACACTCCCTAAACCATGTCCCTAAGTACTTCATCCACCCGTTCCTTAAACACCTCCAGGGAAGGCGACTCGACCACCTCCCTGGGCAGCCTGTTCCAGTACCCAATGACTCTTACTGTGAAGAATTTTTTTCTGATATCCAACCTGAACCTCCCCTGACGGAGCTTCAGGCCATTCCCTCTAGTCCTGTCCCCTGTCACTCGGGAGAAGAGGCCAGCTCCCTCCTCTCCACAACCTCCTTTCAGGTAGTTGTAGAGAGTAATAAGGTCTCCCCTCAGCCTCCTCTTCTCCAGGCTAAACAACCCCAGCTCTCTCAGCCGCTCCTCATAAGACTTGTTCTCCAGCCCCCTCACCAGCTTTGTTGCTCTTCTCTGGACACGCTCCAGAGCCTCAACATCCTTCTTGTGGTGAGGGGTCCAGAACTGAACACAGTACTCGAGATGCGGTCTCACCAGTGCTGAGTACAGAGGGAGAATAACCTCCCTGGACCTGCTGGTGACCCCATTTCTGATACAAGCCAAGATGCCGTTGGCCTTCTTGGCCACCTGGGCACACTGCTGGCTCATGTTCAGTCGGCTGTCAATCAGCACCCCCAGGTGCTTCTCTTCTGTGCAGCTCTCCAGCCATTCTTCCCCCAGTCTGTAGCGCTGCATAGGGTTGTTGTGCCCCAAGTGCAGGACCCGGCATTTGGTCTTGTTAAACCTCATCCCATTGGTCTCGGCCCAGCAGTCCAGCCTGTTCAGATCCCTTTGCAGAGCCTCCCTACCCTCCAGCAGATCGACACTTCCTCCCAGCTTAGTGTCATCTGCAAACTTGCTAAGGGTGCACTCGATGCCTTCATCCAGGTCATTGATAAAGACATTGAACAGAGCTGGACCCAGTACTGAGCCCTGAGGAACTCCACTTGTGACTGGCCTCCAGCTGGAGTTAACTCCATTGACCACCACTCTCTGGGCCCGGCCATCCAACCAGTTTTCAACCCAGGAGAGTGTGCGCCTGTCCAGGCCAGAGGCTGACAGTTTCTGCAGCAGAATGCTGTGAGAAACTGTGTCAAAGGCTTTACTGAAGTCCAAAAGCCTCAGTTGGGGGGAAAGCAGTATCAAATTCAACAACACAGTTACATAAAAAGTTTCAGTCTTAAGGGTAGTATTTTTGAATAAGTAAGAGCTGAGAACAGCCATTATGCAGTCATCCTGTCTTAAACCTTTGACTTCTGCTTTGACTTCCTGCTTCACCTTCTAGTCATTTTACATAAGTTTTCTGCACACACAGTAAGTTCTTAATTCACTGTAGTCTCATTTTATGGTTCTAAATTTTGAGTAGTTTTTGCCATCAGTGTTCTTGATAGCTTAGAAACATAGACTTCTTGTTTTCCTTTTTTATACAGATATCTGAAAAACATCAGTGAACCACAAAGTAGCCTATGTCAGTTATGTAGTGAAGTTATCCACTAGTAAAAGCAACATAGAAAGCATAACACCACAGGGCAAAAATTTGAAGTGATCCACTCAAGGCTAAGCTTTTGAAGATCTGACAGATCTTTTTAAGGATACGACTGTATAAGACTTTCAACTTATAAAACAATTGGTTTTTATCTTTGTTTCAAGGGATAATAGAAGAATGAAAGATTACCATCTCTTCTCAAATCTAACTATCTCTAGAGGAAGAAGAGGCCAAGGAGAATGTCATCTTTCTGAATTCTCACAGGATAGATTCACAGAATTGTCTACTACCACAACCTCTTGAAAACCTTCATCTCCGAAGAAGTCCTTTTATACCATACAATGAGATTTGTTAGTCACTTAAACATAGTTATCTTTAGGGTGAAGGATACCAGTTAACATTGCCACAGTGTGTATAAGAGCAGTTCATTTCTAAAAGAGAAGGAAACAACTATCAGATAGAAAATAAAAGGAAATTTATGTGGCCAGAAAATAATCACTCAACTGGGAGTTCTGCCAGGGAATCAAGGTTAACGGCCCATGTCTTGCCATAAGATCTTCATCATATGTAATTATGTCAATAGCTGTGTGAAATGTTCATAATGAAAGCAGAGACTGGTAGTTCCGCATTTTACTCTTAACTTGACTTTCCAGTCAAATTCACCAGAAAAGAAAAGGATCATTTGAGTTTATTGATGCTTCAAGGAAAACCAAAACAATTTCTTAAGGAAAAAAAAAAAAGGAGTGAAGCCTTAAGCTTCACATAAATGTGAAACTGGGTGGGACTGATGTGAATTTGTTCCAATTCAAAAGGAAATTCCTTTAGCGAGCAGAGAACACAGAGTTTGCAGAAGCGTGGGTGAATAATGGACAAGGTGCGGTTTATGTCTTATCTAAAAGCCAAAATCTGAAAACACCACACTGATGGACTTCTGGAAATCTGCTAGGACAGCAGCTCAGCACGTGACTGTGAAGACTAATTAACTAAAGCTCACAGCAAGGTTATTTCTCACTGATTTACACACCTCTCTCTAGTCTGCTGTTAGCCCTGAACAGAGCTCAGAGTGGACCCAAATACAGCATATGAAATTCCATATGCCACCTTGTGACACAGGACACTGTGGGAGGAAGGCAGTCTGCTACAGGTATCTCAGACACGCATCTGAATGGCTTCCACTGATCACAGAGGCACCATAGCTCTAGGCTTAGTAAACGTGTCTTCCTGGAAGGCCTCCAAGTGCATTCACCTGCTACAACCACGCAGTGGCCAGACTTCAACAGCAGCTGTGACTCAATGCTACCAACGCCCAAGAACCATATTCAATGACCAGCCATCAGCTCACATTGTCCTTCTGAGATTCTCATCTGAGGTACCAGACCACGTCTGCCTGTATCCCCTTGTTACCAGTACGAAGTTGTACAAATGCAACATGAAATGATGACATGGTTTTACTTTGTGACATGGTTTAGTAGGCACAGTGATGCTGGGCTGACAGTTGGACTGGATGATCTTAAGAGGTCTTTTCCAACCTTCTATGATTCTACAAACACAAGCTCCTTAAATTCCTATTCCTGTGCCTAGATCCCTTCAGAAAAAAAAATAAAATAAGAAAAAAAACCCCAAACCTAATTTTGCAGACAATGGGTTTCCCTAAGAATTGTAGCTATTGTAGTAGCTATGATTTAATTTGCTGTGCACTTTTACAAATCCGTCTCCAGGGAAAATGTTGAAGTCCAAACGATATTCAGAGAAAAGAATCAAGATCTCATGTTTTGCTTCTGAAGTCTTTTTGGTTTATTTTGGTTTAATTTAGTTTTAGCAAATATAAATAGAACTGAAGAGATGCGGGCAGCTTCCAGGTGATAGAGGAGCATCAAGTACATTGGCAACTAGAGGCCAGTCTGCTATTCCCCAGACTCGGCAGGCAACCCTGTCAACTCAGATGGCTTAAAATCCCTTTATGGCAGCTCTGCTTTCCTGCTACTTTTAGCTATCTCTACGAAGAACTACAAATCATTCCAGTAGTATGCAATTCAGACACAATATTTCACAAGTAACAGTAATCACACCAGAGCCATATATTTAATCTCTATCTACATTATTGGCTTCATTGTTTTCCTTCTAACACAACATTCACAGAGTATTTGATAAGATATTTGTGAACATCAATGGATTCATTAAATATTTGTGGATTTTCTGTATCTTACATTTAAAGCCCGGCATAACAAAAAAGAAGAACCCCCCCAAAGCAACAGAAAGAGCAAAAGAAGAGCCATTACTTAGGAGAGATATATACTTAAGAAAAGGTAAATTTGGAAAAAGCATGCATTGTGTTTATCTTTACACAAAAACTAATTTTAAAAAGCCCTTTTCATAAGACTTCATGATGCATAATAGTAAAAAAAAACCTCTTTCCTTTGGGTTTTTAAAGCACAGACAAGTAGTGAAGACTGTTACCAAGTGGAAATTCACAGCTTTTTCACAAAAGGAAACATTAGTAATTGACCTAGCTTGCCATCTTTCCTTGATGACAATTAGATGTCAAGTTGTTTTACTGATCAATTTGCAAAGCAGTTTTCCACTATCTTATGGCAACTGTGCTTGAGTTTGCAGAAGAGTTTGAAGAACACAAGGCTTAAAATTAAAAACAAACATCACCACTACCCTCAAAAAAGAAAAAAAAAAGAAAGGCAATGGGAAATGTAAAAGAAATTTCATAGGCCTATAAATATTATATTGATCAAATATACTAAAACATACACTACTTAAAATTTACCTCTAATATTAGGTGGATTGTTTCCTCGATTATTAAACTTGAGGAAAAAAAAATACATGAACAGCTGGTGAGAACAGTTGCAGGTTTTAATTCAAGAGGTCGCTCATCTTTTGCCTTTACCAAGGGGTGCTTGTTGACAGTGGTTGAACACGAGCCAGCAGTATGCTCAGGTGGCCAAGAAGGCCAACAGCATCCTGGCTTGGATCAGAAATAGTGTGGCCAGCAGGAGCAGGGAAGTGATTGTCCCCCTGTACTCAGCACTGGTGAGGCCACGCCTCAAATACCGTTTGTTTGGGCCTCCTCAGTACAAGAAAGACATTGAGGCCCTGAGAGATGTCCAGAGAAGGTCAATGAAGCTGCAGAAGGGTCTGCAGCACAAGCCTTATGAGCAGCAGCTGGGGGAACTGGGGCTGTTTAGCCTGGAGAATAAGAGGCTGAGGGGAGACCTTATTGATTTTTCACAACTACCTGAATAGAGGTTGTAGTGAGGTGGGTGTTGGTTTCTTCTACCAAGTAGCAAGTGATAGGACAAGAGGAAATGGCCTCAAGTTGTAACAGCGGAGACTTAGATTCAATATTAGGAAAAATTTCTTCACCAAAAGGGTTATGAAGCATTGGAAGAGGCTGCCCAGGGAAGTGGTGGAATCACCATCCCCAGAAGTACTCAAAAAACGTGAAGATGTGGCACTTTGGGACATGGTTTAGTAGGCACAGTGGTGTAGGTCTGATGGTTGGACCAATGATCTTGGATGTCTTTTCTAACCTTAATGACTCTATGATTCTATAACAGAAAAAACTAAAATCAAAGTTCTGATAATAAAAAAAAAGTCAACTTTTAATATGCTTTTAATTAACTTCTGGTGCTATAAGGAGTATGTGACAGCACGAGGAACAATTCTGCCATCTGATAAGATTTTCCTGTTTCTGGATATCATCTTCAAGTGAGGAAATGGCCTCAAGTTGTACCAGGGGAGGTTTAGATTTTAGGTATTAGGTATTTATTAGGTAGATTTGGGTATTAGGAAAAACTTCTTTACTGAAAGAGTGGTAAAGCACTGGAACAAGCTACCCAGGGAAGTGGTGGAGCCATCATCCCTGGAGGGGTTCAAAAATCATATAGTCATGGCACTTCAGGACATGGCCTAGCAGGCAGTGGTGTTGGGGTGACAGTTGGGTTTGATGATCATTGTAGAGGTCTTCTCCAACCTTAAACCTTAATGATTTTATGAGATTATGCTGATCCTTTCCACCTGGGTTTCAAGGAAAGCAAACATGCCACCAACCCTACTATATGCCCCACTGGAGCATGATCAACTGGCAGATCACCCCCAACCCTTGAGTTCGGTGAGAAAACTATTGCTCCTCCAGGTGTCATGTTCCCTCCCCTAGGATAAAGCATCACAAGAAGCTGATTGTCAGCACCAAAAGCCAACTTCTTTTAAATCATAAACACTACAAACTACACACTCTGAGTAAGAGCAACATAAGGTAATGACATTGTTAAATATGCCTAGCTGCCTTCTAGCAGCTCGGCTACAGAAATGTTACACAGCTGACAGTGCTCTCAGCCAGCAGTAATGTTTCTCACTTACCAAAGCACTCCAATATATACGCACAACTAAAAGGAAACCATTGAAACTTCAGAATTTGAGTTAATCCTTATTTTTACGATTTACTTTGTTCACAAGTGATTTTGAAAAATTTTTGGGGTTTTATTTTAAAGACAGAGAAGCACATGGCACCTATATGGGAACTCCTTCTTACCCAGAAGTCAGTTGCTTGTTTCCAGCTCAGCTTGTTGCACTGCCAGTTACAGGAACAGAGCAAATTCACTCCAGCCTTGAGAGGAGGAGGAGAACAAGTCTGTGTGCAGCTGCACCCTCTAACACCAGATATCAGGCTGCCCAGGGATGTGGTGGAGTCACCATCCCTGGAGGTGTTCAAAAAACGTGCATATATGACACTCCAGGTCATGGTTTAGTAGGCACCGTGGTGTTGGGCTGACAGCTGGACTTGATGACATTAGATGCCATTTCCAACCTCAATGATTCTATTATCCCATACCATAGGACACATGTGCAAGGACTGCAGCTGGTTCTCACCAGATTTCAAAAGTGGTCTGCCACGCTTCATGAAGAAATAAGATAGGAAACAAGTGATGAAACCAAAAACGTTCTTCCAATGGCCTAATTCCAGCTGCTAAGAAGAGCTGTAACTACAACCTTCACCCCATGAGCTCCACCAGAGCAGAAGCACTGCCAGTGTGTCAGTGTTTACAAAACTGCATGTAAGAAGTGTTCGATTCATGCACATACCCAAATAACCAAGGAATAATTAAAGAAAGCTGAAAAACTTCATGCTACACAGCACTCCATCAGCTTTCCCTGTCCCTTTTGCACAGCACTTTACGTGCAGGTGGAGGAACGGTAATTGCTTTATCCACTTCTTGCCGTGGAGCAAACAAACTGCTTATTCTGACATTTCAAAAGAAAGGCTGTATGCTCTGATGAAAGTCCCAAACTACAAGCGTTTAACATCCTGTCACAACCCAATCTCTGTTCTATCGAACATCAGTTTGAGGCTTTCCTGCTCTCCATAGGCTTTAGTGCAAACTCCCGAGAAAATATGAATATTAATGCTGGTGAGTAGGACTCAGCACATTTCAAACAAAGGGTGAACTCTGACTTTTGTTCACTTAATGAATTAATCATAAAGCATCACAACTCATGAGAATTTGTAATTATCCACCAAATATGTGAACAAAATTGTTTAAAACAATGTCTGGCTCTCAGACTGCTCACATCATCTTCTAGACAGAAGTAGATATATGATTACTCACATAAGGTGTTTTCTTACCCAAGACATGATGACCAAATCATGTATGTACACAACTGTCAAATTAGATTCCACAAACAATGAATTACTACGGAATGAGGGTCCACTTTAAAGGCAATTCTAATTAAGTGGCAACAATTTCTATTTAACAAGTCCCCAAAATTTCTAATTTCACGTCGCCAACATGCATTTCCCACAGATTCTCGACATTGCAATTCCTCGAACACATTTGGAAAAAATTGTCCTGCATATGCATACAATTACTGCCAGTAACTAAAACAACTGCATAACTTCAGGATCAAAGAGTATTTTAACTAAGTATAGATCTAGCCATAAAAATTACAGAAAAATAAATACATGAGTAGCATATATAGCACTACTTTAACAGATGCTTTGAACTTTTGTTAAAGCATTTTTAACATTTGGAGATATCAAAATCATTATATACAGTCAATCAAAATGAGCATATACATTAAATTAAAGGTCATAAACAAAATACATGAGTGTGTATCTAAGGGAAAGACAAGATAAACGCGTAATTAATTTATAACTTATCATTTTACAGCATGAAATGTAATGACACCGTAACGCTACAGAAATTCAGGGAACAATGAATACTATTCACAAATCAGGGATTTTTTATGCTGCCAGGATAATTCAGATGGGACGGCACCTCAGTCCAACCTCCACTAAAAGCAGGCGCAGCTCCGAGGTCAGACGGGTTGCTCAGGGTTAGGTCCAGTCAGGTCTTAATAACCTTGAAGGATGGAGATGGCACAATCTCTCTGGGCAACCTGCTCAACTGGGAGACAGCTTCCATGGCAAGGGGGAGGGGAGTTTTCCTCAAACCCAGTCTGAGCCTCTCTTTGCTTTCAATGCATTATTTCTCATTCTCCCATCACACATGGCTACGAACTGACCAAGACCCTCTGAGCCCACACATCCTGCCAATCTTTACCCATGTCATTGCACACCTACCCAGGTGGTCATACCTGTAACTCAGACACTAGAACATTGCTGGAGACACTGTCGAAAGCCTTGCAGAAGCTGAGGCGAATGGTCCTCACTTATTTCCCCTCACCCACTATTCCAGTCACTTTACACTGCAGATACCAATAATGTGGGTCAAGCATGCTTCATTCTGGATGAATCTATGCTCACTGTCCCAGTCATTTTCTCCTTCTTCAAGCTGCTTAGAAGTCTCTTCCCAGAGGACTCTCCATGATTTTTCTGTGGGTCTGAGGAAGGCCAACTGGCCTGTAGTGACCCAGATCACTGTTTTGGATTTACGTGAACAGGAGTGCACTACTCCTACAGGAAAGATGGGAAAGTGGTTCTTTACCAGGGAGTGCAGTGTAAGTATACGTCTCTTACTGATTATTGTTAGAGGAAGCCTACAAGGTAGACAGACCTTTGTTCTGACAGAAAATGTTCATGTTTATATTTCTACGTCTTTTCTTTAAGTGCAGTACATTAAAAGCTAAACCAGCTCTAAGCCATGGGATTCCAGTCTCAAGACTCGCACTCATTAACAAATTAACATTCTTCTGCCAAATACTTGGTTTATATCACTGCAAAACAGGGACCTTAATCTAGGTGAGCCACTGTCTATTCTTCTGCAGCTTTTCACTCCCTGTGAAAGGGAAACGTGGTCAGCACACAGCACCTACTTCAAATGATCCCTTCAGAGCCTTCTTCATTTCCCTCAGCCACTACTCAATCACTAAAACCACAGCAAAACAGCCTGTCCATGCACAGAACCATAGAATGTCCCGAGTTGGAACGGACTAACAAGGATTATTGAGTCCAACGTCTGTCCCTGCATAGGACATCCCCAACATTCACACCATGTGTCTGAGGGTGTTGTCCAAATGATTCTTGAGTACTGTCAGGCTTGGTGCCATGACTGCTTCCCTGGGGAACCTGTTCCAGTGCTCCACCACCCTCTGAGTGAAGAGCTTTTTCCTAATATCCAACCTAACCACACCCCTGGCACATCTTCCTGCCATTCCCTTAGGATCTATCATTGGTTACCAGAGAGAAGAGATCAGTATCTGCTCCTCCTCCTTCCCTTGTGAGGAAGCTGTAGATCATAGTGATGTCGCCTGTCAGTCTCCTCTTCTCCAAGTTGAACAGACTGAGTGACTTCAGCTGCTCCTCATACAGCTTCCATTCTAAATGCTTCACCAATTTTGTGGTCCTCCTCTGGACACTCTCCGGTAGCTTTATATCCTTTTTACGCTTTGGCACCTAAAACTGCACACCATACTCAAGGTGGAGCCGCACCAGTGTGGAGTAGAGTGGGACAACCACCATTCCTGGCTGACTTCAGGAATGGTAAAAATCACAGCCAAACAACCATGCCTGACAAAGCACCAGAACACTGCATGTTAGTGTTATTCTCACTGAAATATATAGAATTATTACACCAAGCTATACAATCAAACTGCACATTTATACCTGCTACTGAACTCTAACTTGTATCAGAGCTACCTAAGCAAAAGCATTTGACAGAATTGTGTGTGACTGCTAAATGTGCCCCTGCTGGGTCTTTAAATCCTCATTAGTGTTCTTTAACTCAGTGCACCTGATTATACACTGCACAGCAGGAAGATCTAACAAAGTATTGTTATTTGTATTATCTTTTTATAACCTAGCATCACGCTCCCATTAAAAATGTATAGCAACCTTATCCATGTCAAGGCTTTCAAGAAATAATGCACTGAGATAATTGGTTGTTTGGCATCATACATAGCTTTAATAGCGTGTGTCAGGTCCTGAGTCATACTAATATATTTAACGTTTCTCATTAGGACATAATAAGAAATTGTGCCTGTATAAATCACATATTTATTCCCAACACATGGCTTAGTTACACTGTGTAAAATGATGAAAACGATTTCCTGTCCACACTAACTATGTCTCACATAGAATAAAATGCTTTTATTACATTTACTCTGCACAACAAGAACTGGATGGGTTAAGCTGATCACATTTTTAAGCAACAATTTCTGCACAGGCATAGAGTGTTATGTGTACTGCGTCTTTCTGAAGAGATGGACCACTAACATTAATGTGACAAACTGCCTCCATCATCACTCTGGATGCTGAAATTCAATAAACATTACTAAAATATTCTAACCACTAAAATCACAGCCACAGTGGTTTCAAAAGCAGTGTTTATCAGACACTGAATGATGTTGGCACAAATCTAGAGAGTAATTCCCTGATGAGTGGAATTGTTAGGAATGGTTGGACTTGATGATCCAGTGGGTCCTTTCCAACCTAGTGATTCTACGATTCTTTGATTCTATGAACACAGATGATTCAGAAGATACTTTTTACATTGAAAGCTCATGCCAAGTCAGCAGTTCACGCATAAAGTAAAAAGAATTCTAAGAATTCTTATGCAAAAATACGTCTTTTCTTAAAAATCATTCCTCACAGGATTAGAGCATCAATGTCAGTTATTCACTTCATGAAAACCACCAAAGCTGTGCCATTGTTTGTGCTCTTTCTTCAGATGTCCATTCGCCAGCTCAGTGCAAAAACCAGAGAGCTTCCATCCAGCTTTTGTGTGCATGTGTATGCCTTATGTATGTGGAAATATACTTCATACTGTTTGAAGACATTAATAAATTCTGCATTTTGAGAATTACAGAAAAAAAGCACAGTAATGCTATCAGCTGTTTGGTACCAGGGATAACAACTTATCAGCTCCTAAGTGGAAATTGTAGAAGTACATCATCGTTTATTCTTAAGTTTAAAATCATCTCCAAAACATTCAGTTAAGGAGGGATTTTTGGTGGTGGTTTAAGGTTTGGGGTTTTTTTTAAAGTCATGACAACTCTCTGTGAGGAGTCATTTGCCTGAACAGCAGCAGAGCTCTGAATTTATTTTCAAAGAGTCATAGAATGGTTTGGGGTTGGAAGGGACCTTAAAGATTATCCATTTCCAACCCCCGTGCCATGGGCAGGGACACCTCCCACTGGATCAGGTTGTTCAAAGCCTCATCCAACCTGGCCTTGAACACTTACCCACAAGATCAATGGATTACATTTATTATTCTAAACCACAAAATTAAGTATTAACTTGAATAAACCAAAGCTGGGAAGAAGAAAAAAAGTAGTAATACCACTGATCAACTGCGAGGAGCTACTGAACTAATTCAAGAAATCACTCTTAATACTGCTACAACTCTATCTAATTATCAAGCCCTGCAGAACCCTACTCAGGCAAAGCAGACCTTTCAAAATAGGTTACCCAATAATCCTTCGCATTTTTACCATCATCAGCTGCCATACAACTGCTCTAGGGTCAGATGTAAAGGTTTATGCCTGGATTGGATAATTTTTGTTGAAATTTTCCAAGGAAGATACTAGTTAAGTACTACTTTTGCTCATCGTGTCGAATTGCCTACTAACAGGTTGGTAAGTGACCATGCAAGGTGAAATCTTGGCTGGCTACTTGGAAAATCCCCCAGGGTTTGAAACAGTCCAAGCCAACACAGGATGGAAATGCCCACCTCCACTCCTCACTTACAAGTTTAAGTGTAACAGGCATTCTGAGCTGCCATCTCAGAAGGAAGTGGGGGTGGCAGACATCCACACTATGACAACAGAACAAGCAGCAGATGTTTATTCTTTTCTCCCTTTAAAATTTTTATAACTTGTAAAATTTTCCAACTGAAAGCTTCAGGATTTTGCACTAAATGAACAACAGTTTAACAAAACAACCACAGACTTTCTAGCCAGCACTTAAGTTTCTTTGCAAATGCAACGAAAACTCATAGACACACACAGAAAAACACTGGTTTGTTGGGTTTTTCTTCCTGATTTATTAGATAAGCATGTAGGAAAATACTTTTAGGTCACTTATGTTTGAAACAGAAATGAGAGACTGAGGCTTTGAGCAACTTGATCCAATGGAACGTGTCCCTGCCCATGGCAGGGGGGTGGAATCTTAAAGATCTCTTCTGACCCAAACCATTCTATGATTCTGTGATATGATTTTATGATTCTCTCCGAGATGAAAAGTACACACATCCCAGCACAAGGTAAGCTGTGGAAAAGCAGGGTGCAAGGGAGTTGTCCTAACCAGGGGTCTGCTTTGGACACCATGACTCTTCAGGATCTTCTTCTGTGTCCTTAGAGTCTGGTGCTACATAGCTACATAGTGCATTGGAAAATCTGGAGATTGAAGTGAACTTTTCCTTTCACTTGCCTTGCTCATAGCTTATTTAGGATTTTTAGCATCGTTTGGGGAACAGTTATAGACACTTTAAATCACATTTGCCTGGTGTCATCTTTTATTTATTTACTCTGAAGATCCCCATGTGGGAGAGTTCTGAGCCACTGTAGTGGAAGAATTTCAGTGTTTTAAAACCCTTTCTGATGAAAACAATTCTGTCCTTACAAAGCATTCTTCAGCTATGATCCCACCAAGCCACGACGTGGACAGACTGCAGCAAACAGAAGCAAAGGGGTTACTTCTTTGGTGCCTTTCCTTTCATACTGCAGTCTGTATCAGATACAAACTTGTGGCAAGAAAAAAAATAACTGGTTTACTAGAATTTCAGCCAGAAAAAGAAACTGGTAAAAATTAAAAACTGATTTTGCACATCAACTGATAAATAATAATCACTATGCAGTATCCAGAGTAAATTTCACAGAACTAATCCCCGCCTGCATCCTGAAATTAAGAGTGGAGCTCAGCACATATCATAGACGAATGAGGTATTATCTATCACTACTGAAATCACTGGAAATATTTTAAGCTTTTTCATGAACAAAAGTAGAAAATAACTCTGTTGATTCATGAAATTATACCTTTTTTACAATAACCTGGTTTCATATTAGGCAAATAAATATCCGTGTTTCTATGCAATACCGTACAATGAATTACTTATCCAGATATTTCTAAAAGAAGTAGCAATTGACATCAGGTTAATACAAAAGGATTCTTAAGCTGCATATAGCTCACAGAAACCAGAAACTAAGGACATCATTCACTCTTTGGAAATTTGCTACGCCCAACAGTAAAACTCTTCCTTCAGGGAGAAGTGGTAAGTAGCCTTGATCATAAACTGTTGCTACAGATGAAAGAGTAACAGCACATTTATATTCAGAGTAAAGTAATAACCAAACTCTTGCTTGAAACCAAATACACAGTTGAGAAACACACAATGGGCCTTGTTATTACTGTCTACATTTAACCATTCTGCTTTTCCAGTGTTTCTTTCTCAATTTTCCGTGCCAAAGAGACATCATCAGCTGAAGTAGAAAAACCACCCACACTAACACCAACCAAAGTGAGTGAACTGGTTTGAATAAATTAAAGCCTGAAACCTCTTGATGTTCATTTAAAAACGTCTCTCCAACATACACCCACTTTGAAATTACGACGGGTCTAAAACTTTTTAAATTACTATTATTACCACAATAGAAATAAATAGCAGATGAGCTTGGTTTATAAATGCTTCCTATATATTTAAATAGGGAGCAGTTAGTATAATTACCCAGCCTCTTAAGAGCCTCTTTTACCAAGTCATGAATTATGAGCATACTGTATATCTTTACTGCCTAAAAGCCAAATTTTCACAAAGAGATGCATGTTGCTTGTTGTTCTTGAAGAGCTTTACAAGTCCAGAATAAGACAGTATGAGAGTTAAAGGGATCAAGATTATTCAAAAGAAAGCTTTGGTTCCTTGTACATGAATAGCCAGGGTACTATGAACTCTCTGTCTCTCCTTCTGCATATAAAGTAAGATTATCCTTACTTTCTGCAGAGATTATTAAGGCAATTCACTTGTTTTACATTCTGCAATAAAATAAACTCCACTGTCATGCCGCCTGGAGCTCCTGTATCTCATCCATTATGTAAATCTCCAAAGATTAGTTTAGCAAGCATCATCTCAGTTCCACTGTACTTAATAAGATGGCCTGCAGATCTAAGTGAATTTTCATCTTCCTAAGACCAAGAGAAACTCCTTACTACTTAATCTGCAAGATTCTCACTGTCATCTCTCTCCGTAACCACCATAGCCAAAGCTCACACAGTTTTAAAAGAAATTCAGTCTTAACTCCAAATGTTTGGGACTTGGGGTCGTTTCCTCTCAATACAGAAAAATAAAGCAAAGGAAAAATAATGTTCTGAATCTCACTATTTCAAGGACAACTTTTTGGTTTGGTTTTTTATTTTGGGAAGGTTGTTTGCCAATACAAATGCTGAAACACTTCTCTGTTACTTAGAAGTCATGGTGGGAACTCACTGCATGTTTACCTATACTGTTAGAAAGGCAAGGCTTGTGTTCTCACTCGAGCATTGCAGCTGACAGCAGCAACGGCAACTGTCACGGACTACTATCAAACTGAACCTAAACAACTACAAAAAACCCTCAATAAGTGGCAAAGTTCAAAAGAAGGCAACAGCCTCAACCCAGGAAAAATTGCCCCTTCCTGACTCATCATCAAACCTTACCGAATCATCAGAAGGAAACACTGCGTGGAATGAGCAAGAGCAGGTTAAGCTATAGCTTAATAACCAGGAGCATATTTTCTCTTTTACACAGATGTCCTTGGGTGTATGAAATACTGTATCCAGTGGAATCATTATTCAGGTCTGTTAGCAGTGGATATTAGTATTAAAATAAATGCTTTCTCCTTACATGCTAGCTACGGAATTCTAACACGTTCTTCTACGCCCTAATAGAAGAAGTGACAAATTGCCATAGTTTGACATTATTCTCTCCACGGCATGTCAAAAATACTAAAATCCAAATGCATTTATTGCTAGCACTAAATGTTTATTGTCAGATATGTAGGAAAAAGAAAACAACAAAGCACACGTAGAATTTCAGCTTCTCGTTCAATGTCTCTTAATAATCCCCGCTGTGCAGATCAAGAACCATGGATTTTTCCATTGTTTGTGAGAAGTAAAGATTAGCTCTAAAATGCAATTAACAATGCTGCTTCATGATGCTGAAGATTGATTAATGAATTGAGTCTGGAGAAGAGGAGGCTGAGGGGAGACTTTATCGTCCTCTACCACCACCTAAAAAGAGGTTGTAGTGACATGGGTGTTGGTCTCTTCTCCCAGGTAACAAGAGACAGAATGAGAGGAAATGGCCTCAAGTTGTAACAGGGGAGGCTTAGACTGGGTATTAGGGAAAATTTATTTACTGAGAGAGTGTGAAGCATTGGAACAGGCTGCCCAGGGAAGTGGTGGAGTCTCCATCCCTGGAGTTGTTTAAAAGTGTGTAGACATGGCACTTCAGGACATGGTTTAGTAGGCACGGTGGTGTTGGGCTGACAGCTGGACTTGACGATTTTAGAAGTCTAACCTTAATGATTCTATGATTCTGTGAATACATCCCACAACCAAAGTATCCTTTTTTTTCTATGCAAACACACACTTACTGAGAACTACCTCCCAGAAACAGGTCAGTAAGGAAAATGCAGAACTAGGAAGTCCTGTACATCTCTAGTTTAAACTTGTTGCATTTGATGGATCATGCCCAGCAGAACTAAACAGTATTCAGCTTCTTGGAAACCATATACCTGAGAGCATGAATTCAAACATTTTTCTTCCCTTTTCTTGCCATTAGGCACTCTGGAAACTTGTGTCGTACTTCTGAAAATATACACATCAAAATGGTCTTGTCAAACAACTTTGAAATTAAATGCCTTGTGCTCCCCTCTCTGGAGTAGTATAAATTTAGTCATTATTAGAATTAGTATAATTGTTCTCTAAGTGTTCTAGGAATAAAAGGTGAAACGAGCTCGGTGACTGCTCTTTCGTTCCCATGAGAACCTGCCACAGCAGAGAAGTTTGGCTGCGAGAGCTGGGATGCTGAGGGATGCTTTGAAATTCCAAGGACTGGAGGATGAGTGGATCCTGGTGTACTCATCATGTCTGCACCAGCATAGCCTACAGGCAAAGGACATGTCTGTTCTTCCAGGGAGGACACAGAAAACCCATGGGAAGAATTGCCCTTTGGAGATGCCTGCTGCTGTCTTCTGAATAGTGGAAGATGGGAACCTTCAGCAAAATGACTGAAGTTGAGAGGAACAGATCTGAGCCTTTGAGATTTAGCTGTGGACTATATTCCATCACTTAAGACTTGTCTTTACTAGGGGTCAAGGCTGAAAGGGAATCTGAAGCAGTTGGTTTGAAACAGAAACTGGTTTGAAAGCATCACTAAACAAAGAGGAGCATCACGTAATCTCAACTAGGAGGTCCCTGAACATTCATCTAGCAGAACTGCAATTCTGCATCTCCTTCAACAAGCAGCAATGATGTAAGAGGAAGGCATATTCTCATTTTAGCTGAAGTCATCTAGAGCCTGTGTCTTTCACCAGCCCATGAGAAATCGAAGCATCTTAAGTAACATTTCTAGCAAGCCCTGTCCCAGTTTGGTTTCTTCCAAAAGCCACCCAGCTTGTGCAGTCTAAGGCCATACTACAAGGTGAACCAAAGCACATCGGACCAGGACATACATGGAAGCATTTCCTGATCTAAGCTAAACCAGCTACACATTTGGCTCACTTCCCAGCTCTAGTCTGGACTGCTCCAGCCAACTTCCTCCAAAATCCAAACCAGCCTGTGGTCTAGCGGACTGATCTTTCCAAGCTTTTCTAGGAACAGTGTGGACAAATCTCTTCCAATTTGACAGGTCCTACTGAGCCCTCCAAGCTTCCCTCCTCAGACTTCTGCACATAGCCTCATGTTAAAATTTCTCACCTAGATCCTCAGAGTGCTTCTATCGTTTTATTGAATATAGCCTATAGCACGCATTTTGGAGATTACAGGAGGCAGCATCATCTGTTTCTGCTCCTCCTGAGAAGCAGGAGTTCTGCATTAGCACATCTCTTCTCCCTCCCAGCAGACGATCACCAACACACCACGCATTCCAAATACCAGAAATGGGAACTAAGGGTGATTATGAAGCAATTTGTCATTTTATGCTCACAGGCTAGTTTTTGCTATCTCTGTTCTCAGCTTTGATAAAACTTTTCAAGGTGAAGTTTTCTGCTTTTCACTTCCAAAATGAAATAAAAAACAAACAAACAAACAAACAAAAACACTCCAAACCCTCCAAAATTGCCAGATTTAAAAAAAAAAAAAATGACAGTTGCAGGAGGACATAGCCCCACAAAAGTTTAAGCTCTGTATGACTTAAATTAATCAAAAAAGTTAAGTGATCATGCACCAAGACTTACAATCAATAGCAGTAACACAAACAACATATGCCAATACCATATAGATGTGGTACTTCATGACATGATTTAGCAGACATGGTGGTGTTGGGCTGACAGTTAGACTGTATGATCTTAGAGGTCTGTCCAACTTCAATGATTCTATGAATTACTAACTAAAATTGTAAGGGAAAATCAATTAACATTGCAATTTAACAGGCACTCTGCTGCACCCAGTTGTGTCAATAGGTGCTGGAGCAGGCATCTAAACACAGCTTTCATCTACAACCCTAATTTACTAGTCACAAACTTATCCTCCATGAAGAGAGAGGTGGGGATGAGTTATCTAGGCAACACCAGCAAGATCTACCCTTACTTTACAAGAATATTCAGTAATTTTAATTACCTGAACCATGGAAAGAACTCTAGTACTCTAAATATTCCACATTTTTGTCACATTTTGTCAATTCTAGACTAATTACTGTGAGCTGTACTACAATGTGGGCTGCCTTACTCCCACACACACCACCGCACATGAAGGTTGCTGCCATCCTTTTTCATGAAATTCTCCACTCTTCCTGTTTCAAAAAACCTGTTGAATAAATAGGATTTTAATTCAAGAACTACTGCAACCTGAAACATCCCACAGTGGCTCCAAGCAGAGCAGAAATCTGTGCAGCCACAAGGATGCAAAACCCCCACACACACACACACAGCGCTGCTGGGCCAGAGATAGTTCTCATTATTCTGAGCAAAGTTTCTTGGGCAGCTCTGTGCTGACTCCTTGAAAATGCAACCTTATTTATTATACATAAAAATCTCTTTATTTATTGATTCTAAAGCAAAGCTTGAGACTTTTGCAGTAGACCAGGCCTCAACAGGGGCAGTCCAGCCCACCCCAATGCCTACTTCCATTGCCTTGCTAAAGTCTGAGGTTGCAGAAAGACCACAGATGTCTTAAACCACTGACACAACACTTCTAAAATATATTGTATTTTTCACATGCTTTCACCTTCCCTGAAGGTGTTCAAGGTCAGGGTGGATGGGGCTTCGAGCAACCTAGTCTAGTGGAAAGTGGCCCTGCCCATGGAAGTGGGGTTGGAACTGGATGATCTTTAAGGTCCCTTCCAACCGTTCTATGATTCTATGAACTTAAAAGCAATGGTTACGACCAGGATGTTTGCTCCCTGGTCCACACTGAAAGGAATTAAACAAAAGGACAAAACCTTCAAGGTTTTTTGTCATAATCAAACTTGAGTTAAACAAGGTCAGATCACAAGCCAAGCACTAAATAAGGTTTGTCCCTAACTTCGATGAGCTGATTTTGTGTGTGTGTGTGTGCGCACTTTGGATACCCGCCCCAAGCCAGCTGCTGACGAGCACTATGTAAACACACCAAAATAGTTGAGAAATGAGTGGAAGGTAGCCAAGATCTGGTACCCATAAACAAGAAACCATTTAGGCTCTGAAAGCAACTGCCCAGCAGAAATGAAGAAAGAAACTGTGTAAAACAAATTTTGTACTGCTGTTCACAAGGAAAGGTTAATAGCAATGCCAAGGTCTTCCCAGAAATCATTCATTCATTTTACAAAGGCAAAGGAAGAGGAACAAGCTCGTATGGAACATAAACACATCAAGCTGAAGGGTTTCATAAATGCCTTTTTCTCCTTGGAAAAGATCAGCGTTGGAAATGCCCCCAGCAATTTCTCAGCCATGGAGATCAGTTATAAGCCCACCTCACCCTACTCCCAGTGGGGCTCAGCTGGTGGCAAGCAAACCTGGGGGCTACACCACTCCCCACTGCCTGTTAGCCACACTGGCACCCAACAGGAAAGGATGGGAGCAAGAGACACCACAATATGTTGCAGCCAATGTAAGGAACAAAGAAAGAAAACCTTTGCTGCTCCTCCGTTTCCTGAATATAAGGTTTCGGGGAAAGTTTTCCTCCCACTCGGCAGTTTCAGCATAAGATTTCCGTTTTTCAGTAACAGTAAATAAAAGCAGTTCTGTCCTATGAATATGACTGGGCTCCAGACAACAAACTGCCTGCTATCTATTTAAACTGTGAAATAGACATTAAATATCAACTACCAACCGACTGTTGAGGGGCCCATTTTGATAAATGCAAGACAAGAGATGAAACTAAAAGAACTTCCCAGTCTTCCTGCCTTGCCGAAAGGGGCCATCAGTCATTTTTAAGTGGTCATTTGTTACATTGTTCTATCCAAGATATTTATAATCATAATGAATTGAGACAAAACATCAAACTATAGACTCTTTCCCTGAGAGTAATCTAAACTGAAAAGCACATGACAGAAAAAACAGATTGATGGACAGTGTGAAATAATTCCCTTGATATTAATGTATTTTACACTGTTGATGTTTCTAGTCACAATTATACTCCTAGAATCCACTGAACTATGTTAGATGTGAAAGACTGCTTAAGATCAGTCACTTTCCATTTAGGAACACTGTACTTGTTTGTAATAGACATGTAAGGGACAGCTGACAACAAAAACCAAACATATCACCCCACTGCTAACAGTATTATGACCATGCAAAAAAACCCATAAAATTTCCTCAAAACACCCCCAAATACACTTAAAAAAAAATTTTTTTTTTACCATGACCAGAAATTAAAATCACAAAAAAAGTAAAGAGTGAAAGTCCAGTAAGTCCAAACTTCATGCAAAACCAGGGAAGCTCCAAAGTCAGAGAAGATAATCCAGGGGCTTGCCAGTCCTCCCTACTTGTTTTTGGTTTAAAGTGTTGATCTTTATTTTGCCTGGGACTTTTTGAGCCATAGTTCCTCCCTGTTGGTTACCCACTTCCTTACCAGCTTCTCTGTTCTGGTCTCTCATCTCCACACAGCCGCTTTGTCACTGTAGACTGAAAAATGTAAACTTTAACTGTCCAACTCAACAGAAAATTGAACCTTGTAAGCTGTGTGCATTCAACATACATGAGTGACATCAAGTTTATTTTGCATATTTCTCACTTTCTGGGAAAGAGTCATCTGACCTCATTTTATGAGACAGAAAAGCTTATGTTCATATTTCCTTCCTCAGCTGCATATATGCTTAGATGTTACTTATTTATATAAAACTACCTTTACATTAATTAGTACGTGGTCTGAGGCAGACCAGCAGAGACCTAAAATAAACCAATATAACATACAGATGATAAAACCCAAGTTGTGTACATCCCCAATGATACAATGACAAGCTTTCAAAAGTTGGTTAGAAAAGCAGCAATAAAGCAGAAGACCGAGGCAGGGTGAAATCCAATCTCTTTCCTATTAGAGCCAGAACTTTACCAAATTCTCTTAGTAGTGACCACGAGCACTGAGATGGAGTTAGTTTTCCTCCAAGCAACCCTCAAAGTGCTGTGTTTTGTATTGGTGGCTACAGGGGTGGTTTCTGTGAGAAGCTGCTAGAAATTTCCCCATGCCTAACAGAGCCAACGCCATCCAGCTCCAAGACAGATCCGCCACTGGCCAAAACTGAGCCCATCAGCGATGGTGGTAGCGCCTCTGTGATAGTGTATTTAGTAAGAGAAAAGCAGCTGCTGCACAACAGCAGTCAGCTGAGTAAGAACACATGAGAGAAACAACTGTGCAGACTCTCCAAGGTCAGTGGAGAAGGAAGGGGAGGAAGTGGTCCAGGCACTGGAGTAGATTCCCCTGCAGCCTGTGGTACAGACCATGTAAGGCAGGCTGTGCCCTGCAGGTCCATGGAGATTAATGGTGGAGCAGATCCCCACCTGCAGCCTGCAGAGGACCTTACACAGGAGCAGGTGGATGCCTGAAGGAGGTTGTGACCCTATGGGAAGCCCACACTGGCGCAGGCTCCTCCCAGGACCTGTGGATCCGTGAAGAGAGAGGAAGTCACACTGGAGCAGATTTGTAGGGAGGACTTTTTACCCTGTGAGGGACCCATGCTGGAGCACTCTGTTCCTGAAGGACCGCACCCCAAGGAAAGGGGCCCACACTGGAGCAGTTTGCGAAGAACTGCAGCTCATGGCAAGGACTCACACTGGAGAAGTTTGTGAAAGACTCTCTCTCATGGGAGGGACCTGATGCTGGAGTGAGGAGTCCTCTTCCTGAGGAGGAAGGAGTGGCAGAGACAACATAAGATGAACTTCGCCCTGCGCTGTTCAGGGGGAGGAGGTAGAGAATTCAGGATTAAAGCTGAGCCCGGAAAGAAGGGAGGGGCGGGGAGAAGGTGTTTTAAGATTTAGTTTTATTTCTCATTACCCTGACCCAATTTTGATTGGCAATAAATTATTTTCCCCAAATCGAGTCTATTTTACCAATGACATTGATAGGAATGGTTGGACTCGATGATCTAAGAGGTCTTTTTCACCCTAGTGATTCCATAATTCTGTAACAGTAATTGGTGAGTGATCTCACCCCATCCTTACCTCGACCCACGGGCCTTCCATTACATTTTCTCTCCCTTGTCCAGATGAGAAAGGGGAGTGACAGAGAGCCTTTGGTGGGCACCTGGCATCCAGTCAGTGTCAACCCACCACACCACAGAGAAGCGCTCTCCACGTCTACTGCTTAAGTTTTCTGGAATCAGTCTTCCCAGAAAAAGAACTTTTAGCCTCTGACTTTGAATTCCTCCACATAAGCACATTTTTTTTCTCCTTCAGTTATATGATTTAATCATGGTACTTTCCTAATATAAAAGATTAATAGCTGGATTCAGAGCCATGGACTGTCAAACAGAAAGAATGCAAAGAAATAACACAGTATCCCCTTCCTTATCTGCACATATTTTGCATGGCTTCCCCACAGTTACTGCAGGATGTCATCAAAGGGCATGAGAGAGTGGAACTATGGTTTGACAAGAAAAAGGTCACCCTGGTTCTCCTGTTCTTCCTTCCTTCTGTGTCCACTTTGTGTTGAACCAGAAAGGTAAAAGCAGAGAGAGGGGAACAGAAATACAGCACTAGCAGTGCCACATATCTCATGAAACCACAGTCTTTCCCAAGAAACCTGGGAAAAGGCCACTTGAGTCTAAGAGTCTTTTGTTTTGCCTGACCCGGAAGCCCTCCCGCTCTGCACAAACTCTGGTTAGGACAGCCCTTCTTGAGGATCTGACAAATCCTTAACTCTTTCTGGCTTGTGACACACACAAGGGCAATTACTTAAGACGCTCCTCTAGTCTGGCCCAGTTTCTCCTCAGTTTGGTGCAAAGCTTTACCACACTATAGTAGTACTGTGCCGTACAGTCATCTGGATAGCATGAGTCCACTGTAATATGATGATCTCCAGAGATAACTTACAGATAACTAGTTTGGTCTTTGCACCCCCTCACACTTTCAGCCAGTAAAGAGCCACTCAGTAAAGAGTTTGTTCATGCAGCATTGTTTCACTACAGCTCTTGAAGATGCAAGCAGGGGTTTGGATGTTTTTTCACTCTGCTATTCACAGCTAGGAGGTCTGAGTGGGAAAGTGTTTGCTCCCCGATGATTCAAGTCCATCCCGAGCTATCAGCTATTGGCATGGACAGCAGTAACCAATAAGTCAACAATCAAACAAAAAAAAAGAAATTCCTTAGGATTCTGGGCACTGGTTTTAGCAGGCAACAACTGCCAGTTCACATATGAGCACACGGGTCCCTGATCCCATAAAGAAATTGTGTACATCACTGCTGAGCTACCAATACCACTCACTGTCTCTATTAGGGTTTAAATTTGGCTCCTGGAGGCTGGAGGTGTTTTCTGGGACCTGTGGTACATAAAACAGATGGTTTACGTACGCTTCTGAACTAAAGATTGCTTCACTAGTTGTTATTTCAGGAGACTGGATTCATGGAAGAACTGGAGAGGGGCAGATTTAGGCTAGACATAAGGAGGAAATTCTTCACAATGAGAGTGGTGAGGCACTGGAACAGGTTGCACAGGGAAACTGTGGATGCCCCATCCCTGGAGGTGTCCAACGCCAGGTTGGACGGGGCCCTGGGCAGCCGGATCTAGTGGGAAGTGTCCCTGCCCATTGCAGGGGGGTTGGAACTAGATAATCTTTAAGGTCCCTTCCAACCCAAATTGTTCTATGATTCTATGGAGAGAGATGATTCTCTCAAATCTTACACTGCTTGTGAATCCAGAGGTAGCCTAGGATCAGCATGTCCACTATTTGTTGTAAACTCAAAAAAGCATATCCAAGAAGGAATTAAAGTAAACTCTTCTCTATCTAAGCCACTTGTTGATAAATTCTAAAACATGTGAACTACTAAAACATCGATGGGCAGATTTAGAATAGATATCAGGAAGAAATTTTTTACCATGAGGGTGGGGAGGAACTGGCACAGGTTGCCCAGAGCAGTCATGGATTCCCCCTCCCTTCAGGTGTTCAAAGCAGGGTTGGGTGAGGCCTTCAGCAACCTGACCAGTGGAAGGTGTCCTCGCCCATGCAGGGGGCTTGGAACTAGATGATCTGTAAGGTCCCTTCCAACCCAAAACATTCTGTGATTTTATGATAAAACAAAATTATCACTGAGATAAATCAGAATTTTTGCCCTCCTGAATGACTTTGTTCAAGCTAACAGAACTATAAACTTAAATTTCTGCTATTGAACTGATTGTTCCGACCTCCCTGAGATTCAAGGTATGAAGAAAGCTTTCTAGGAAGGAGGCTTTCCACCACAACAAATCCGTCCTTGACCAGTAGAGTTTCCAGACTGCCTTAATTAACTGAGTTGCTGCACAGCAATCCACCGGACCACGCCCTGCATCCAGCTGTACCATTGTACCGCATCTGTCATTAAAATTCTTTTGCTTCAGTGCAAACCCACAGGCACAGTCAGCTTTGTTTAAACATCCTTGGCAAGAATTGGGGAGCATCCCAGCCAAAGCCTATAGTTCACAGTTACCAACAAGTCAGACTGACAGATGTCATGGCCCACTGCATTTTATCACCCCACAGCGCATAACAATAAAGTCAGTAAAGCACAGAGGTCCACTAACAGCTTCTTCCTTTTTAATAAGAGCAGAAAACACATGCTGTCAGACAGCCATCTCTCTATAATAAAAAAGCAAAGCACCTGGATACTTTCAAAGATACCATACCCAATTTGACTTCTTAAACAGCATTTGTCAATGTGGCTTCTGAGTGCCACTCATCAGTGTATTAAGCTTCATAACCAGTAGCTGTAATGGAAGATAACATGTCCTTCATCCTCCCTTCATCCATGCACATAAGAATAATGAACACCGCTACGCAGCAGCCCATTCAGACACCTGGCTTCAAAGGAATTCCCTATTTCTTTAACGTACTACTGGGTTTTTCTTTGAACATTCAGGTTTCGTCAGAAGCTGTTGCATTAAGCTACAACTGTGTTAAGCTATAGTAGTCTCCTGCCGGAAAGGCAATACGGCATGTGAACCTCTGACCGGTTATTTAATCTACTCTGCTTTGTAACACAATATAAATTTTTTATAATAGCAGTAATATCTATAATGCATATGGCTATAAAAATGTCACTAACTTTTATGGCTTTCCTCTTCATATGAATATTCAGTCATCCATTCATCCCTAGGTCCACTTCAATCCTGAAAAAAAAAAAGATGAAATCATTTAATTGATGTATTTTCTTAGAGGTTCATTAATTTCTCAAATATTATTATATATGTAAATAAAAAAAATAACCACAGACGTGTTTCATAGTAAAACAGAGGTCAGAAGAACAGCGAGTTTACAAGTACTTTAAATAAAACTGGATAAATATGACAGAAATTACATTGGAGAAAGCCTTATGTCACTTCTGAACTAATGATTTTAGTCAATGCTCTCAATGTCTTTAATTTCTGAGTTGTTCCTTGAGTGCACTAAATCCCAGCTGCTTCAGTCTTCAGGGCCCGTTACATATCAGTATTCTGCGTGTGTACAGGTAAACTTCCGAGCAGTAACTGAGCGCAAATATTCTTAACTGGTATTTCAAAATGCGTTTCCCAGAAATACTATGTGAGATCTGGACCACAATGCATTTAAAAGCCCAAATACATTTATTAGTGAATTTGGTCAATATTCAATCTATTATATATATATATATATAATATATATACATATATATATATATATAATATATATACATATATACATATATAACTGTGCAAGACCATTACAAAATTCGGATAGGTATCTCTTGAAAGGTTTCCTATGGATAAATGATAATTTCAGTTATGTTTCCATGCGAATCTATAAAAGAAAAATGTATATGCAAGACTTAAATACTATATTAGACTTTTTTGGAGGCTCATTCAGGTTTAAGAAAATATACAAATTCAGTAGTCAAATTTTAAAGTTGGGGGGGAGGGTAAGAAGGCTTCAGATGGCCAAAATTTAAATAACAGACAGTATGTCTTAAATCTTTTGTCAGATTATGTACATATATCTGGAAGCAAATGCTACTTACATATGTCTCTCTTAACAATGGAAATGGTGTGATGTCAAGAATCTAAATCTGCTGTCAGAGTTGTTATAAACAATCTGCTGTTATTTTCATATCATTCGAAATAAGGTCATGCTTCAAGAACCAGCGGAGCATCACCTGCCTTTTTTTAAACCACAACCCAGTACTTCTTTACTGCTGCATATATGACAGCATTGCTAACATGTAAATGTGGTTGTTGTCCTATGCAGGGATAGGGACTCGATGATCCTTATGGGTCCCTTCCAGCTCAGGTCATTCTGTGATTCTGTTTCTGAACAGTAAGCAAACTTTTACACTGAAAACAAGACAAGAAGCTCCCCTCAGCACGTAAAATCAGTAAGTATTCATAGACTGACTGAACACTATGCACTTATATTGGTTTTATTAACCTTAATATATTATTAGAAATACAATTAAGTTCCAAATATTCATAAGAATCATAAAAGGCTGCAAAATCATCACAAACACTGACCTCGCTAAATGTAAGTAAATAGATTGTTTGGCTTAGAGTATGCTAACTATTATAGACCATTTGCCTCATCTCTCAAGTGCCTTGTAGACTCCTTCCTTTCTATTGTTTAATCTACCTTGGAAATATTTGGGTTGCTTCAAAATTTCCATTTCATGAAGTAGATTGCCCACTTGAAGAAACATCTTTGAGCTTCTAGCTGCTCTTTCTCTGTGCAAGTGTCCAAAAATGGGACAAGTAGACAGGTTTTCTTATATCCTGGACTTACAAGATAAGGTTATTTAACCTGAGTAGGAAATAATTTAGTTATCAAGTTCTTTAAAATTAAATGTAATGTATTCAAAAGCTTCATGGCTCTGTGTCAGAGGAAGAAAGAATTTGACCTGTAATTGTTTCCAGTTCAGACACTCACTCTCCAACAACACAACTTAGTTTCAATTTATAGACGAACACTGTTCTGTTAGGTTACTGTAGGAATGGCAAATATGGATCGATGCTTCAAAACCGCTAACATACCGCTATCCAACGTACCATAGCCACAGCTAATTTTGTGTTAACGCATCACACAGAGAGGCCCTCCTCATGAAAAAGCTAACCTAGTGTTGAGGACGGGTACCTTTTCATTAACGGTAGCCACACACTTGCCTCGTTTTCCTATGTTTACGATTTTCTTTGCAAGAATCGGAAACTACATCAGGCTGACATTTTGCAGAAGCTATAGATAAAAAAAACCATTAACCATACACCACAGGTCTGCAACAGTCCTTGACGTTTAGAATCAATAAAGGATAGGAGAGGCTGGTATTAAGTGCAGCACTGCACTGAATCAGTGTACCCAAAAATCTACCTGAATTGCACTTTGAGTGTCTGTTTTCTTATCTTGGGCCTAGCCCCAAGGATGTTTGCAAGCTAAGCGGTGTACCACTGTAACTGAAATGAGACAAAACACTTTGTCATGAAGTTATCTGTAAAAAAGTTAAAAAACTTTAAATTCCAAAATAATCCACTGTCCCTCCAGCAGCCACCACATAGGGCAAGCTGAACTGTGTATTAAAGCTTAAAACACATTCTGTTTAGGATAAGGGTAACTGCTATATATTTTACGCACCTCACAGGACCGAAGGAGCACTTGCTATACATTCTGTTAACTCTCTAAATGCCTGTAAACAATAAAGTTTATTTTGAACTTAGCTGAAGTTTTTGCTGGTCTTTGTGATTTCTATTCAAGTAGAGTTACTTGCCTTAAGACGCCAGCCCCCCACCGCCAACACCCTTGTTGCTCTGACGCAGTGTCATAACAAAAATATCTCAAACTGCACAAAATATATCTGAAAATTAGCTTAATGCTTCAACTTCTGGTTTTCACTGGTATTTTAATAAAAGTAAAGAGATGCAGGAGGCAGAGAGTGGGATGCTTGTTGCTAGGCAATACCTAGCTCTCCTGAACTCCTACAGACTGAAATATTTATCCAGACTCCCACGAAGAATGACATCCAGCACAGAGAAAGAGCAGACGCAGGCCCTTAACTGAAGTACATCATGATGCAAGGTAAGAAGCAGCAGCTCTGTCACCAGCTCAGTCCCTGGGGCTCCTAAGCCGAGGAGGCTGCAGTCTGGTATGGGGCGGGGGAAGGGGCTAGTGATGATGCAGCTCCTCCTGAACACAGAATCATAGAATCACTAGGTTGGAAAAGACCTCTTGGATCATCAAGTCCAACCGTTCCTATCTGCCACTAAACTACGTCCCTGAGCTACCTGTCTTTCAAATACCCCCAGGGATGGTGACTCAACCACCTCCCTGGGCAGCCTCTGCCAGTGCCCAATAATTTCAGCTGAGTCTCATGGGGTGACGCCTCCAACACTTTTACACCAAACCAGAACGATCTCAATGCCATTGGGCTCTTGGCAGCACAAGAAAATGCACCCTTCACTCAACAGTGTTATTTTTCTGTTGCTTGGAGTTTTTCCCCAAATCATTATATGCCAATAACAGGTTTCCACAGAATAAAATATGCAGCTGGCCAGATGTGGGTGAACAATTCATTAACCAAACATACAATCTTTACACCATGCTCCTCCCCCTCCTTCCTTTACAAGGTTTATTCAATGATTAAACTTTCAAGGAGTGCTTACAAAGTCTTTCAGTAGAGGATTAGAGAAGTAAATATTATTCTTTACAGGGTCTTTTATGTGACATTAATGAATTATTTTGAATGGAACAGCATCAAGGGTAAGTCGCTGAGTTTCTGGGACTTAAAGATTAGTTTCAAGAAGTCTTCCTTCTCCCTCGGACTTAAAGGTCTGGTTTGAGAAGAATAATTATATATAAATATACTATATTTCATGATTTCAACAAATTACTGGTCTGAGAAAGACAATATCTTTCAGTATGATTTAAAAATCCCTGCAACACTATCAAGGTACAAGAATGGAATAAGAATCTGTGCACACACCATTATATTGCAAATGTAAAAAAAATGCTTAGTTAAAATCTGGAGAAGTAACAGAGTCCTCAAATGCCTGGATTCAGGTAATAATCAGTGGTCAGTCTAGAAGCATGCAATACATTGCAGGGAGCAGAGGAAAATGCAGCAAAATACTACATCCCCCTTGCATTTTTATTCTAAAAGTAGCTGTTATCTTTGACGCTCTTAGTTGTTTGAATGGATAGCTCTGAAACCTTGATACTCCTTTCACAACTCTAGGTTAAACAGAATTACATTGGTTTTCGTTAGATCTAAATACAATAAAATTTTGATAGACACAGTCCCACATCACTTGGGACAGCTTCTCTGACTCAAGCAAATATTCATGTTACAGTACATGCACGTAGCACAAGGTCTCTTAGTTCACCACCTTACCCTCACACACAGTTCAAACTCCACACAAGAGTTAAAATTTTATTTACCAGCCTGTGCACAAATTCAAAGGACTTAGCGGGCCTTTTCGTATCAAGATTTACAACTTTAGACATACATATATATATATTTAGAATCATAGAATCATTGATGTTGGAAAAGACTTCAATGACCACCAAGTCTAACCATCAACCGAACACCACTGTACCTACTAAACCATGTCTGAAAGAAACAAGTCTACATGTTTTTTTAACACCTCCAGGGATGGGGACTCCATCACTCCCCTGCTCAGCTCTTCCAATGCTTCACCACTCTTTCAGTAAAGGTATTTCTTCTAACATCCAATCTCAACCTGCCCTGGTGCAACTTGTTTACACACACAAACACACGCACGCACACACACACGTGTATGAATAAAAAACATGTACACATATAGTCACAAATTTTTGGCTCACTGATTAAATATTCTTTGTAAATAATTTTTTGTCTTACAGAATCTGCTGAAATTATAGCTCTAATCTATCATCAAAACAACGTCAGATTTTCAGCCAAGCTGTAAAATGTAACTATGCTTCTGAACCCATAAACAAAATGGAATTTTGAAAAAAGTTATCTTTCCCCCTTATCTCCAGGCTTCCTTTCTAGCCTCATTTTCAGACTTTCTTCAGCAAAACAGTGTGTATTACTCTCCAGATAATGACTACCTAAGATTTCTACTTATAACAGCTTATAAGCATCTGAAAGAAATTATAAGTCAGCAATATTTAAAAACTGGTTATTCCCAATTTCAGGTTGGAATCATGTATGTTGTGTTTCTATATTTTGTTCGTATTTCAGACAAAAGAAATGTGATTAAGTGTACTAAAAATTAAGTCAAAGTGTGAAATCCAAAACGAAAGTATCCCATAGGAGAACTGCTCACGTTTGAAGTAGAATAAGAGGGAAGAAACTTGCCAGTGATTCTTCCGTATCATCACTGTGGGGAAGGGATAAAGACCAACCTCTTCAGCAGATCTTTCATCAAGAGACCATAGAGGATGCACAGAAAAAGATTTAATCATATAGGTTTCATATTCTTATTTTTGCCCTGCTAATAAGGATTTGCATTATCAAATGCAATGCTATCACCCACACCCCTTCTTCTGATTTAATCCCTTTACTCAGACAAGGTTAATGCTCAGTACAGCTGAGCCAGCTCTACTTGCTGTACAGGCAGCAGTACTTGGGTTCTATTCTCATAGTTGCAAGATAATCTTCATTTACATTCTAACCCATTCAAAAATAAAGCAAAGATTTTCTTTATTTCCTGTTAGGAAGCTGCTGAATCCCAGAGATCATCAGAAGAACAAACAATCCTCACACTAGTATGCCGTTATAAATGAAACGGCCAGAGCTGAAGGACAAGGTCACCAGTTTCCTTAAGACATTCAGTGGAGCACCAGTTCTCTGCTGACTGTATATCTGATGAGCAGTTCTTTATCAGGTGCAGCAAAGGGATGAGGGGGAATGGTTTTAAGCTGAAAGAGGGGAGATTTAGATTAGCTATTACGAAGAATATTTTTCCTGTCAGGATGGTGAAGCACTGGCACAGGTTGCCCAAGGAAGCTGTGAATGACCCATCCCTGGAGGTGTTCAAGGCCAGGCTGGATGAGGCTTTGAGCAACCTGATCCACTGGAATGCGTCCCTGCCCGTGGCAGGAGGGTTGGAACTGGATGATCTTTAAGGTCCCTTCCCACCCAGACCATTCTGTGAAACTTCTCATGGCATAAGCAACCACCCAACTACCTGATCTAAGGGAGGGTAGCTGAATACCTAAGGCCCCATGCTACAACTCTGAAAGAACAAACACAGCTTTACTGCAGACCCGCAGCAAAATCTGCTCTCTGTCAACCCCGCTGCAGTGAGGATCCCGAATTTGGTAATAGAGCACAGGTACCATAGATTTAGCCTGCAAGAAAGACTGAAACACATGTATGTCAAACAGACTAATTCTGCCCCAGATGCAAATACTACCCTTATGCTGCTCCTCGGAGTTGCTTTCAGAGGGAACACCAGGACAATGGAAAAAATCAGACTACCAAGAAAAAATGTAACACTGTTTATATGTAGTGGATTATACAAACCCTGGCATGTCTTCTCCTTTTACGTTGTGCAAGATGTTGTAAACAAGTTAGAGAATAGCACTAACCATCATCCCACAGCAGACAAAACACCACACGGCTTTCCCTTTACCACAGTGTCAAGCATGCTGGGCCAACTTTCCCAGCAAAGCCACTTAAAGATTTAGCAAAACCAGAATATGTTGTGCCCATTAATCTTCTTCTAAAGGAGGAAACAAAATTATTCCCACAAGCTAAAAGTTTACAACAACCTTCTGGTGGTGTAGAAAAAAGGCGTTCATGTCCCTCATGACTGGCACAGACAGCAAGAGCCAACATCTCATTTCACCAAGCCCCAGCCTGCAGATCATAGAATGATAAAATGGTTTGTGTTGGGAGGGACATTAAAGACCTTCCAGTTCCAAAGCCCCTGTCATGGGCAGGGACACCTTCTGCTCGATCAGGTTCCTCAAAGCCTCATCCAACCTGGCCTTGAACACCTCCAGGAATGGGCATCCACAACTTCTCTGGGCAATTATGATTCTCTGCTCTCCATATTTTGACCTTTCAACATTCTAAATTCACTGCTAGCAGCACAGATTGCTCGTGCCACCTACTCTAAGATGCCACCGAAACAGAACCTGTCCCACACGATGCTCTCCTGTTGAAAAGGTTTTGTTACCAAAGATGAAGCAACTACAAAAGCATCATGGCAGGATCAAATCTCAATTAATAACACCACTACGCACAAGCAAAGCGCTGAAAGCAGTCCAGAGGTGAACAGCAAACATCACTGTATCTTGCAATATTAATACATTCTGAGGACAGTTTTATTAAAAGCAGAGGTAGGTGCAATTGTCTTTGTAATACCAATAAGGAAAACTGCAAACAACTAACACTCCCACGAGTGGCAAATGTCATCATCCTAATGACAACCCCTACAGAGTTGCATCCTGTTTAGTTATCACAATTAAGATTCTGTTAAAATGCCCATTACAAATATCTATTTCTAATTAACTGTAATTCAATCTTATAATATAAAGCAGGTTATAACTTGCTGATTTTTGTAAGACAACGAATCAAGGATTAAGAAACAAAACAAATATTAGTCTCTTGGGGGGGAGAAGGAAAGCAAACCAATTTTAATATACATGGGAGAAAGTAATATAAATCAATAAAAATCAAATTTTGGTTACACAGACCAAGTTTTATAGATAATAAAAAGTAAACCACTGAAAACAACAACTCCCAAAAGTGTGCATTTACAGTTTAAAAAAAAAAAAAAACCCACAAAAATGAGTATTACAGCCCTGAAGTTAATATCAGAGAAAATATGAAAGTGAAAACCCTGTCTACATATTAGATCCAGCCCTTCTAGATCCTTCAAGTGTTAGTTTCAAAAAAATTTAAAAAGAAAAACACCAGTGGACATACGCACAAACCCATGCAGAGAACACATATGAAAGGGTTAAAATCTAAACTGCTCCCACCAGGGCTATATTCCACAATTCCCTAACTTGTTAGTCCTTGGTACCCAACTGAAGGCTTACAGCTGAGGAGGGAAAACAGAGGAAGGTTTTTTGGTTTAAGCACCTTTTTCACCAGCTGCATCACTTCCATTCTTAGTCCCACTGATTCATTAGATTATTTTGCTTTCCCAGTTGCATTTTCCAATCTAACATAGAGAGGAAGCCCACTTCTCTCATGTTTTTTTCCCTTATCAACAAACCAAGTGACCATAACACGAGATCGGTCCAGTGATTCATCTGCCTGTCCACTTTCACATCCCGCTGCTCACAGCAGTCACGCTAAAATACAAGTGTCAAACAGTCAGGAAATCTCAGCAGGCCTCTAATCTTTAGGGTATCAAAAATGGTAAGTCATCCTATTGTATGGAAAAACCTCATGGAGCGGGCCCAGTGCTTTAAATGGCTTTGACACACAGAGAAGGATTAGAACAAGCCAGCATCATTTCAAAAAGAAAAAGCAGTGAGGTCTGGCTTCCCAACAAGTAAATTCACTAAAAAGCCACAAGCTTAACTGGAAACATCTTAATGTTCAGTTTGTCAGCAAATACAAAGTACATTCTTTTAAACATACTCTGAAAGAAATAATGTCGGGGGTTTTTTCCATATTTTTTTTTCTTATCACAGTTTGAAAAAAGCCCACAAGGAAAGCTTACATTGAATACATTCAGAAAGGGTGTGTTATCTAAATGCAGAAGTAGGTTTATACTAATATCCAGAGATGACATTCACAAACATCTTGTTACTATCCTGTAAATGCCTGCAAAATACAAACATTTCTTGGCTATAGCAGGGATGCAAAAGTTTTGCAGAAGCTGCTCTTGTGAAGTTTCATAGAATGGTTTGGGTTGAAAGGGATCTTAAAGATCATTCAGTTCCAACCCCTCTGCTATGGGCAGAGATGCTTTCCACTGGATCAGGTTAGTCAAAGTCTCATCCACCCTGGTCTGGAACACCTCCAGGAATGGGCATCTATGACTTCTCTGGACAACCTGTGCCAGGGCCTCATCACCTTCACAGTAAAATATTTCTTCCTAATATCTAATCTAAATCTACCTTTAGTTTCCTGAAGAATAGCGTGCCAGCAGTGCCTTCCCATCTTTTTCATGCTTTCTATACAGCGTGCTCATATGAGAGCAGGTTCTGGGTTCAGAAAAGAATAAGTTTTAAACAGAAAAGACTGAACAGACAGTCACAACACCCTCCCCTCCTCCTGAGGAGGGCAACAGAGACAAGAAGTAGCTGTGTTAAGTTCTGTTACGGGGTTGGAGTGGTTAAGTGTAAAGAAGGACATACATAGGGAGCAACATAAACCTCCACAAACGGGGATCATAAAAGTCTCCAGCATGCCTTGGAAAGCAGGATAGTGCCCTGCGCTGGAGAAGGTTTGCTAGGGACCTCAGCAGGAAACCACCACCATGCTGCCTCTACGGGGCTCAGCTTCCTGCCAGAGTCATGCTTTCCCCTCAGCCCTCCAAAACTACACTGAGACAAATAATGTCTGTAGAAGTGAAAAGCATTAACACTAAATTAAAATAAGCTAAGCTTCAAGTGGCCAATGAACGTTAGCTGGAACTTAAGCCACAGCCAACCTCAAGGCAACATCCAGCAGAGTATGACGTTCTGTATAGGTCACAACCGGTGTCTTCTGAGCTGTTCCCTAACTGAAGGAATTTAGTAAGAGGGAGGCAGTGTAGCCAGGTGAACCTCAGTCCTCCTCCACAACTGTGAGGGGTGTATCAGATCAGCATCCTCATCACCAAGCCCTCCCCATACTTTCACGACTTCATTTTCACTGTTGCCACCTAAAGAGCCATCAACAGAGAAATCACATAAATTGCAAAAACTAGGATGGAGGAAACCTCAAGAGATCATCTAGTCGCTCCAAAGCAATTCACACCACTACGATTACCTCAAAAATCATTACATCTTCATTACATTCATTATAGACAAGCTTCAAGAACAGACTCACTGAACCTGCAAAGCAACATTGCCCGTAGCACCCAGATTCATCCTGATCCACTCTGAAAACAAAACATCTGCTTCAACTTACCACCATGACCACAAACAGAACAAAAATAGTCAGTGTATGCAGGCTGGGAGTTTGCCAAGAGCTCTGATATTTACTTCAATTGTTCCTATAGCCATCTATAAAGTAAACATTTTTCAATGGAAAATTAGGATTAAACCTCCACACAAAATATGACTAATTCTAATAAATTCTGTGCCTTTTAAGGATATCTTGCAGATCAAGTATTACAGATGATGGCTGCAAAATGTTTTGAAGATGAAAGGCAAAGTGAATTATTATCACAAAGTTTTAGCTGTCAAGAGCAAGAGGGAATGCAAGAAAAAGGCATTTTCACTCCTCAGTCTGACATGAAATTACACAGTAGTCTTTCAAATAGGAAAAAACCCAACCAACACACAACAGCAATCAGTCCTCCAGTTCCTTAAAACCTGATTTTCTACACAAGCTTTATGATCTTTCCCCCCTAAAACAATAACAGGAATGCCAAAAGGCAGTTCCTTCATGCAGAAGTCAGTGTTCCCCTGGTGGCATTTATTTTCTTAAAGATTCAAGGCTGTTGCTACGTCAGTCAGATGAAGTGTCCGAATAGCGTTAAACTCTATAATACTGGCACATCAAGGTCATTACAAAAGTCCTTGGAGATGATGATCTAAGTGGTTGCAATCCCTAGTGAAATTCAAATACAGTATTTAGTTCATATATTCTATTTTTTTTATTTCAATGCCTCTCAACTCAAGGTACATAAAGATGAAGTGTAAATCTGTACCGGCAAAAGGACTATACGTTAACAGAGAACAGGAGTGAATGCACTCAGAATTCTAACACTATTCTCACCATTAAAATAAAAATCTTTTTAGTACAGTAAAAGGATACATGGAAATGTAGATACAAGGTAACCATGTACAGAACGTGTTATTACTTTATACAGACACTTCTAAGTACTTCTGATCTCTTGGAATTTGGTTACATCCGATCAGTCACACCCAGAGAATCACCATAAGTAACAGGATTTTTTCTACTGCATACATAAAACTATGCAAACTAATTTTTTTTTAGTATTAGGATGTGACCATACAATATTAATATTGTTTTAGCTATAAGGATCATGACACATATGTAGATATACACACATATATATACACTCTAATTGGTAATGGTCAGACAGCTTCGCCTCTGTACTGCACCACAGAGATGCAGTGTCTGAAAAATATATTCATAAACCCATTATCGTAAGTATTCATCTACACAGAGCAAATAAGTAATTTATTTTTTCCCATGAGGGTGGGGAGGCATAGGTTGCCCAGAGAAGTTGTGGATGCCCCATCCCTGCAGGTGTTCAAGGCCAGGTTGGATGGGTCTTTGAGCAAACTGATCCAGCAGAAGATGTCCCCTGCCTATGGCAGGGAGGTTGGAACTCGATCTTTAAGGAGCCTTCCAACCCAAAACATTCTATGATTCTATGATCACAGTTATCTTCCCTTAATGCTACAGTCACCTAACAAATAATGCCGCTAAAAGCAGCTAATAAACATCAATATTCAAACTGCGAAAGACGAGGGCACGCTAACAGGAACGGAAAAAAAAACAGAAGGAAGGGAACCAGAAGAAAAACACTCAAATGCCACTGAAAAGTAGAGAAGGGAAATGAATACGTTTACTGCAACTCATCCTACTGCATTTGCATTTTTTCTGCTTCTCAGAAACGGAAACAGAGGAGCATTAATGGTAGTGAAGACCATCTAGCTTACTGCCACCACAGAAGAACTCATCAAGCCCTAGAGTGCAAAACCGGGGTTACACACAGTATCTCTTAAGAGAGACTAAATGACTCTGTACAATACAGCAAATGGAAAAGTATCCTTTCCATTTATTTAGCTAGATTCATTTCTCTAAGTCTAATATTTTTTAATGAGAGTCTTTTCAGGGAAGTAGCAGGTGAGTCCAGCAACTGATCACCAATTTGTGACCATGCTCTGCTATTGACCTTAAAGCAGGTGTATCTGTGGATTTTTGCTTGCTTGCTCACTCAAAGCTGGTGCCCTGGCTTAGCCATTTTTAGCAATTCCTTCCTGTGTGAACAAGCTCAAGTGTCAGCTTCTCTTTCACATGCAGACAGGAAGTCCTGCCACTAAAGCTGCACATGGTGCAAGGGCAAAAGGTAGCAGCATGATGAAGACAAACATTTTTCATATTATTTAATATTTAAAAAGAAAAACAAAAATAGGATATAATAGGATGTAATAGATACACAGTCTAGAAGAGAAAGGGTTAAATTTGTGATCTAGAGTAAAGCAAAGAGGAGATAATGGCAAAGAAGGAGACCTCTCAGCATATAGTGGAACAAGGGAGGACAGGACAAAGCATCAGTAAAAGGAAGTAAAAAAATCATAACCTTCAAAAGCCAGGACTGCCTCTCGTAAATATGCCACGTGCACGTTTCTGTATGTGAAACACAGGGGAAATAGGTCTATGAAAATATGAATGAGCCCCTTGCAGATGGTTGACAGAAGCAGAGTGATTGAAATAAAACCCATAAAGACAGAGTGAACCAAAGGGTGCCAGAATAAAATCATTCCTCAAATGATACCAATAAAATAATCCAGAAGGTCTACAAGAGAGAACTATTACTACTATAAAACCCACAGGACTCCTTATGTACATCAGATGAATTGTCCTTCACCTCTAATTATTGGACCACAAAGAAGATGGAAAGTCAGCTGCACCACTGGCCTCAAAACATATTCACCACCCACTCAGAGCCATAGAACCACAGAATCACAGAATGGTTTGGGTTGAAGGGACCTTAAAGATAATCCAGTTCCAAAACCTCTGCCATGGGCAGGGACACCTTCCACTGGATCAGGCTGCCCAAAGCCTCATCCATCCTGGCCTTAAACATCTCCAGGGATGGGAAGTCCATGACTTCTCTGGGCAACCTATTCCATTTCCTCCTACAATCCCTGATAAAGAGCCCCTCCCCACTTTTCCTGCAGGTCCCTTTAAAGTACCCAAAGGATGCTATAAGGTGTCCCTGCAGCCTTCTCCTCTTTGGCACTGCCACGGGTTGCCCAGAGAAATCATGGATGCTCCATCCCTAGAGGTGTTCAAGGCCAGGCTGGATGCAGCTTAGAGCAATCTGATCTAGTGGAAGTTGTCCCTGCCCATGCCAAGGAGGTTAGAACGGCATGTCCCAAGGTCACTTCCAATCCAAACCTTTCTACAATTCTGTGACACTCCATCAGCTGTTTGTTTGGGTTTTTTTCTTCTATGCACACATGATATGTTTATGTCAGCATGTTATAATCCATATGAGACATTTTATATCTTCCAAAAGGAAATTTCAAGTTTCATATTTTTATGTACAAACTAAGAACATGAATCACACGGTGAAACAGAAGGAGGAACAGATTTCTGTAGTTCCCTATCATCTGTGAACAAAGCACCAGGATGAATACATGACATTAATCACCCAGGACTCCACAGATTGCATTAGCAGAATTGCATATGGAATCCACAATTATTATTATACTTTGATGCTAAAGTTAGACTACACTCAGTACTGAGGACTCAGAGGACACGTGGCATTCAACTGTTGCAACCTCAGATGATACTGTTCCTTCCTTTTAGAAAATTAACAGTGTCCAGGTTGTGTCTCAGTTGCCACACTGAAACAGAGGTTTTCAGCAACATTTGTAGTATTTTCTTCCCAATGCTGTAAGTGATTTAACACAAAAGCAGAGAGAAGGAACACAAAGCAGACTGTGGAAAATCCTGCCTACATTTCAGCCATAAATCATGAAGGTCACGCTTGGTTTCAGGTCATGGAACATATCTATCCTTGGGAAATAGCTGGAAGAGGGCAGAAAGCACTGCCTTCCTCCGGCTCACTACACGCACAGTGGCTCCAGGCATCTCTCCAGAGCCCCCTCGCTGCCTTCAGCCATGGGTGCCACGAACTACACTCATCAGGCATCCACAGCAGCAGCCCAAGGGCAAGTGAACATACCTTCCTCCCTGAGTTGTATCACACTGGGGATAGTCAGCATTCCAGGTTTTTCTGAAAGCAAGCAACAACCATGCCACTAGCAGTAGTACTCAATGAACAGTAAGAAAAAAAACCCACAATGGTTCAAACCAAACATCTACCTCTCTGCCCCATAACCATCTTTGCACTGTAACTGTAATTTCAAAGAGAAACACCATATTATTAGTTGGAGTCCTGCGTTCACTTCTGGAGTCCACAACACATGTAGGATGTGCAACTGTTTGAGTGAGTCCAGAGGAAGCTACAAAGATGGTCAGAGGGCTGGAGCACCTCTCATACAACCATAAGCTGAGAGTTGGGGTTGTTCAGCCTGGAGAAGAGAAGGCTCCAGGGACACCTTACAGCAGCTGTCCAGTACTTAAAGAGGACCTACAGGAAAGCTGGGGAGGAGGTCTTTTATTAGAAAGAAATTTTTTTTTCCTGTGAAGGTGGGAGGCACTGGAACAGGCTGCCCAGAGAAGTCGTAGATGCACCATCCCTGGAGATGTTCAAGACCAGGGTGGATGAGGCTTTGGGCAACCTTATCCGCTGGAAGGTGCCCTTACCCATGGCAGGGGGAGTGGAACTGAACGATCTTTAAGGTCCCTTCCAACCCAAACCATTCTACGCTTTTATGATTCTATGATTTTTAAGTTACCAAGTCATACACTAAAAAGAATATACAGCTCTGGAGAAAAAATAAAAAAAAAAAAAAAGAAAAAAAAAAACAACAAATCAACACTAACCATTTTCTCAAAATATAGTCACAAGACCTGGATATTTTAACTTTTGACCCATGCTCTCCAGGGGAGGGATGGAAGGAAGAAGGATAAATATAAGTTACCTAAGAAGGCTTAACAATGCAGATTCACTGTCATGCTGTTTTTGGTAAAACACAAAGCAAGTTTCACCCTCACAGATTTTGAAGCGGGAAACACAGGGGATTTAATTATTATACTGACAAGTCAAAGAAGTACTAAGAGAAGTATGGCAAGCACAGTTTTATCTATCAGCTTTCACTGAAAATCCACAGACTTATGACACTTTTGATTATGACTACACTGTATAAATACAGCCTGAAGCATGAAAAAACACCATGTTGATGTAACTCAAAATTTTAATACCATAAATTTGCAGCTAATCTTTCAGGATAATGTATTAGTAATGCTACAGACCTAGTGTTTACTTTTTCTGTACATGAATATGTGAATGGACTGTGTGAGATGCCTAGGACATCCATTTAGGAAGGGAGCATGGGTTGTTTCAGAGCCCAGCAAAGGTTTACTGACTGCCTCCAAGCATCAAAATTATTAAAAATCATCGCTGTCATTCAATTTACTCTAAAATAGTTTTTGACTGTGGTAGTAACACTTCCTAGATCTTGACATAGACTGAGATATATTTAGTAGATAAAAGCTGTACTTCAGAAAAATATCTATGATTTAATTATTTATTTTCCCTCTTGCATTCCTTAATTCTTACTTAGTTTAATACTGTATTTCTTTTTATCAAGTTAAAAATCAAAAGCACAGCAAGAAGTGTCATGTCCTTCTAACGAATAATCCAGACCCAGCACAAGCCATCCCAAACCGTAGTCCTGTTTTTTGTGCTGTACCACCCAGGAAACCCTTCGTGCATCCCAGTCACAGCGTCCTCAGCTGTAGAGCAGAACAGGAACTCTACCAACAGAAGATCCCCACATTTCTTGGTGGAAGGCATAGTTAAACAAAACAGACGAACCCACCTAAAACTGTGGTGCCACCAGCTCTTTCCTCCCTCTTCCCCACTCACTTAATTCACCTCATTGATTCTTGGTCCAGGAGAGGTTCACGACCACTGATGTTCATCTGAATCCTTTGGAGAACTAAGGTCACCAAACGGGCAAAACTACAAATTACTTTTAAAAACAATTTGCAGCCAGGTTAGTGAACTGAGTCTGCTTGCCCAGAAGCCAAATCAGTAGTGGGACCAGCATATGGCAGAGTACAGAAAGAAGGAGAAGGGGAAATGGAGATCACTACTTCCGGCACAGTGAGATGCAGGGTGTACTAAGTCTGTCTCATCAAAACCATATCTGGAGGACAAATGAGACAACATGCCGACCGCTGACTGTTACCACAGAACTGAAACACCATCCATAATTTTTACATTCTCCAATAACAGCATGAATTTTACACAGCATTTTTAAATCATAACACAACACTTCTGCTTGGTGTACCAAAATAGAGAGATGTCAGGAATTTATCCACAAGAGGTGGTAGGATCAAGTTCTGTGGCTCTATAATCATTTCATTTTTCCTGTAATTCCAGAATCATCTCAGGACTCATCTGCTGTTGACAGAGCTATACATTTTCTCATTAAATTTCAGTGGGATCAATCCTTAATATAATTGCAATCCCAAAACACTGTGTGAAACATAAGAACTCTCTATAAAATGGGATGAAGAGTTCACAGGAGTATTTTTATTTCTCAACACTCTTTCTCTTAACGTTACAGACATACTTCAAAAGAAAATTAAAATAACCCATGAGTGCTATTTAACTGTTAGATATGATGCCAATGAGCTCTTTAAAAAAGACAAGAAGTAAGATACGCTGCAATGGCTTTCAGTACTTTGCTTCCATACAAGTGAATGTGCTCAAATCTTTACCTGCACAGTGTCTTTCAGTAGACAGTACAAAAAGCACATTTAAAGCATATGATTTCTTATAGAGGCAAAAGAAAATAACAATGAACTCTCCAAGATTTGCTCATAGGTCCAGCAAAAGCAGCATCCTGGACCCAGCTGCTAAGCCAAGAGAGCACACACTCCTATGCCCATCTAGGAATACTTCAGCACAATCTCTAAATACTTTATTTAAGAAAACAGGTCCCACCCAATTAATTCAAATCCACCACTATTACTGGGCAATACCTTAACTCTAGTCATACACATAACATTAGCCTTCTTTTCTAGCCAATGCGACATTTCTATTACATTGCAGAATTTTTTACAGTACAGTACAATCCAATATCCGCAGTCCTGTTAACTGGCTTTCTACAAGCAGCAGCTAATTTATATGTGAAGTGACTTTATTTGTGTTGAGATATCCTATGCTAAGTTTCCGCTCAGAACACATTTTTACAGCTGAGAATTTGCAGCCCCTGAAGATACAGACTTCCAGGTGAAAGCATGAACATATTTAACTAGAGATGGTAAAAAAAAATGGGGTTTCTGCTACTAATATTATCAAAAAACCTCACTGTAAGAATACAAAAATAAATGGACAGTTCAAGGTAGAACATTATCTACAATCGCTTCCACACATGTCCTATCTTTATGACTGTTAGCTGCAACCTTTTTAAGGTCCTTTTACTGATAGTCCTTATCTGAGTTTTCATTTTAAAAGTGCTTTCTTTCCCTAAACATCTTGCAACGAAGTACCCTTCAAATTACAGAACAAACTGCTTGATTTTGACTTTGTCCTAATGATTTTTCACCACCAGCTATTTGTAATCCCTACTATCTTCTAATATCAGAACCACAAAGAAAAAGGTACCATAAACTCCGATGTTTAGAAGGGACAGCTACTCAGTTTGTGGAAGCTGAGTGTTATTTGGCACCTACAAACAGACCTGAAGATCAGATCCATTACATGGATTCCACACATCCCCCACCGCACTTCCAAGCTCCCAGGCACCTGCTCTGAAAGCTCCAGCACTGGGAAGCCCATGATAGGGACTCTCTGCATGAGAAAAGAGAAGCAATTCACAGTGGTATCAAAGCCTCCACCCACACTTTTAAAAGCTGACCAGAATTAGCAAACTGCTAGAGCACTGAAAAAGGTTGATCTTAAACCCAGACTCTCTGCATAAGGTATCAGATCTGCAGCTCTTGCATCTGGAGAAGAAGAAATATAACTGGCTTGAGAAAAGTTCACATTGTTTCACTCTTCTTGGCTATAAGGAAGCAGCAGCAACAGGGGGTGGCACCACTCTGCACACTGGTCAAGAGTCACAGAGAGTACTAAGCTTCTCCTCTTGGATCAGCAAGACCCAAATACATGCTCAGCTTCTCCCAACCATGCACAAGAGGTATACTCTCCAGAAGGCAGTGAGAAGCAAGAGATGGCACAACCAGTCTTGTAACAAGGGTGCTCCCACCTTCCCAGAGCTGTTTTATGCATTTGGATATTCCCTGAAGAACGTCACTATAAGTCCCACAAATTCAAATCCAGCCCCAGGCATGCCTTGTAGGAGCATCATTCGCAGACATCAGGTGGCCTTGCCTTTCTCTGCCATTAAACTAGATCCTTCTCTGGAGTACCACAAACATCTGCTGAGGCAGTAACTCCATAAGTACATAAGAACGCACATATTTTTAATAGGATTCAGCAAGGCCAAGCACAAGGTCCTGCACCTGGGTTGGGGCAATCTCAAGCACAAATACAGGCAGGGCAAAGAATGGATTGAAAGCAGGCCTGCAGAGAAGGACTTGGGAGTTGCTGGTGGATGAGAAGCTCAACATGAGCTGGCAATGTGTGTGTGCAGCCCAGAAAGCCAACAGTATTCTGGGGTGCATCAAAAGAAGTGTGACCATCAGGTGAAGGAAAGTGATTCTGCCCCTCTACTCTGCTCTCGTGAGATCTCACCTGGAGACCTGCATTCAGTTCTGGAATCCTTAGCCCAGGAAGGACACGTTACAGCGAGTCCAGAAGAGGCCATGAAGATGATCAGAGGGCTAGAGTACCTCCCATATGATGACAGGCTGAGACAGCTGGGCTTGTTTAGTAAGCTGCTCTTGTAAAGAAATTAACTGATCCAAGCCAGGACAGACTGTTGTTTCTCCCATCCACCTTTACAGAACCTCTAAGCCGTTAGCGGGTGTGGGTGCATCTCCCAACACGCTTTTGTAGTGGCATAGCTGAAGTCATACACAGCAGAGACATTAATCCACAATTAAGGTAAAAAAAAATATACTATAAAAACCAGTTACTATAGATTGAAGAGAGCGATAAAGACATGTAGTTTTGCACAACACTCATGAACTTGGCAGTGTCTTCCTACTGATCACATCTGCTTGCTCTCTTGAGATGCCACAGAGCCAAGATCTAGAAAGTGCCTGTTCATGGGCAAGCCCTCCACTTACATGGAGCTTTAATAAAGAAAGTCTTTGTGTCGGTACAGTTTTGCCTATTACCTCCCAGGCTAAGTCTCCCCATGAATAGATTTGCAAGGTAGCAAAGCTCTCACACAGCTAACGCCAATAGACATATGTTTGGCAACATGGAATCTAGCAATAGGAATTGGCCAAAAATACTGTTTTGGTTTTGCTTTTAACAGAAAAAACTACCACTCTGTCCTGCCATTACAGCAGGTTGCACCGAGAGGAGACGAGAGGGTCCTATGCATCCCACCTGGGTCCCCTCGCACTTTATTTACCAGACCTCATGCAGATAGTACTGCAAAGTCAAATTCTGTATTTCTACTTAAAATATTGGTCATGTTTTTGTGGGCCACTCTCACCATCAGGTAGCCAGATGGAATCACAGTCTGTTGAAAAGAAACAAACACAGATCAATAACTACAGTCTGATTCCTGTGCTTTAAATATTGTCAAAACATGCAGGAGGAAAAGGCTGGTGGACTTCACAGCAAAAGCTCGATACACTCCTATACTCCCATGCAGGGAACTAGCATCCACAGGAGCAAACTACAGAGGGAAAAGTATCTGCAAGCAGACAAGACAAGTAAATAAATAAGGATGGGGAGCGCTTCACATTCTTTCAGCCATCTATATATAATGATCTCTATATGACACAGTCTACAGTTCTCCAATAACAGAGCCATGCAACATGTGAATGAGAACAGGAAAGCATTAACTCAAAGCAAACCACAACTCCTCCAGCTTTAAATTGAAAATAACAGCCCTTTCTCTATTGATTTTTTTTCCTCCTCTTTCATTTGTGAAAAATTGATTTTTCTTGCCTGTGTTTGCTGAAGTGTCCACACCTTCACCTCACTGCTTACTTTAATCTCTGTATTTGTTCCTCCATACATACAAGTAAGCCGTGTCAAATAAGCACCTAGAAGCCCCTGTCCCAAACTCACTAGTGCTCTTATCTAGCCTCAGAAATACCATCCCTCCTGTCTTATGACCAAAGGATGGGGATTCTGCACCTGCCTTCCCAGAGGATGCTCAAAGACCCCTCTGGTAGCCAGAAAGCCTCAGGACAAAGCCTGTGTCTCACATTTTTGCAGAAGGCCACCCCCAAGCAGCAATGACACCTGAGGAAGATGCAACAGGAGCTCATGCTACCCCAGCAGCTCCCAAGTAAGCAGCGGAGTAACAACCTTAGACTTGTCACACCTGAATGCTCTCCAGTAATCTGGCACAAAAATGGAAAACCTTGCAAGAAGGGAGAATTTTAGGAGGTCAAGATGAGAAGGCAGAAAGTACTCACACAATAAAACCTTCACCATGGCTACTGCCCACTTCCCCTGCTCTCTCGGTGACACATTTAACAAAGGAGCCCACACCACACTTTGCCAATCTACTTAGTTCCTCTGAAAACAGTTGTAGTAGCTAGAAAAATGCCAAACAACTCCAGTTCTTCAAATCCCACGGCTATAAAATTTCAAAATTGCAACATACATTTAAAAATAAGTTTGAAAATTTTCCAATGAGAATCATTTTGGGATTAATTGAAATAGTAATTGAAAAATAATAATGGAGGCTAAAGCTGTGGTGCTTATGAAAAACTAGTATTTTAGCATGGAATCCCTCCTATGAAAAAAAGGGCTCTTAATTCGCAAGCCAGGCCAGCTTGTGTGACAGGACTTATAATGTGCGCACATGTCGGCTCTGAACACGCACGGCTTATTTCACTTCTGATTTTAACTAAGACTTGCAGATATGAAAGGCATTAATCCACTTTGGCAAACAATCCCTTTCACACTACAAAACAAGGCATGTAGCGTGCAAAAAGAGTAACTTTCACATAACAGACAACTAAATTTTCAGGTAAATAGCCATATTGCAAGCTTATACATTTAAAAGCCTAGAATATTCCTATTCTAGTATCCATTGAGTGTTAACTCTTTAGGGCTTCACTTAAATTATTTTAAGCTCTCTATTGACCAGAGAAGCAGTGGATGCCCCATCCCCGGAGGTGTTCGAGGCTAGGGTGGATGAGGCTTTGAGCAACTTGATCCACTGGAAGGTGTCCCTGACTGTGGCAGGGGGTTGGACCTGAATTATCTTTAAGGTTCCTTCCAACCCAAACCATTTTATGACTGTTGTTATTGTCTTTCTTTCACCCTTTGGTTCAGAGGCACAAATAACACACCAATTATGGTGTATCACAGAATCACAAGGTTGGAAAGGACCCATTGGATCATCGAGTCCAACCGTTCCTAACACTCCCTAAACCATGTCCCTAAGTACTTCATCCACCCGTTCCTTAAACACCTCCAGGGAAGGCGACTCGACCACCTCCCTGGGCAGCCTGTTCCAGTACCCAATGACTCTTACTGTGAAGAATTTTTTTCTGATATCCAACCTGAACCTCCCCTGACGGAGCTTCAGGCCATTCCCTCTAGTCCTGTCCCCTGTCACTTGGGAGAAGAGGCCAGCTCCCTCCTCTCCACAACCTCCTTTCAGGTAGTTGTAGAGAGCAATAAGGTCTCCCCTCAGCCTCCTCTTCTCAAGGCTAAATAACCCCAGCTCTCTCAGCCGCTCCTCATAAGACTTGTTCTCCAGCCCCCTCACCAGCTTCGTTGCTCTTCTCTGGACACGCTCCAGAGCCTCAACATCCTTCTTGTGGTGAGGGGCCCAGAACTGAACACAGTATTCGAGGTGCGGTCTCACCAGTGCCGAGTACAGAGGGAGAATAACCTCCCTGGACCTGCTGGTGACCCCATTTCTGATACAAGCCAAGATGCCATTGGCCTTCTTGGCCACCTGGGCACACTGCTGGCTCATGTGTAAGTCCACAATTACAGAATTCCATAGCTCATTTATCAGACTGGCAAAAGAAAGGAGACTGAGTGATCATGACACAATCAACAGATACACAAAATATAAAACACATCTAAAAGCCTAATTATCTATTTGGGATTCACTAGAAGGCAACACATCCCGCTTCCATGCTATGGGAAAATTAAAGAAGGAAATTAAGCAACCCTCCGGGTGTCAAAGGGACAAAGCCCCAAGCAAGCGGATCTGAGACAATGGTCTTCTATATGGTTCCATTCTAAACAGACAGCATCTGCATGGCATCTTGCACTGCAACACCCACAGTGGCATCCTCCAGTACACAGTGAGGGGCAATTCATGTTTTACTTAACTGTGTCCTGTTTGGTTGATTTTCTCTGCAACAGCTATTATCAAGGAAAAACAAAAAAGCACAGGTTCTGCCACAATATTATTCATTAAAAAAAGAAAGTTTCTCACTCCGTGCAGATATGAATAATTCATTGTTGTGCCCTGAGGAACAGCCAGGCCAAACAAGGATACTAGATTGCTCGACAATCCCTCCACAAACCAAGTGCGGAGTAAATAAATAAAACGAGACCTCTTCCCTTTCTGAGAAGGGGAAGATGCATTTTTCTGTCAATTTGGGTCTGCTCCAACCATCACAAAGTTTAGTATGCATGAAATCTTCCGCTGAAGCAGTAACTGAGACCAGAGAGTTATAAAAGGACCACAAACTCTGTGGCAAAACGAGTCATCTTCTACTACTCTTAAAGCATTTAAGTTGAGCTTTACTCCACATCAGCTCTAATATGCCAAATAACACTAATCAGGAGTTTAATGACCCTAAGCTTCAAATATATTCAAATGAAGACAGACAGAAGACTTGAACTGCTCCTGCAGATATGTCCCTCTCTGGACAGGCCCTGCAGCATGAAGGCTACCTCTGTACCAGCATATCAGCTAGGCTATCAACTTACTATGGTTCCAGGGCAGCCATGGTGCACACAAACCAGGTTGCTTTTGGAGGAAGCTAAACCAGAGCCTCTTCTCCAGCTGCACACCAAAAGCACTCCAAACCGCAGCAGGGTCCTACAGGTCCACAATAACAACAGCCCTCATTGTTTCCACCTGCTTCTTCTGCGCCAGATCACCTGCTCATGCAGGTGTGGCCTCCAGCGCATAGTCAGAAGAAACAAGTCTGAATCGGCTAGTTTTAAGATTCTGCAACTCCTTCAAACCCCTTTTAAAATAAACTCTCACTGCACGACATAAGACATGTTTTGCTAATACTACCAAATCAGTATTTGTTGGATATTTATACTCTTCCTGACTCCTGCTGTCTCTTTGAACCATCTTCCCCTATCTTCTATTTGGGCAGAACATTCAAGTATGTTTACAAATAATTAAAAAATCCTGTGAAAGGAGCTCAAAGGCTAAAGCAGTGAGGCTGAGCAATCTGGCAGGTTTGCCCCTGGAAAGTAAAGGTAGGTGTCCTGGGAGGACACTGTTAGACTCCTTGGACATCCTCTGATCAAAAACACAGGTATCTGACCCATGCTACCTCTGGACAGCAGCACATCTGAAGTCATCACCCAAGGCTCCCCTTACTCAAAGTAGGAGAATAGAAGCTTCTAGATCCAAGCAGAAATCTCAGAGCAATCTTCTGGGCATGCTTGGTAAAAGGACTAGCTCCGAAAAGAAAAGTTCAGGTCAGTTCTTTGCAGGTAGGTGGCCCTTATACAAGCATCAAACACCACCGTGAAGAGTACCAGATTACATTGTGCAAGATACTTTTCCCACTTGCAGGATTAATACTTATATAGAATATTTGCTTTATGGCTACAGCACTGATAAACACTGGTTTCCTATAGATTTATTGACTTAATTGTCTTGCTTAAAAGGACAACATCCTATAAGTTGTCTATAAAAAAATGCCTATAAGAGAGGCTAAGAGAGTTGAGCTTGGTTAGCCTAAAGAAGAAAAGGCTCTGGGGTGACCTTAGAGCAGCCTTCCAGTACTTAAAGGGGGTCTGCAGGAAAGCCGGGGAGGGGCTCTTTATCAGTAAGTGCAGGGACAGGATGAAGGAAAATGGTTTTAAGATGAAAGAGGGGAGATTTAGATTAGGAAGAAATTATTTATTGTGAGGGTGGCAAGGCACTGCCACTAGCCCCCTTTAAGTACTGGAAAGCCACTATAAGGTCTCCCTTAACATTTCTAATGACTAAAGCACACAATGAGATGCAGAAGAGCTGAGCACTCCAGTAGCTTCCTAGCAAAAGCCTGTTGCAGAAGGAAGAGAGCATCTCTAGCCTTCCAGCTTCTTGTCCTGAATCAAAAATACAACTTCAGACTTCTTACAACTGAAAACTGATCTGCTTTGAAATCAACACAAACGCCCTGGTCTTGACAAAGAGTAGTTAACTAAAACTAAATTACTACTACAACTAAATTGAGGAAATACTTTGGCATCAAGAATTGAAGACTTTGTCACAGAAATTTTAGGTGATTATTTTGTAAAGAGTTTCACAACTGCAGAGACCTATGTACTAGGAGAAAAGCCTCTTACAACATTCTGGTGCCTTTTTTGGCATTTGTGTTCCTAGACAAGAAAAAATATGTAAGTCTCAAAAAGGATTACGTGAATTATCAGTGTATTTAAATTGTTTGCCTCAGGCAGGATAAAAGATCACGCAGTTATAAAACAATCTCAAATCTGCCGACCATAAGAAAGCAAAATGTAAAAAGTGTGAGGATATTTAAACAAATGGAATTAAATTCAGGTCCTTTGCTCCATAGTATCTGAGCAACTTCCAAAAGTATAACAAGAAACATAACTAACGTCTGTCATCTCAAGCTTAGTCTATCTCAAACCTTTCCCAGGAGAAAACACACGTGCACCACAGTGTTTGGGGGATTTGGAGTTATTTCATTCCGCTTTTTGTTCCTCATATGCATGTGCACATCTGTTTAATCTTAGTCATGAGAACACAGATGATCGGAGAATGACCTCGGGGAAGGGGGGTGGAGCAGCAAGATCTAGAAAATCTGAGCATCGCTAAGGAAACGGATGGTCTGTAGCTGAAAGAGGGGAGATTTAGATTAGATATTAGAAAAAAAATTTTACTGTGAGGGCAGGGAGGCACTGGAAGAGCTTGCCCAGAGAAGTCTTGGATGTCCCATCCCTGGAGGTGTTGAACGCCAGGGTGGATGAGGCTTAGAACAACCTGATCCATTGGGAGGTGTCCCTGCACACGGCAGGGTTGGAACTGGAGGATGTTTAATGTCCCTTCCAACTCAAACTACTCTATGAATCAAAGAAACAGAGGAAAGTAAAACAGGAGAAGATACAGCTCATCTTATCCAAGATGTCTTGCTGCATTAAAATTAAACACACATTACCTGCACCTTTTAAAAGGCTAGGAAAAAGGAATGTATTCAGGGAGATCCAGGTTTTTCTGAAGTTTGCAAGGTACAGTCTCCTGACCATGTTCCTTTCATCTCAAGCATCTTTCACCATAAAACCAGTTTCCCTCCTTTTTTTCATCAGTATTTTAAGGCAATCACAAACCGAGTATCTGGAAATGAAGCTCAAAGCTTATGAACTGTTTTCCATGTACTGCACAAAGAATGCTTTGCCTCCCTCCCATGTTCTTGCCATTACTGAAATAGTCAAACATACCCACTCTTCATGATCTGTGAACCAATGAACAAGTTGGATATGTTTCTTGCTGCAATGCCACCACATTCAAATGGGAAACAGTCCCAAACAGGAAGACACAACCGCAACATGTTTACTAACAACCACCAGCACTACCCCAGGAGATCATTTAGGCTTCATTTTTCTCTTCCAGGCAAAGTAGGTAATTTAAAAATAACACAATGATTGACTGTCTATCCTACTACAAGAGATATTTATGGTCACCAAGTAATATTAAATTTAATCTACCCATCTTCAGAACAGGAGACATTCAAAAAGGAAAGAGAGGAAAAAGATTCACAAAGTGGTGTCAAACCAAGCAGTCTTAACCCATAAGGTCACACAAGCATTATCACACTAGCTCTGTCACAGTCATTTCCAGGAGGAAGCTCCTACCATTCAGCATCAGATTTTTCACACTTGGGCTGGGTCTGGAAAGCAGCATTTCATTTGAAAAGACAAAAATTACAGCTTTTTCCCCATTCTGGAAGCATAGGAAGAAGTAAGATGTAACCATGTCCAGAACTGAACTGCTCTTCTCCATCGTGACTGTCACAGACAGTCACCACCACAACACCCTCAAAGATCTCTTTTTTTCTAAAAATCACATTTCACATAGTGATCTGCACCAGTAAACTTTCTCCCACTACTATGCTCACAACCCAGAGCTTTCTTACCGGTACTTGGTTGGACATGGCTGCACTTGATCTTAAGACGTCTTTTCCAACATTAATGACTCCACGATTCTGTTTCTGTCTGTCTTCCCGGCACTTGGTCTTTGATTTGGCAAATGGATTATACCTTTTTCATCCATATGTGGCATGTTTCTGCCCTCAGACTTTAGGGCAGGTAGGAGAAATCACTTTGGCCTTCCAAAACCACAAGTCCTAGTCTAGTCTATCAGTCTGTTTTCAAGTTCTAGATCTCTGAGCCCAAACCCAAACAGCCCTCAAAGACTATTTTGAAGCCAAATACCAAAACAGGAAGTTCTAAGCCAAAAGAGAAGCATATCAGAGAATCTGAAAAATTTTGCTTAGGAGGAAAGAAAAACCTCTCATGGGTGTCTGCTACTTCAAAAACCACTGGCTTGGGTTCTCACAGGCAGCTATCTCATCTGCTCTGACTGGACCAGCAGCTCATGGGGACTGTAAACCTCTTCCTTCTCACTGGAGGACATCTAGAGATGTAACAGAGTGCAAGACCCTTGCTCCACATGGTGTGCCTGCCCCCTCCCCACCACATTTCCCACGCCTCCTATCTCTCAAACAGATCCATCCTCCAAGGCCTAGCAGGATCTTCCTTGATCCAAACAAAAGCCAGCTGGTCTTTGGACTCAACCACACTTTGCTTGACTCGTGCCACAGCAACAGGAAAGTCAACACAAGCTTCACCCAGACAAGGTGCTCCCATCAAACCCCTGGTGCCGGGGGTGAAAGAGATATAGGTATGGAGGAGAAAGAGAGTCTGATACCCAGTGCACCCCTGCCTCCCTCCCAGGGCTCTCTTGGGCTGTCACAAATCTTCTGGGCTCAACTTTGTCAGCTGCTGGAGTCTATGGACAAAAAAAAAAAAAACCCAAACATAAAAATTAAAACAAAGCCTGCACTGTCAGCCAGGGTTTTCAGAGGCGGTCGGGCTTCTCAGAAGTTAAGCATCCAACTCTAAAAGCGGTTAGTTTTTATGTGTGCTATTACTCTCTTAAAGCTTTTCTTTAAAGTTGGGAAGCACATAATCAAGAAGCCTAAAAGACTTGTGGCTTTCAGCAGGCATGGGTGTCAGTGCAAAACGGCCCTATGAACTTCAATCCTCCTGTACAGACATGACAAGACTAAGTTGTTGTAATAGATTTAATGGTATCACAGCCACCAACAGATTCACATTGCTCTGCAATATCAAAGTTTTCCAGCCCAGAAGCTTTAGATCTGTATCGTACAGGAACACACAACAAACCTACACAAAAAAAACCCAGTTTCAGGCACTTCCACCCTGTATGGTAAATTTACAAACACAAGATCGCAGCCAGAAACTGTTCTCTGAACTCCCCAAGACAAAAACCAATCCAGCTGCAAACTTCATTTCTTAGCACACAAATTACAATGCACAGTGATCCCCTCTGTTCATCAGGCACACAAGGTTAGTGCTGTGACCTACAGTAAACAGAAGACTGGGCAAATTCAGAGTTCGAAGTCCAAAGCTCCCTATGGAAAACGTGTTGCTAAGAACTGACTTTCAATGTAACAAGGACTTCAGCAGGAGTAATTTCTCTCATCACAACAGCAGAGGCATCAAAGAGGAAGAGAGAGGGGTTCTTAAGCACGTTGATCCCAAGAGATTTATCATATGATATGCCAAACAAAGCCACATTAAAAAAAACGAATGTAAGGGAATTCTATGTTCTCTACACAGACATCACAAGAGAGGGAACTGTTGTCATCACCTCTATAACCCATCAATTGACTGCTACCTCTAAGTCAACATGAATCTAGACCACCTGTAACTGCACTCAACATGTAAAGGCTGCACAAGAGCAAGACACAATACAAAAATGAGCTGATCTAGTTAGTCAGTTACAAAAGGTGGTGCAAAGTAGCCAGACTGAAGCTTTGTTCCTCCCTCCCCAGCTGGAGAGTTCATCATCTCCCCAATCCATATGCCATATTTGTAATTCAACCCCAGCGGTCACCAAAAGGACCTCAAGTCTGCACTTTCCTGACCTCCAAGGAAGCAGATAATATCAGTCAAGTTCAGAATTGACTGTCTGCTGAGTTTTGTCAAATTTCCCTCCGATGCAGGATGCCAAGAAGCACCACATAAGAACCAAACTATAAACGTGCAGCAACCTCCTCTGCACTCCCCCTCACCCCTGTGCTTTCCTTTCTGTACTGATTTCACACACGGCACTTACGCAATTCATCAGCTGAGCTTGTGGCAGGTTAGCAAAGGGCAGCAGGGACAGGCTGCTCTTTTTCCAACTCCCCAGGAGGGAGGAGCAGAGCAAGGAGCAACGCTACAAGCAAAGCAGAAGTAGGGTAGAGCATTGAGTTTTGGCAACCAGGTACTCAGCCCTACAAGGATCAAGGCAAGCCCAGCTCAGAGCTACAAAATGGCAGAGATCTCATAAATGGAAGAAACAACAGGCAGGAATCAGCCTGGTAAAACAAAGGTTCAGCGTTGTTTTAAGCAATTGTAGTAATGCGCCAGAAAACGATACCCAAACTAGGAAACATAACAAGATTAATAGGCTGCAGAGTGAAAAAACCCAACAAAGAAAACAAACCTTCTTTTCAAAGCTGATTATTACCACCGCTTATGCAGAATAATGTAGGAGGTTAAAAGTGAGATCCAAGCCTCCATCACAGTAGAAACAGATTTGCAGTGGAAAAGCTTGGGTGAAAATTCTTAATTTATCTTTGGCAATTTAAACCATTTCCACACAAATGATGTTGAGAAGGCAAACTGACTGACACTGTTTCACAATAACATGTCAGCCAAAAATGCTGGTTAATATGCCTCATCTGTTATCATAGCCAAAGACTGGGAACTTCACTTCTGATGTTTTGTGCATAAAAATATTCTACCTACACTAGAAAATACACATCACATTGGGATAGATCCAACTTCAGCTGAGGTGTGTAAATTCCAGGGATTTCCCTTCACTTAGACAGAAAAACATATCCTTTGTACAAAATAAAAATTACTGTAAAACTTGGGAGTTTCTTCACTATTTTCAGTCTAAATTCCAGGTCAGGCTGCAAGTGAGACGTATTTGTATGGCATTCAAATTATTAAGACAAGACATTATTTCAACAGAGTCAGACTAATGCAGCCTATCATTTTCAGAAAACACTTTAAAACAAAACCTGTTCTGTTGATTTCCGCAACAGAACAAATCCACTGATCGGAGAGGTCTTTTAAACCACCAAAGAGAGCAGCAGGCTGCAAGAAGCCTATCCTGTCCACGTCTACAGAGACAAAATGACAGTGGCCACCTTCTTTTCCCAAATTGATTTGAATTATTAAAAATTATGTAAATGGTTATTAAAATTATTAGAATTATTATTTAATTATTAACAATTAATTGTAATTACTTGATCTTCGATCCTTTCCTGGTTTACAACAACCATGAAAGATACACAACCTGAATTTTTTATTGTTATTGGGAAAGAGAACGCACAGCTCCTTCACACAGTATCTCCTACTGCTATTTAATTTTTTTCTAAACCATGTTTTCAGCAGCCATGCCTGCTATTCATAATGAAAGCCGCAGTGGAATCTTTCAGGGCCGCTGGCAGTTGTGGTTACCCTGCTTCTTATAAACACAAGGGCTTCCTGCCAAGGCTCCCCTGCTACATCAGGTTGAATCATGGCATCCTTCACCGTCATGACCCCTGAACGCAGTCATGCCACAACTCTGTCTAGTTCCATTAACTACACGTCACAGTGAGACAGCGCTTCTGCGCCTACCTCCAAAACAGCCTGTCTCCTCCCTAATCCAGCTGAGAAGCTGCCAGCACGCTCCTTCAGGCTGCACAGAGTTAACGGTATTTTAATGTTTTGGAAATAACGGTTTTCATTAATTGCTCGCAATATGAAGTTCATGACACATATTTAAATATGCTGTGATGGTAAATATATAATCCACAAGACAGGTTACTATGTGTCATTCACTCTTCTAACTCTGCAGATACAAGCACAGGAGATAAAGCTCTTGATTGAGTGAACAGTAAAGAACAAAGCAATACTTTTTTTTAACCTACATGAAAAAAGGTGATTACAAAAAAAAAAAGGAGAGCGTCTTACCACTCTTTGGTGATCCTGTAGTGGATACATTTATTGCACAGCAGGACATTAAATGTGTTTTTCTATATACTGATAAATTATAAATGTTGTGTATCCCACTTTGGTAGTACCACTTTTCTGATCACTTCTTGCAAGACTGAGTCAGTTAATAGCAGCCTTGGCATTTCTGACCTTTGTTCAGTCAAAGAAAGTTCCATTTCATTGTTTAAATCCAGGATCCTACTTGCAGCCCATAAGGTTCACCATTTCTCCAAGCCATGGTGACCTCGTCAGTTTGACAGTAGCATCACAGCATCTTGACACAAAGCCACATGCACATGAACCCAAGACGAGCTTCTTTGACACAGATTCTCACAGCATTCAGCTGCAGAAACTGTCAGCCCCTGGCCTGGACAAGCACACACTCTCCTGGGTTGAAAACTGGTTGGATGGCCGGGCCCAGAGAGTGGTGCTAAATGGAATTAATTTCAGGTGGAGGCCAGTTACAAGCGGGGTTCCTCAGGGCTTGGTACTGGGTCCAGCCCTGTTCAATGTCTTTATCAATGACCTGGATGAAGGCAGTGAGTGCACCCTTAGGAAGTTTGCGGATGACACTAAGCTGGGTGGAAGTGTGGATCTGCTGGAGGGTAGAGAGGCTCTGCAAAGGGATCTGAACAGGCTGGACCGCTGGGCTGACACCAATGGGATGAGGTTTAACAAGGCCGAATGCCGGGTCCTGCACTTGGACCACAACAACCCTATGCAGTGCTACAGCTGAGGAGAAGTCTGGCTAGAAAGCTGCCTAGAGGAGAAGGACCTGGGGGTGTTGGTTGACAGCAACTGAACATGAGCCAGCAGTGTGCCCAGGTGGCCAAGAAGGCCAATGGCATCTTGGCTTGTATCAGAAATGGGGTCACCAGCAGGTCCAGGGAGGTTATTCTCCCTCTGTACTCGGCACTGGTGAGACCGCACCTTGAGTACTGTGTTCAGTTCTGGACCCCTCACCACAGAAGAATGTTGAGGCTCTGGAGCGTGTCCAGAGAAGAGCAACGAAGCTGGTGAGGGGGCTGGAGAACAAGTCTTACGAGGAGCGGCTGAGAGAGCTGGGGTTGTTTAGCCTGGAGAAGGGGAGGCTGAGGGGAGACCTTCTTGCTCTCTACAACTACCTGAAAGGAGGTTGTGGAGAGGAGGGAGCTGGCCTCTTCTCCCAAGTGACAGGGGACAGGACAAGGGGGAATGGCCTCAAGCTCCGCTAGGGGAGGTTCAGGCTGGATATTAGGAAAAAAATTTTCACGGAAAGGGTCGTTGCGCACTGGAACAGGCTGTCCAGGGAGGTGGTTGAGTCACCTTCCCTGGAGGTGTTTAAGGGACAGGTGGAGGAGGTGCTGAGGGGCATGGTTTAGGGATTGACAGGAATGGTTGGACTCGATGATCCAGTGGGTCCTTTCCAACCTAGAGATTCTATGATTCAGATGACAAATGCTGAGGTAACCCTTTAACAGTTCTGGCCGAGATGCTTCCAGCCACTTCAGATCCTTCCATCTACAAAATCCTCAGGGTTGAAATGGTGATGCTGTCAATCAGTGAAAGATTATTGCTGCTGGGGGAGCCAAGGAAGGAAAAATAAAACTCTCTCTCCCTCTCTCACTTGCTTGCTGTACGCCTGCACCTCCAGCTGCTTTGGTGCACTGTGTCAGTGGATGAAAATAGATGGGCTTGACAACTTCACTAGCTCTCTCAAAGAAGCCAGTTGGCAGAAGCAACAGTTTGCTCCCTGGTAGAAAAGGGTGGGTTTATTATTTCCTCACTTCAAGTTTGAATGTTCACTTTCATTTTGACTACAGATAAAAATAGAAAAAAAATCTCTTTTGAACACAATCTTAAAAATCCAAACATCTTCCCACGCCTAGAAAGTAGGAAGCCTTCACAAGTGTCATCTAGTTCTGCAGAACCTAATCTTAGAATAGTAGAATGGTTTGGGTTGGAAGGAACCTTAAAGATCATCCACTTCCACTCCCCTGCCATGGGCAGGGACACCTAACACTGGATCGATCAGGTTGCTCAAAGGCTCATCCAGCCTGGCCTTGAACAACTCCAGGGATGGTGCATCTATGACTTCTCTGGGCAACCTTCTCCAGTGCCTCACCACCCTCACTGTAAAAAAATTCTTCTTAGTATCTAATCAATCAAACTTTCCCTCTTTAAGCTTAAAGATGTTCCCCCTCAAATGTATCCCTGCATTCCTGGATAAAGTGTCCCTCCTCAGTTTTCCTGTAGGCTCTTCCCAATGAAAGAAAGGAAAAATCTAAAAGTTATGACTGCAGAGATAACCTTCCAAACACAAGCAAGGTAGAGTGAGGCAATAAGCTACAGAAAAACCCTGGTGTTGCTGTTGTATCTCACCACACCACTTCAGAATGAAAGCATTCTTGTCCAGAAAAGCTGTGGGACAACCCCTAAACTGAAAAACAAGCCTAAACTTCACAGTGCTGTTACTGTGCTGTAACACAAGGAGACTCTGGAGAGGCAGGCTAGCAAGAAAAATGTAAAGAGCTATGGGGCACACAAAAAAAAAATCCAACTGGATAAGAAGAAAAGCCTGGAAAAGAGAAAATTTGGTAAACTTGGCTCCAGCAAGACCATAAATCACTGGAGGGTATTTTACCATCAGTGTTTTACATCTCAGTGCAGCTTCACAGTCCTTACTCTGGAAAGAGCCTGAAGAACAATGGTGGCACAGCACATCCCTACTCCTACCTACAGAGTTGCATTTCAGGGGACTGCAGCACCTCACTTGTGCATGCCAAGCTGGAGAGGAGTAACCTGGAACAGCACTTATGGATTAGGTGACACAGTCAGCCTGCTTTTTCGGCTTTTGATCACCCCGGACCTTTTCAGAATCAGACTCCTGGAGATGGAAGATTTCAACCATGGCCCAGGTGTGGTTATGACACAGACACAGCTCCTCTGGCAGCAGTCATTGGTACCAACACCAGAGGAGGTCTCATAAGGCAAAAAGGTTTAAACTGAATTTATGTGACACACCCAAATTTACCACCTCAGTACCACAAAGGTCATTTTCCAAATAATCTCTTATAGAATCATTAAGGTTGGGAAAGACCTTGAAGGTCATTCAGTCCAACCATGTGCCCAACACCACTATGCCTACCAATCCATGTCACCAAGTGTCACATCTACACTTTTTTTGAACACTTCCAGGGATGGTAACCACTCCCCTGAGCAGACTCGACAGCCTGTTGGGCTTGCCTCCTCCTACGGCTGTGTGCTCAAGTTGGGCTTGCCTCCTCCTACGGCTGTGTGCTCAAGTCACCCAAACCCCCTGTACCAACAGAGTCCTTCTTCTGTACACACAATGCACCTGCCTCGCAGCAGTTGCATGTGAACCATGTATACCGATCCAATCCCTTCAGCACAGTGATCCATCTCCTCACAACACAGAACAGCCCAGCTGAAAACTGGCGACATTGCACAGAGGAAGGGATGGACTAGGGCTTTTCAGAACAATCCCAGAGTAAAAAAAAAAATCAGCCACATTTTCCATCTGAGCTTCAGTGCTTGAGTTTGTTGGTCCTCTGCCCACAATACGAAACCCGCCAACCAACTGGTACTGGATTACCTTACTGGCTACTTCAGGGAATTCTGAACACAAATTATCACTTAATCAGTGCTCTAAAAATAGTCCTCAGAGAAAAATAAGCTATTTAGAAGAACAATGCTCTGGCAACCACCTCACATTCACTGCACATGGGAGAAGAAATCTATCCTTTATGAGCTGCTCTTGGGAATAAAGGAAATTCATGAACTTGCCAGATAAACCTCTCGGAGGCAGGAGAGGAAGATGACCATTTCATGCCTATTTCCCAGTCAAGACTGAATAGGCTTACTGGTGAAAACGTGAGGGAACAAACCTAATTTAGAAAGAGATGGATGAGAAGTAGTAGGGAAGAAATTCAGAGAAAAAGAAAGAAAAAAAGCAAGTAAGTATTTTGCTGAATAACCTCACTAGGAACCAGGGGACTTTTTTCTGACCGGTCTCCACTGAAGACCAGTGAAGCCTTCGCTGCCGGCTGCCAAAAACTCAGTGTAACAGGATCACGAGGATCACTACCAATAGTCTCACAGAGTATTTCCACTTTTCTGAAGCACGGCGGGGTACTTCTGAGTAGAACACTGGAAAAATAGCCTAACGGGCAACACTCAAACTACAGTGATTTGCTGCACTTGATTAAGCTCCTCTAGCTTCTTTCCATCACATTTTATCAACTTATTCGAAGTGACCATTAAAATCTATTTAGTACCTTGACAGGTTTGTTACTACTGAACAGATATAAATGCCAAGACATCCATCTGTCAGAGCCTGTTCGTGTCTGAGACTGTGTAGGTCATATTCTGGAAAAGTTCAAAGTTAAACTTTTACAGGTTTCTAATTCACACTGAAGTAAATACACACACATAAGACAACTGAATGGCACAGAAAAATGCAGCTGAAAGTCTGAGATGCAGCAAAGCTACCACCTACCCCAGAAAAAGTTTTACTTCTGAAACTATCTGAGCAGTTTGGGGAATTTCTTGGCCCTGTTTTCAAATCATGCAACTGAAAAACAAAGTTATCTATTATCACCAGTGAAAATATAAGTGATCCTCAAAATTCATGCTGGCCCTCGGACTCCTGATGCTGTCTCTCCTCTCTCACCCTCTCCCAGCATCAAAGATGCACGGAAGTACCAAATCCTGTTCAGGGCTCCTTAAGGAAATTCTTTGTCCATGATATTTTCCCTAAAAATGAGAAGGGAAGGAGCAAGCTTCGAAACAGGGCCATAGAGAGGCCGCCATGCAGGATTCCAGGAGCTTCAGCACACAAAGCACCAGCACCACTGAACTGCGGGGACCAAACCATTACAGCACGTCATAGAAAACATCTCAGACATGGAAGCAGTCCTGCACAAGCCAGTCTTGCCTGAAGAAATCCAAACATATGCTGTAATGCAGACAAAAAAAAAAAAGCCAAACATTTAAACTCTGATGGCATTTTCAGCCAAAAGTGTGAATCAAGGAAGCCTACTTTTTATATTTGTTGTTCAGCTATATATATTATGGCGTAAGAGTCAAGCACTGTGTCAGTAGCTAATGTCACTTGATAGCCTACTGAAGCTTTGTTAAGCATAAGGATTTGCATACTAGTATTAACAGTATCATAAACTTTCCAGACTTCTGCAAAAACCTCCCAGCTTCCATTAAACTTGTAATACTGGCTTCTTCACCTCTTTTTTCTTTTTTTTTTTTTTTTATGTCAGTAGCCAACCAGGTAGCACGGAATTCCTCCTTTCCCACTCTTGCAGCTGCTGTGCTGGGAGCCCTCTCCTTCGCAAGATACAGCTGCCCAAAAATCGCCTTCTCATAGAACCATAAAGGTTGGAAAAGTCAAAGATCATCTGATGTCAGTCCCACATCATCATACATACTAAACCATGTCCCCAAGTGCCATGTCTACACACTTTTTAAACAACTCCATGGAAGGGGAGACTACCACTTCCCTGGGCAGTCTCTTCCCATGTTTAACTCTGTCAGTAAAGAAACGTTTCCTAATATCCAGTCTAAACCTCCCCTGGCACAACTTGAGGCCATTTCCGCTCATCCTATCACTTGTCCCTTGGGAGAAGAAACTAGCACCCACCTCACAACAACCTCCTTTCAGGTAGTTGTAGAGCGTAATAGGGTCTCTCCTCAACCTCCTCTTCTCCAGGCTAAACAATCCTAGTTCTCTCATCTGCTCATCATAACCCTTGTGCTCAAGATCCTTCACCAGCTCCAATGACCTTCTCTGGGCACAATCCAACAACTCAATATCCTTCTTGTACTGAGGGCTGCAAAACCGATCACAGGATTCAAGGTGCAGCCTCACCAGCGTTAAGTACAGGGGGCAATCACCTTCCTGCTGGCCACACCGTTTCTGATCCAAGCCAGGATGCCACTGGCCTTCTTGGCTGCCTGCGCACACTGCTGGCTCACGTTCAGCCAGCTGCCAACCAGCATCCCCAGCTCCTTTCCCACTTGTCAGTCTTCCAGCCACACTTCCCCAAGAACTTCCCTCACACACTTCCTCTCCTGCCCACAGCGCTGCAAACCCAGAAGGACCAGTCCTGTCCCCAAGCATTCCTCGTCTACAGTGCAGGCTACAGCGCCAGCATAACAAGTGCGTCAAAAGCACAGCGGCTGCCACCAGCATAGCTGATGTGCTCTCCCACTTTCAGTGGACATGGGGAGTGAAGCCCTTATCTCAGTGCCTCCTGTCTTCTCTCCTCTCCCCTCCCCCCTCCTCACTTAGCCTCTGGCAGTCCTAAATATTTTCCAACAGTGACCGATGGGGTGGTTAGCAAGTTGCTGAGAGGTTGTTTTTCGAGCACTCATCATTAAGCCCAACTCCAGATCAAGTTCTCACCCAGGAGGACTCACCCTACAAAGACAGGCACAGTAGAGACACAAGAGACCAGAAGATATCACACAATAGGGGAAAAAGTTATCTCACAGAAAACGAAAGGTCTGAGCAAAGATGACAGATTCATATGCACACATCCTTTGGGCTGGATACCAACAAGTAAGGTGAAATAGGATCAAAATGAAAAGCTGTAACACAAGGACAAGACAGGATGGGTGGTACACACTAACCATAAAGGCTTTATGGGTTTTACAAGGTAAAGAGAAAGTAATCTTGATGCATCTCAGGTAGATTTGATGCAAGGCGTTGCTTTCTGAGTAGAAAGCAGAAACAAGAGTAGGTCAGGAGCCTGGCAAAGAGCTAGTGAGAGCGGTGAGCCATCACTGCTATAAGCTCGTTCGCTGTGCAAGCACCAGTTGTACCAAAATGACATAAATACCCAGGGAAAAGCAAGACAGTTCTCTTGTACAACACAGTGACAATCAAATGAAGGATGAGGGAAACACAAACATAAGACTGTATTTACATATCTGTAAAAGTGTAACATGTACAAAATAAGTATTTATAAATACACACACAATATAGTGCATTTTGCAGTCACTTCCAAGTGGGATTGGCCACCTTCAAACTTCTTTTCCACAATGTTGATGTGCTAAGACGTGGGTAATTTTTCCACTTGTTTTGACTTGTTTAGAGTTTTTCTTTTGTTTGTTTGTTTTCTTTGTGATAAGCATCCCCCTTATTGCTCTCCCATGTGTTCCTTATGCCCACCTACTGCCAGTTGTCTTTCTCTCACCACCCTTGGGAGTTTGTTTGTGGACCACCTATCATAATGGGATACTGACATATGACCAGAGCTTGTACAAATAAAACAAGTAAACTATCTGGGCACAAAACAGTTATGATGCATTTACGGACAATATTCTCCTACAGGATAAGAAAAGCACAGCTCAACTCTGTGATGATGGAGAACCACTGATTAACATAATTGAATAGCTTTTGTGCTCTCCAAACAGATTAAACAATTTACAGTCACTGAGTCTTTGGAAAGACCCAAATGAGGAGCTTAGCTTCTCTTCGAAGGGACCACCCATGTATTCTGTGTTATTCTCCATGGCCTTCTGATCAGGCACTGCTGTTAGCAAAACTGAAGTTGGCTCTGGGTACTGATTTAATTATAACAAACTTGCCTGAAAGATCTCACCACACAGGCTGATGATAGTATTCATACACTTCCTGAACGACCTACTGAATAACAATAATCCACTTGGATGCACTGTAACTCTGAAAAATAGTTTTAAAACTTCACTTCTCTAATTTCACTTTAACAGAGTGCTGATGCACAAGTACCATAAGTGTTCATATATTGGGCATCTGGAGAGAAAGGTCAAAATTGTTCTTCCTTGCTTCATTCTAGTAGAGTCACTGACAGAATTCATATACTCCCCAAAGCCAGCCTCTCTGAGATTTCAGCTCCTTGTCACTCCTGTGCTACAATTTAAAAGAGTTAAAACTTGAATCGTATTGCCATCTGTTTGAAAGCATTATTCAGATAAAATTCATAATTCTTTAAAGTGACATGACATGAGGTATGTCTCATACCACTCACCACTTTTACAGATAATGACAGGAGCACTTTTTGCAAAGGGATAACTGCTATCTTCTTGGCACTGACATTAAACCAAGTTCTATAAACATGAGCAAAAAGGCAACGGATGCAAAGCTAATAATTTCTTTGATTTCCTCTCAGTTCACTCCCAGAAGTGAAAGGGCAATAATTGTTTCCAATTACTTATGCAAGAACTTTTAAGGACAGCCATCTATAAAGAACGCTTCTCGTAACTCTCCTATGTTTATTTACAATACATGCACACTGTTTCTCAATGTCTTCACATCAAATGTAATACCAGTAGCTGAACTGTTTCAAAACTGGACACACATTTTCAGTAGCCAAATCTAGCCTGAAAATTATTAGGTAACATTACTATTTCAGTAAGTCAGGTGAAACAACTCTACACCTCCAGACCGCATCCAGATGTCTCAAGCTAATCTAATCTAACCTCCAGTTTTACAATCTTTAAGAGAATGCTCTTCTCCCTCAAGTATTATCATCAATATTCGAATAATAGAAGAACGAACACTTAAGACCATTTCCCAGATTCATTGAAACAACCCGTACCAGGATGGAAAGGTAAAGCCTCTGTCTACACTCCCACCCTCCCCAGCCTTTACCTCCCTCTGCATCATTATCTGATACCAGAGGTGGGCAGGAGGGGCTACAGGAGAAGTCAGTCACTGTTAAGTGAAGTTGGAGAAGGCTGTTACTTGATTCCCTGGTCAGATTTCAAATCCCAAACAAGTAAGGACAGAGTAACAAGGCTTAAAAAAAAAAAAAAAAAAATAGAGAGAGAAAGAAATTCTACCCACAGAGACTAATTAAGAGGGAAGAGCTGGCAACAATACAGAAGTAACTTCAAATTTTATGAACACACTCCCCACACGCAAAGCTCCCAGTGACAGAAGTGGATATCCACTTGTATCGAGAGCAAAACTCCACTATGCAACGACTCTGCATTAAAGGACTTGACATTTTTAAAGCACAGTTGTTTCAAAAGCTCCCTCATTGATTGTTTTTTATTTTGACACGCAGCAGTTTATCTCCTTTAAGAGACACTATCTATTGTGTAAACAGTGAGAGCATCACTATTTAAACTTCCAGCAAATCAAAGATTAATGCACTTTTTTTTTTCCAATGCCACATTTTTTTGCCCACCTGTAAAGGACCTGCACTCCAGCACCCAAGAACCTCTGGTTCAGAGAGTTATGCTCTCCAGATCTCAGTAAGAATGGATCTACTTCCGCTACTCTTCAGGAAGGAAGAAAGGGCCAGATGCTGCATGGGCAAAGAGCTGCTTCCACCCAAGCAACACAGGGATACCCCTGCAGAGGCAGAGGCTCTTCAGCTGTGAATTATGAAACCTACTAGTGCGTATTTTCAGTGTTACCTGTGCACAGAAAGCAGGCGTGACCCTGGCACTGCCACCACAGCACTTGCAATAGTTCAGCTCTTCCACGAAGCACAACTCAATTCCCTCATACCCTGGTATTATATGAGTGCACCTGGGTTTTGCTGTCCTTGGGTCTTCTCTGTCATTGTTTGTCCTCCTGAATAGCCTGAATGGCAAGTGGGAACCCAAACAGTTCTCATACTCACTACGAAGCCTCCAGACATAATAGCCCACTCCCGTGTCCCATTAGCCCCATACTAAAAGACTTTGGTCTTCTGATGGTTCCTGCAGCTCCTCTTTCTTGCTTGCTCGCTCATCTCTTTCCAAGGAGTTCCTCTTTCCATAACTCTTCCCCCATTAGTACAATGACTGATTCAGTTCAGAAAAAAACAAACACTAAAACAATTCAGCTCAGTAAGAAGCAGATGCTCCCCCTTCCCACTCTCCATTCCCACTTCCATCTCAGCCTACCACACACAGAGAACTACTTATAACAATGCAATTCAGACCAGATTCCTAAGTCTTGCCCCCATTCGTAAATCTTTTCCCCAAAGTCTCAACATTCCTAAGTTTGAGACTGTCGCTACAACTGTGGGGTGCGCCACGGTGTATAAACTGCCCCAGCAAGCCTAAAGAATGATATAAGGTCTTATATACATAAGAAAGTCTTTGTTCTTGGAAACCAGCTTCACTCTTATTTTTATATGGCCACCTAGCTCCACTCTATATGCAATCCTCATGTGTTGCAAAGCGATTTTCTTGACAACATGTTCATTTGTACATTCTACAGTATTTCACAACATCTTTAATGTTTCAGTTCAGAAAACCTGGCCAAGCATACATATTTCTCATTTTGCACAGATGTGATTCTGCAGTTTACTAACTGAAGATGATGCCTGCCAGCACCTCAGATACTTAATTTCTTTTACAGTACATTAAAACAGGGCTTTTTCCACATGACTGCGCTTACCATACGAACATATGAACATTTCTCTCAAACACAGCATTTCATATTCCTTCAGTAACTTCACCATTTACATATGCCCAGTCTATTATAATGCTGTTCGATGAATTTATTTTCAACTCATGTAGGGTGCAGATTTGAATCCAGAACAAGTAAATCTGACACACAAGTCCAGAATAATTAGTTCCTTTCAGTCAGTGAGGAGGACTCCCATGGGCCTTGCCAATTCCACCCATCAGTTCTCTTCCTTGCCCTTTTCTTTTCTTAGAGGAAGCTGTTTGTCCACTGGCTCTTAACCAATGACAGCTTCATGACAAACACACACTGGTAGACATAAAAGGGCTGACTGTGATTCAAAGGGATAAACATCTCCAACTTACCTCCATACTAACTTATCTCATTTAGAATCAAAGAATGTGTTGGGTTGGAAGGGACCTTTGAAGATCATTGAGTTCAGTCCCCCTGCTGTGGAGACATATTCCATTAAATCAGGTTACTCAAAACCCCATCCAATCTGGCCTTGAACAGCTTTAATGGTGATTTCAGCATCAACATGAAGAATGTATTGTCCTGGAGCTGAAAACAGAAGTCTCCATCCTTCCTGCATCAGAAACAGCTCACTCTTTCTTTCATCACATCAGGCTACAGAAAACTTAAGTGCTCCATCCCGAAAGCTTTTACACTTCACAGCTCTCATGCCTGCTCAAAGAACTGGCTGATAGCCAGAGACTCACGCACATTGAAGGTTGAAGGCAAGTAAGAAGGAAGATATTTAGTTTCCACTTGAATTGATATTTCTCTTTATCTGTAACTAATGTCATCTCTCACTTCTTTCATCACCTTACCCTGGATTGTATTGACCTCTGGGAGTAAGAGTCAACACACCTGAGGACTGACATTGATGCTCCATTGGAGCTGCTCAGGAGCCACCACAAAGCTGAGAGATGCTCTGAGCCTCCAGTATCACACAAGCAACAGGTAAATAAATATCACATAACTATTTCTAAGATCTACCTATACCTGTAAGAAACAACATGGAGTCTAAAGCTGAAAACAAAGTCAATATTCTGCCAAAAGATAATGAACATTTAAAGTTCCTCTGATTTTTCTGCTGGACTGATTTTTTTGCAACTACCAATTTACTGGTGACACCCTAGAAAATAAGAAAAAAATGGGAAAGAGCAATAGGTCTAAGGGTATATTTTTTCCAGATTGCCGTCTTAGAGGCCACATACCTTACTTACACAGCTGCTATTCTAATGACTTGAAGTGAGCACTATTCAGAAGATACTCAAATTATGAAATTAAAGAACAGCAAATAATCCCCTCTCTTCAAATAAAAGCAATATCACACTGTCATCTCACACATTTCCATCTTTTTTTTCATATTCTGAGCAAACTGTATACACTTTCACTGCAGTTATCCCTTCTTCCTTCTAACATTAAGTGAAGAAAAATTACTTCTCTCCAGCTTTCACCCAGAAGCATTTATCTTACAGTCAATCCTGCAGTATGAAATTCAGTTTGTATTGGCACAATGGCTTCACATAAAAGACATCAGAAATTTAGCAGAACCCTAAACTGCCATACTTGCTTTTTTTGATGCATGTTCATGATCCTCAACAACTGACTCCACATAGCTACCGCTCTGCCTTCAGCCATACAACTCTACCTTCTGCTTTCATTATCCATGGACTTTAAAACAAGCAAGCAAACAAAAACCTACCCCACCCTAAGACTTATGAAACATTTCCCCTTTTTCAGTCTTCCTTGTGCAAGCACCAATCAAGAAACCATTTCTTTTAATCTACTCACCTCCCTTTCAGCTTAATGTTTCTTGTAGACAAGTTGCCAACAGCAGGAGTCTCTATGGGATTCTGCATCACTGCCATTTTCCACTATGTCTTTTCTACTTACGCACTTGCTCTCTTTCCACAGGTCCCTGATTCCCTCCTCCCATTCATCAATATCTCTGCCATCTCACAGCCTCTGCCACTGTAATCCACAGCTGTTGCAAGTGGCAAGTCAAGAGCAAGCTGCCTTCCTGTCCTAGAACCAGAAACTGAAAAACAAAACAGCTGAATCCTTCCTTACCACCCACAGAAACAACCTTGCAACATTCAGCATGTTAAGCTTTATTTAGATAAGCATTAAACGATGTCTTTCTCAGTTAAACTGGCTTGATGAGAAAAGCAGCATCATTTGGCCCATGCATGAAGGGCTTTTGTGGTCTCCTATTTGCTCTTAAATCCTGCAAGACATCGCCAAAAGATACGGCCGTCTTATCTGCGACATACTGAACTACAGGTTTCAGCAATCTTTGCTTGCCTACCCAACCAATGCCTCTGGACATCCAGCCCCTGATCCCTTCAAGCAACTGTGCAGCCGCCTGCCTGCACTCCACCTCTTACTCAGAATCATAGAATCATTAAGATAGGAAAAGACCTCTAAGATCATCCAGTCCAACCATCAGCCCAACACCACCATGCCTACTAAACCCTGTTGCCAAGTGCCACATCTACACTTTTTTGTTTAATGCCTCCAGGGATGGCAAGTCCACCAATTCCCTGGGCAGCCTCTTCCAATATTTCACCAATCATTAACTAAAGACATGTTTCCTAATATCCAATCTAAATCTCCACTGACACAACTTGAAGCCATTTCTTCTTGTCCTGTAACTTGCAGCATAAAATTCTCCTGCAGCCCCAGATACAAGTAGATCTAAATTCATCCTGCCTTAATTAACATAACCACATAACGTTAACTTAAGCCATTCACCATAAAGGCTACTCACCATAAACACCTTTATAATCATCAAGCAAGGCATAATTTGTAAGGAGTAATATTTTGAATAAAACATGTAATACATTTGTGGGAGGAGGATAGAATCCAGTGGTTTGAGACACAAAGCCTTATCCAGGTCTAAAACAGAAGCACAGGCACACTCATGTTCTTTCAAAGTATATAATTTGTTCATCACACTTACTGTTTTCTGATGGCCATGAAAGAACAAGCACTACAGCCAGCAGACAAACACAGACACAGGATGGGCTTTTTCCCAGGGAAATACAAGATCTCATCTCTGCTCTGGAAGCATTTCTACTGATTAAAAACACCAGAGACATAAGGCTGTCACACTCCTAATTTTGGGAATGGCTAGAAGTACTTTCCTGCCAGCAGCACTGGTGGCCTCCTATCACCTGGTCCAGCTCCTACACAGCAATAGCCATTTTGGGGGATTAACTGGGAAAATAACCTTTGTTAAGAATAAATCGGTAAACCCAAGAAGTTAGAGCAGTTTTCTGATCCAATCCAGTCTGCTGCCAGTGGAAGTGGTATGAGTGACAGAGGGGACAGGCACCACAAGAGATGGAAGGCAACAGCTACTGCATAAGCCAGCACCAAAACTAAGAGAAGCATAAATAAACCACAGCCAGAAGCACCTCAGTTCAATCAACTGAACCAAGACCTCTTCCTCACTAATAAGAGCACAGAAGCAACTTCTATCCACTCTGTATACAACTCAGGACTCATAACATGTACACATCACTCTTCTGTGTGCTTTTTCTTCCACACAGGTGCCCTTCTACACTCCCCAGCGTTGGGTTAACACAGGTGAAACTGGAGCCAAGGATCCCAGTTCAGTGTTCCTTATCCGGCAAAACTGTCACAGATTCTTACCAGTCCTCCAGCATCCAGAATGAAATATTACACCAAGAAACACAGAAACCCTAGAATTATTATAAATATCATTTTACGGACATGCAGTAACTTTCAATAAGGCCTAAACTCTTCAGAGATATTAATTTAAAAGCCTGAACCAACAGTTTAGGATTTCCTCTAAGCTGCAGCTTTCTCAAGTCAATATTTGTAAATCATGTTTCATGTTTCCAAGGAAACCAAGTGGGTAATACCTCTTGCAAACAGCTTCCTTCAATATACTTCTCATGGCTACAGGACTCATAGAAGTTATTCTCAGTCTGACGAAGGAAAGAAGTTACACTTACATCTTCTGAAAAAAATATCAGCCTACAGAAGCAACTGAAGCAATGTACATAGCAAAGCATCTGCAGAAATCCCTGTGGACTTTGTCATCTGAAGTCCACATATAATAACCCTTGTACTGGGGAATCCTCAGCACAGAAGTACAGAGGTCTGACACAACGAGCCCAGAGGAGGTCACAAAGATGATCAGAGGGCCAGAGCACCTACCATACAAGGACAGGCTGAGCACGCTGGGCTTGGTCAGCCTAGAGAAGACATCTCTGGGGACACCTCATAGCAGCCTTCCAGTACCTAAAGGAGGCCTACAGCGAAGCTGAGGAGGGGCTCTTTGTCAGGGAGTGCAGGGATAGGACAAGGCAGAATAGTTTTAAGCTAAAAGAGGGGAGATCTAGGTTAGATCTTAGGAAGAAACTTTTTACTGCAAGGCTGATGAGGCGCTGGCATAGGCTGTCCAGGGAAGTCATAAGATGTCCCATCCCTGCAGGTGTTCAAAGCCAGGTTGGATGAGGCTTTGAGCAACCTGATCTAGTGGAAAGTGTCCCTGTTTGTGGCAGGGGGATTGGAACCAGATGATCTTTTAGGTTCTTTCCAAGGCAAACAATTCTATGATTACTGAGTTTTTCCACATATTTTCCCCATGGCAGATCTAAAAGAGTCCAAGGTAAACATCACTACATTAATTCTGCACATGCAAAAATTAGGTACTTCTTAACTGACTTACAAATCATCTGCCAGTGCACCACCTGCGGAGGTCTGAACATATCTCACCACCCTTACTAAAAAAGTATTAAGCATCTTATGGTAAAGTTCAAACATTAATGAAGATAAAAGACCAAAGCTAGGGATACAGTATCATGTTATAATGGAATGCTGCTTGATTTTTTTTTCTATGATTTTTCTTATTTGACAGGTATTTATATCAATTCAAGTCATGAATAACTTACTGCGTCCTACAGACATAAAACAAATGGTGAGGAACACAAAATATACTTGAAGTAATTTTGTTGATGGGATCTTTGGAAAAAGCAAGATTATCAGCAAAGCAGCAATGATGTAATACCACTATCTGAAGCAGAGAGATGGAAAAAGTAAAGCCTGACATTAAGTAGAAATAACAAATCTATGAATTCCACTTTAAGTAATGTGAAGACTTAAAACTTTAAAACAAAACACCTGCAAATAGTTTTTGGAAGACCTTAAGTCAACACTGAGCAACAACAGGCTACCTTTTTGCCACCATTTACCAACAAGACACACACGCTTACTTTTCTTAGACCATTTGTATCCTCCTCCCTGCATATCTCTCCCCTGCAATCTGTCTTCATTCCAAAGAAGAGTGACTTACATAGAGTCCAACAGCACAACTGGGAAACAGATGGGAAAGAGAAGAAATACTCTCCCAAGATCCTGGAGCACAAACATGAGAACATGTACCAAATGCAGCCCTCACCTAGAGGGCAAGGACAGGAAAAGGCCCAAGGGACCCTTCTGCTAGACTGCAAGCCATGTCACTGTCATCTCAAACCTCCGATGTCCCAGTTATTATTAAAGAGCAGAACACGAAAGGAACCTGACAGCCTGACCTAAAAGGAAGACACAGAGTTGTTCCACGTGGCAACTTGTGAGGTGCCACCAGTTTTCCCAAAGGTAACGCAAGACACCAGTACCAAGATGCCACATGCAGCTCCAGTTGCCCACTGCACCAACCCAGAAATCAAGGGGTTACTCCTTCACCACAGTCTGTTCAGAAACTGCTGCAATGAATCTTCAGCAGGAATGCAGGGCTCTGGGGACCTGTAAGATGCTATGTCATCTATAATATGAAAATATAAATTAAGGGATCGCTGGTTTTCACATTTAGAATTGTGTGCAATGGAAACTAATTCTGCATTTAAAAAAAATAAAAACAACTTGAAAGTAAAAAAAAAAACTAAAAAGGCTAATAGATATTATGTGAAGAGAACAAGAGCAGCATTACTGGTGAAGAACAAACACTGAAACATTTCACTTTAGTAAAAAAATGAAATCCTTATTACCCTTTGCAGAGAAAGGATTTTAAGCTAATGACTGCAAATGCTTTAGGCTCACATTTCTTCTTTGCCATGTGAAGAACTGTACTCAGAAGACAAAGTTCAAAAGCTCCACAGAGAGCTGTTCACAAGCCTACACACCACTACTTGACTGTAAGGGGCTATTTCTTAATAAACTGGCAGTTCATAAAGAACACAGAAATCATGAATAGTAGTAAGCACAATGGAAGAAAGCAAAAAGCTACTTCAAGCATCCCACTGGAAGACTAAACCAAACCAACGCAGTGTGCACTGGGTACAAGTTTGTCAAGAGCAGGAACTGGAGCAAATGCTGGGACTGTAAAAAGGAACAGGAGGTCACCTGGGTTTTAGAAAGGTCATGTTTCCCTACAGACTAATTAGTTTTGCAGTAGTGGTATACACAATGTGTGTAAAATTATACTATATTTCACTTTTCTTTTTTAAAACACAGATAAGTAAACACCCATTTGGACTTCTCTCAAGAGTATAAGGTGATATTTTTTTGGCAGAGTGCACCCGTCGTGCTTGGATGCATTTCTACTGCTCTTTATCTGGTTTCACTTTTCTCTCGGGCAGCTTGAGGCATTAATAAAACCTTACCTCTGACTGCCACTTCTCAGTTTTCTGACTTGCTGCACAGGACTGCACTGCACAATGGTCCTTGTTCCAACCCTGATCCTTCTCACAGGATCTGCACTGGTTACAACAACATGCAAAAAGAAAGTGACACAGCCAACAAACTTCCTTTTCCCTCTGTTAAAAGGAAGAAGGGAAATATACTTCCAATTGTGATAACTCTGCATCCTGCATTATTTTGTCTGGCTACATGAGAAATACAAGCAGGAATGGAGTTTTCACACTGAACACAACAGAACAAAAAAGCTAGCAAAAAAAAATAAATCTTGCTTTGGCCTTTAGTTGCTATTTCAAACAACTAGGGAGAAGGCAGAGGAAAAAAAAAAAAAACAGGAGAAAGACTCACCTTTAGTTTTGTTTCCTATAAAATAAGTTTACCTGTGAACACAGTTTTAAAGTCCAAATACATAGAAATTAAGCTTTATTTACATCATTATATCTCCTTGAGAAGACTGAGGAAAAATAGCAGTATATGCAACTCATAGTATCATTAAGGTTGGAAAAGGCCTCTAAGATCACCAAGTCAGCCCAAGACCACCATCCTTAATAAACCATGTCATGAAGTGCCAAATCTACACATTTTTTTTGAACGCTTCAGGGAAGAAGACTCCACCACTTCCCTGGGCAGCCTCTTCCAATGCTCCACCACTCTTTAAGTAAAGAATTTTTTCCTCACTTCCAATCTAAACCTCCCCTGGTGCAACCTGAGGCCATTTCCTCTCATCCCTTGAGAGAAGAAACCAGGATGCACCTCACTACAACCTCTTCTCAGGTAGTTGTAGAGGGCAATAAGGTCTCCTATCAACCTCCTCTTCTCCAGATTAAACAACTCCAGTTCCCTCAGCTGCTCGTCATAACACTTGTGATCCAGACCTTTCACCAGCTCCACCACCCTTCTCTGGACATGCTCCAGCCCGTCAATGTCCTCCTTGTACTGAGGGGTGCAAAACTGAACACAGTACTCAAGGTGCAGCCTCACCAGTACTGAGTATAGGGGAACAATCACCTCCGTACTGCTACTGGCCACAGCATTTCTGATACAAACCAGGATGCTGTTGGCCTTCTTGGGCATCTGAACAAGCATGGAAGAAAGCCTCGAAAAAGAATGAAATAATTATAGGGAAGAGCTCCAGTTTGTTCCACTACCAGTAGGACCTCAATGATAAGATGACTGAAAGACCACAACTTCCCCAACTTGAGTAGAGCTCATCCACCTGGTGTTCTTACTGTCTTTTAAAACTATTAAAACTAGTATGATTAGTGAACGGCAGTTATTGAGTGGAGGCGTGGAAGGGAGGAATATCCAAGTAACAGTATTATTAAATTTGAAAACAACCTGGAAAAAACATAGGAAGAAAAAACAGAGCAAGCAAGAAGTGAACAGAAAAGTCTGAGAAGTGCAGCACAAGGTAAGTACGCCAAACACTGAGCCTGAGTGATCCTGCTCAGCTGGTACCTCTAGGCAACAGGCATCCCATTCCATACTTTAGGTAGAACACACTGAACAGACATGTCTGAAAAGGCACCTGAGAAATGGGGTGACAGTGTCACCAGCTGAGAGTAAGTGAAATATTTCAGAAAGTTCTTTTCACAGGCATCTTCACAAAATAAGAATTGATGGCGACTCCAATCTTCTGACAATGTTTAATACCCCTACAAGAAGCAGGTCAAGCACCAGCACTTCAAAAGCTGCATGGTATGAAATGACATTTTTTCTGTAACATCTTTACATGTTTTAATGAAAAATTCTGACTCATTTAAATTATTCAACAAAATTACATTTGAAATTATGAACCTGATTTTTATTCCTTTTTCATCAATGCTCAAGCAGTGTTCATGTGCTGCCGGAGTTTCAAAGAAACTACTAACCTGAAAAATATCGTAGATTAAACAGTACTGAAATGTAGTAAACTAATCCATAACCAGGTGCAAACAAGATTTAAACTGATAGTTTAAATCAATTTTTCCTGCCCACTACTTTAAAATCAAAATTATTTAAATCAATTCACCCTCTCCAACAGCTGCAAATTAAAACACTGTTCAATTATGCAAACTCTGAAAACGAAGACGGAGGAACAATTGACAGGAGATTGGTTGACCACTCACTTAAGAGACAGAGGTATAACAAGGTTAAGTGGTTTGAAGCCAGATATATGGATAAATTCAGGGTACAAATAACGCATAGCGTTTAGAGTAATTATAACCACTGGAACAGCCTACCAAAGACAACAGCTGATTCCCCATCGCATGAAGGATTTTCACATTCAAACCATGTATTCACAAAATGTTCCAGCTCCAGGAGACCATGCATCTTTCATGCAGGCCGAGGTGATACTCTAATGATGGCGTTATTTAAATTGAAGCAGATGATTATAACGGTCTTTTCTGATCTTCAAATCAATGAATCTACAATTAGAATCTATGTTGAGATCTTGTATTTCTTCCCACTTCACTAAGTCCTGCCCCCAATGAGTATAATTTAATTTGACTTTATAGTAAGTTCCCTTTGCTATCTGCTTAAATGCCAACATGTCCACGGCCAACTAAAGACTCTGAACAGATCCAGCCATCACCCAAAATCATCCTTCAGGATGACACCGAACTCAAAATGCAGCTTCACTTTTCTGTTAAGACCTCTAATGCACACTTTTCTAAGTCTTTTCACCAAGTCATTACAGGCTTACAATGTATTTTACAGGCTACTTTACAGAGGTACCTTTGATAGGGAATTAAGCCGCCATCTCAAAATGCAGGACTTTGTGTTTAGGCAGTAGAGTGCTGTACAGAGCACTAGGAAAGCCCACACCACCACCAAGAGCAAGGGCGGTAGTTTTAAAGCAAAGCAGCTTTAGACGTACTCCTAAATCCAGAACTAAGAGTTCAGTTTCAAGTCAGAAGCCTCCTACAAGACATACAGCACTAGATGGGTCTTCAAAAACAGGGTTCATATTAAAAAATGGGAGAACAAATCAAATTCAGTAGCTACAGCTAAATTCAAACTTGTTCAGCACATTGGTCAAATGCGACTTCATTTCTACAGCATTTGCAGTGCTGTCAAGATGCTTTTAGGACACAATTCCCATACTTGACACAGTTGCCAATCCTTAAGCTTCACAAAAGCTGCAGTCCAATCATTCCAACTTTTCAACTGAAAACACTGTAATGTCTGATGAATGTTGACTGGAATTACTGTTTTAGATCATATCAAATGATTGCCATAGCATGCGTCTCATTTCTGCTCTCTCCTATAAAAACTACCTTTGCAGATTTGTTGATAAAGATACTTCTTTTTTCAGGTTTGCTGAATTAGTTTTAGCATTGTGTAACAGCAGGAGAACGTGTTCACTTGCTATTTTCATATTTCTAGTGTTTAATCTATATGAAAAGACAACCTCGTGCTACTCTCACTCTATTTATTATAACATAGTAATATCCAAGGAGCCAGCCTGGAGGTGGGACTGACCTTGACTCGCTCTGGAACTGGTAGGAGATGCTCTCACACCCACAGCTAAACACAGGGGAGCATCCTTATCCCACCTGCCCCACCTCCTGTCTGGGCAAAAGCCACCATGGAAAGAGGGTTTGCATCTCAGGCATTGAACAATTGAGAAAATATCCCTTAAGCAGAACAAGCAGGAATTTTAAGCATACATATATATGCTACAAATGGCATTGAGGACCACTGCCTTCTTAGGTGGAAAGCACAACAGTGCAAGTAGAAAAATTTTTAAGAAAACACATATATTGAGGGTCAAGAGGGAAGGAGTAGTTAAAGCTGTTACATCTTTCATAAATTAAGGTGGATTTAAAGTAGTCCGGAATACAGAAAGTCTGGCTGGCAATAAAAATCAAAGCAGCCTTTTAATGACAAGACACTGTTCCACTCAGGCAATGAGCAGAAGGGATGTTGGCAAACAGCACTCCTCACCACCTGAAGAAGGGCAGAGCAGTGCCGTTGGCAAGAAGCAGAAGTAGTGACGAGAACTGATGATAGGAATCAAATACATCGACTGAGGTCAGAAATCATCACTAAAAGAAACTCCTTTTTTTTTTTCTTTTTTTTTTTTCCTTTTTTCTCTCCTGTTTTTCCCCTACTGATTCCCTCCGCACTTCTCCCCCCCTCCTTTTTTCTGAGTAGAGGGGAAAGACAGATCAATGAAAGCCAAATATACATACAACTTCAGTAATATTCAGGGGAGATCTGAAAGTCCAAGTATTTCCCATTTCTGCTGATGGACTTCAGGCTGTGGCCACAAGAGGATTCTGGTAGCAAAGCACTAAGCTCCTGGTGCTGCCCCTGCTGATGGAAACCACAGCCTGGTGGGGAGTGCCTGCTCACGAAACACATGGGATCAGTTAAGCACCAAAAAACAGAAGCCATGAGAAGAGTCAAAAGAAACTGCTATTCCTTCCTTACTGCCAACAAATCCTGCAGGGTCAGTAATGCTTCTCCAAGCATTTAAGCAGATGAGGGGTCCTCACCTATCTTTAGACAAACACAGTACACACATCTATGTGTGAGCTAAATACAGAATCATGGGATCATTAAGGTTGGAAAAGACTTCAAAGATCATCAAGTCCAACCAGCAGCCCAACACTACCATGCCTAATAATCTACGTCATGAAGTGCCAAATCTACACATTTTTTTTTTAACACTTCAGGGAAGGAGACTCCATCACTCCCTCTGGCAGCCTCTTCCAATGCTTCACCACCCTGTCAGTAAAGAAATTTTTCCTCATTTCCAACCTAAACCTCTCCTGTTGCAACTTGAGGCCGTTTCCTTTCATCCTATCACTTGTTACCTGGGAGAAGAGACCAACACCCACCTCACCACAACCTCCCTTCAGGTACTCATAAAGCGCAATAAGGTCTTCCCTCAGCCTCGTGTTCTCAAGGCTAAACAGCCCCAGATCCCTCAGCCACTTCTCATAACTCCTGTGCTCCAGACCCTTCATCAGCTTTATTACCCTTCTCTGGACATGTGCGACCACCTCAATGTCTTTCTTGTACTGAGGAGCCTTAAAAGATATGAGATTTCATCTACTGTCAGCCAATGGAGAAGTTTTCCAACGGTCTTTTGACCGTGAAAATGATTCTGGCGTTGTGATTTTAGTACATACCTCTGAGACTAGCATAAGCTAGGCTCCTCTTTTTGCAAAAAGATCACATTTGAGTCAAGCTGTCTGCCAGAACTGACCTCGGCAAGTGCCTGTGACTGCTACGTGTAGAGCCAAGCCTCCCATCCCTGCCTAGTCCACATGCTTGTTTAGGATTGCAATAAAAAAGAAATATTGCCTTCCTAAATCCAGCAACACGTGAAAACTAAAGGAGAGCACATCTCCAGCAAGCACAAAATAAATCCATCTTGGATACTGTCTGGGATGCAAAGAAGAAAAAAATGCACTAAATCTCATGACATTTTTTCAGTTTGTGCTATGTTTTTATTCAATTGTTCAATGTGACTATTGTAAACTTTATTGCAATAGAGTCACAATCAAATTTTACAAAGCTGTCCCCTTCTCAAAACAGAAGGTCCATAATTATTGACACACACTCTTTAGACAAATGTCAAAGACATTTTAGCAAAATGTTGATTCAGCTGAATACAGATCTGGAAAGTAAAAGTGGAAATGACAATGCTTTCTGACACTGCAGCCTCCAAGTCTGCCTGCTAACTAGACTGAGTTTGCATGTTCTCCCTTTCAAGAGCAGGAAAATAATCTTTTTTGCTCATTTTTTCCTTTCAAAATTCAGCAGGGCACTGTCTATAGAAAACATTTCATTGGTTAGATGAAACCAGTGAAAAATTAAATTATCTTTTAACTATCATCAATTTATAGAACTGGAAAGGAATGTTTCCTCCACCTTTGGGTTTTTTTTATTTTAAGAGAAGTCTTTTCATTTCCCACTTAACCCAAATTTTCTTGCAACTGAAAGATTCTCTGAAAAAGGAGCTGGAAGACCTCCAACTACTGTCCAACACTTAAAAAAGATTTAAGTGTCATCAATCACAACTCTTTAGATGCTCTTCTACAACACTGCCAACCCATGCTTGCAGACAAACTAAAAACAATTTTTTCCAGCACTGCACACTCTAAATACAGATACCAGAAAAAAAGATTTCTATATTATTCTGATCTTAAGTCAAGTCCTGCCCAGATTCATGTCACATATTACTACATAATAACCAGAGCTGTTCTCTTTCTTTTTTCCCCCCTTGGAAGAACTGGCAACTGATACTATTAATCTTAAATATCTCAGTGGCTACTTCAGATAACAATGTGTTATCACATCTGCTATAAAAGATGTCCTCAATTTTTAGTGGACCATCTTAAAATACTACTGTCGTAGAAAAAAAGATGTAACATCCACGGTAAATGACAAGAGTCACAGCTACTCTTTGAAATTCATGTTACAAGTTTCTAACATTGCTTTATTCCATTTAACAAACTTCAATCACTTCGGCTGAAATGCTCAGCGGCTGCTTCTGCAAAGTTTGATTTGAAAGTTTTTGAGAACACATCATTCACTTCTGACAATTTTGGTAGTGGAAAAGAAGCTAAAAAAATAAATCAGAATATTTTGTTTGCAAAGATTCTCCCTCGGGGATCCCCAGAAGACAACAGAAATGGCTGGGATTAGATAGGTGCCTTTACCCAATTCAATGCCGGTCTGTCAAAACTTGAACAAAATATCCAAGAATTACAATTCACCCATACTCATAAAAGCTTGCAGAGCTCACTGATAGCATCTCCGACCCTGCTAATGGACATGGCCTTATTTCCAGCCAGCTTGAGCTCAGCACATCACTTGGACCAATGCGGCTAGCCAGCATCACTGTGCTTCCTGCACTGCAATCAGAGATCTATGATACTCCAGAAAAGAGATGCTACACCACCAGGAGCAAAGCCCTTTTTGGCCAAGATAGAAAAAAGGAAACTATTTATGTAGTCAGCAGAAGAATCAGCGCCAGCATTCATAACCTCGATCTCTTCACAGCTCTGACCACTGGACAACCGCCTACACTAATTAGGAATGAGGGCCATTTCTTCCCACCTTACAGTGAGGGTAACAAAGTGGTTGTCCTAGGTGATGTCTGACAAAACCAAGACCAAAACTCAGGTCTCCCGACACGATACATGATCTGATTAATTGTCCCCTTTGTGGCACTGATGTCCAAGGTCATGCATTTGATTGTTCTACATTTAAATGATGCGAACACGCTCACTCCACAGCCAGGAACAAAGCTGGGGTTTTTTTAGTCCCATCATTACTCTTCTATGTAGCAAATACAGTGCCAGCCATTAGCAAAGAGCAAACTTGATTCAGTCCCATCCTGGAGGCTGGTTCACAGAGAGGACAAAAGCTTGCTACTGCTAACCAGACATTCCTTAACTCAAGCAGTGCTGGTCTGCACTGCAACTCTCAAGCCTGTCTACGTCAGCACTACCAGTGCATCATGAAAGTATAATCATCATTGCATGAGGACATTTTTTTTAGAAAAAAAAACTAATAATCTATGAACAAATAAACAAACCAGGAGATTAAAAAAAATACAGACTTGTCTAGGATTGCGTTCAGAGGGTAGGGAATGCCACTGTGCAGCAGTCTTGGCAAACCTTAGTCAGTATCACTGAGCATACATGTTTAACAGTCTTGAATCATGGGATCTCCCTTGATCCCAGCACACAATTTTGGTAGTGATACATCTTAGCTTTTACATCTTTGTGATTTTACTGAACTTCAAAAAAAATTTTAAAAAAGAACAATCAGCAAGCCAACACCTAGACAAGTCTATCCTGAGGCCACACCTCAAGACCTGTGTTCAGTTTTGGGACCCTCAGTACAAGTAGGACATTGATGGGCTGGAGCATGTCCAAACAACAGCAACTAAGCTGGTGAAGGGTCTGGAGCACAAGTCTTGCGAGGACTGGCTGAGGGAACTGAAGATGTTTATCCTGAAGAACAACAGGCTCAGTGGAGAACTTGCCACTCTTTACAATTACCTGAAAGGAGGTTGTAGTGAGGTGGGTGCCGGTCTCGTCTCCCAGGTAACAAGTTACAGGATGAGAGGAAATGGCCTCAAACTGCAGCAGGGGAGGTTTAGATCAGATATTAGGAAAAAATTCTTCTCCAAAAGCGTTGTGAAGCCTTGGAAGAGGCTTCCCAGAGAAGTAGTGGAGTCAACATCCGTGGAGGTGTTAAAAAATACATGTAGATGCGGCACATCAGGAAATGGTCTAGCAGGCACAGTGGTATTCAACTGACGTTTGGACCTGATGACCTTTTGAGGTCTTTTCCAACCTTAAGGATTCTATGATTCCATTCTACCCTTGTCCCTGCAGCTGAAGGGGCTCCTCTGACACAGGAGCTGATGTGTAGAGATGGAGAGCGCACAAAAAAACACGGTCAGTATGAAGCATATGATCCCTGACTATATTTCACATGCCTTCATGTACTCATTCCCAAGTTTTACCATACACTTCAGTTGAGAAACACTGGGATGGCTTATGCCACCATCCCTTCCCAAAAATGCAGGAAATGACAAAAATAGTTATAGGACCAAGGCACACCATAATTTAAAGTTCTCTTCTCCAAATCAAAACACATTCTGCAGAAGACATAAATGCAAAAAAAAAAAAATATTTGTATACTGTAATTTGATTTTGGTTTAGACCAAAGACTAGACGATGCTTTCTCATCAATACCACAAGATTTTACACTGAACTCAAGAAAGTCCATACAAGCCCAGTGTTACATACAGCATAGATACACTGACTTTTTGGCAAAGCCATGTTCATTTTTCCTCTTCCTTCTGTTTCCCAGTATTATTTTAAGAATTCTCTGTCACTAAAAGGTAAATAAAGTTACAAAGAACACTCAACCTGTTTTTGTACTGCAGTTATTGCTTGGGAACAAACATGGACTCAGAAAAACTTCAAACCTACCAGTCACACCAAACTTTGCAGAAGTGTGAGAAAGTTCACAGCGTTTAGGGCACCAAGTCCACGCAGACCTTCTGCACAGAAAAGAGCTTCCAAATGCAAACACAGCACCACTAGCACAATGTTGGGGTTTTTTTCTTGGATGTGTAAACCAAAAGAGACTGCGCAATTGTCCTCATAGTGCTCCAGATTTACCCACTTCTGCACAAACATATATCAGATCTAGTCAAGGTTCCAGTCAAGTTTGTCAACATAGCTCTATGCTCAGCTACAAACTGAAACAATCGACAATCATTTTGACACTGAACCCTCTTGTTGCTTTTTTTTTTTTTTTTTTTTTTTGCATTTAGAACAGACTTAAAAAAAATCATTCAGTTGAAGCAAAAGGCCTGTCTAAAGTTCAGATGTTGAACACAGGGTAAGGTTACATGGAGCTTTTTCCACTGATAAACAATGTGTCCTTAGTACTACAGTGCAAAACCATTTCTCTTTTCTGGCATAAGCATGTATTTAATTTAAAATAATTAATTTCTTTTCCACTGCATAGGAAGCGTAGTCATTTCAAGCTTTCATAGTTCTACTTACAAGACTCAAAACTTGTACTACAGATAGAGCACAGGGCACCTTGCACAAAAGGTAAGGAAAAGCCACAACTTGACTGCTCAATACTCTCTTTACATCTCACTTCGAACCAGCCTGCTCATTATCTGTTCTCCTCTTGCTGGGGAAAGTGAGCATGCTTGTGTTTGCAACTCCTTCTCTTTCAAAGACACACAGCTGCAGCTGTAGTAAACAACCACTAGTCAAGAGCTGAGAAGGTCAAAGTCTCAGTGCTGCATCCATTTCAGCTTTTCTAAAAATGAAATTTCCATTTCAATAAATTATTTTTTTGTTTCATTTCATAGTTACACCAACTAAAGGCAAACCACAATCCTCCAACAAAATAAAGCAAGATACAGTCTTTCAAAAGCCATAAACAAAACACTTTGGTGAAAATAAGTATTTCCCCTGCTTTATCGATGAACAAACATCTCATTCACAGTCTCATATTTAACTTGATTCAGACGAAGATTTGGTCAAAGTCAACCTTGTAGTAATGAGAGGTTGGCCATCCCAACAAGAGATGCCAGCAGCCACACAAGGCTTGCAGAGCTGATCCAGCAGCCTGAAGGATGGAGGCTACAGCACAACTTTGGGAAGTCTAGCATAGGCGGGTATCACAAACACCAGGATGAGAAAAGGCATACACTGTCCCTTTATCTGATAAGCCACTCAAAATCTTAACAACAGGACACCCTTTCAGTGTCCAAACCTGCCCCAAATTACACACACCTTCTACAACCCTGTGGCACGGTAGAGATCTCCCCAAACACTCAGGAGAGGCATCACCCACTTTCCTCAAACATATGGCCTGTGTTTCTGTTTAATTATGATGAGTACCATCACTCATCACTTTGGTCCAGGTGAAGAGCTTTGAGACTATGATCAACCTGACCTAGTGGAAGGTGTCCCTGCTCATGGCAGGGGCATCGGAACTGGATGATCTCTCCCTTCCAACCCAAACCATTCTACGATTTTAAGAGGAACACAGTGGCTACCACAAGGCACTTCAGCCCAAGTCCTTTGCTGACCTCACTCTCATGTCTCCCTGGTGAGGATAAGCTGGTTCAGCCCCACCGTACTTTTTGCTCACATTCAGGTCTGGCTCATCCCCACAGAAACAGCTGGCAGAGAACTCCACGATTAGCCTGTCCTGGAATCTTAAAGTTTATTTTTAAAGTTGTTATACACAGTCTTCCTGGGCTCTTCTTGGGAAAAAACAGCAAAGGTTTTTCTACAAGAGAATTCAGGAAGGCCTGGAAATATTGCCACTAAGTACTGCTGGGAAACAAAAATAATTTAAAATACCTCATTTCCCATCACAACTTCTTCACGTTTGATATGCCCTCACTATCAGAAGCAGAAAACAAACAGTTATCTCCACATTCTAAACTCCTTTGAGCCCCTCCTGCACACATGCAAGCACTCATCCAATCACTCATACAACGCCCCATTGCACTTCTCCTCCTCAAAAAGCCTCTTTTTCCCCACAGCTGGGGGATAAAAGATAAAATATGATTTTTCTCAGTTCTCTTTAAATGCTATTGACTACTCAGAAAAAATCTGAAAAAAACTCAGAAAAAAAGAGGGGGGAAAAAATCCCAAGTCACCACGTAAAGCTGTAAATCCTAATTTAAATGTTTGCCAAAAACAAGTACTTCCCAGACTGCCTCCCTCTCAGTTCCAGGTACCAGACATAGGAAAAGAAAAGGGGAAAAAAATAATAAAAGGGGAAAAAAAAAGAAGGAAAATACCACCACTGCTGTTCCAGACACGTCAGGGGCAAGCAGGTGGGGATGCTGGCCCGGGGAGGGGTGCGCATGGGTGCTGCTCCCCGGGTGCTGAGGGGGTGATGTCATCCCGCCAGGCTCTAGCTCAGGCACCCGCCGGCAGCAGCGTCGCGGTGGCTGCCAAAGCTTCAGGCAGCACGGGGAGGGGAAAAAAATAAAAAGCATTCAAAAATAGAAAAAAAATCTGCATGCAATGTTTCCTTCGCTATGCATGGTCGGTTGATGATGATAGGTGACACGCCAGCTCGCAGACAGCGGTTTGAAGTTGATTACGTCCCATCAGAAAGATACTCCCCCTCCCCCAGCACAAATTTTATATTTTTAAAAAAAAAAAAAAGAAGCAGACTGGGTTTATGCAGCCTTACGTCATTAATAAAATGCTCCTATCGCCCCATCTGTGACCTATTCAGCACAGTTACTAATCCCACACTAAGACCACTTTGCTGTTCCTCTACATTTCAGAGTTGGAGACCAACCAGAAAGCAGAAAATGGAGCCCATATGCCAGCGCTATATAAAGCAGCCTCACAAAGTTGCTACGAATGTCTACCTGCCGTGGCGAGACAAAAAGGGAAAAGCAAAAAAAAACACCGTGGGAGAAGAATATCATTTATTTCATGGTGGATAATTAAAAAAAATAAATCGGTTTACTTACTCAGGGGGAGGGGGACTGTCAAAAGCTAGCAGGATTTTTACAAGCTTGAAATAAACCCCAACGCAAGTGAAGTTCTCTTTGGTGCCTCCTACCAAACTGCTCGTACCTGCTCCCTAAGCGCCCGAACAGCTATTTTCCCTGCAAGCCCCTTTGCGGGAGCAAATGCCACACCAAGATCCAAACTGGAGCGGAGCATCGCATCCCTGCAAACCATGGCGGGGGGCGGGTTGGAACATAAAATAAAACCAGCTGGCTGCTCCTATCCACCTCCCCCAAAATCCCGCACCACCCTAATGGTCGGATAGAAGCCCAAATTTCATCCCAGTGCATTTCCCCGGCTGCTTTCAGTGGGCTTCACATGATGAAACCAATGCCATGGGGAATGCATCTCCCACTGCCACCGTGGGCACACGCTTCCAACATACCAGAGCTTTGCTCCTGAAGCAACGCCGGGCGACTTCTGGAAGAGCAAGTATTTATTTTATAGAAGATAATTAATTTTTGTAGAAGGTAATACAGCATTACACTCGGGTTTTTTTCCCCCCCTCATATAGCATTACACTCCGGTTTTTTTCCCCCATACAGCTTTACGCTCCGGGGTTTTATGTTTATCGTATATTTATTTTAATTTATTTGAGGTATTAATTTTTTCCCACCCCCCTCCAGGCGCAGGGGCACTGGGGACGGCAGCACAAAGGGCCGGGAGCTCCCTGCTCATCCCTCCTCCCTTAGCTTTTATTCCCCCTCCTCCGCTTCTTTTATTTTTTTCCCACCATTTCCAACCCCCCCCATCCCCCAACCCCCAAAATAAAACCTCTGCGGGAAAAGTTGAGGGAAAAGTTCGGGCCGGCGGCGAGGGAGGCACAGACAGACACACGGACATACAGACAGACACAGGGACGCACAGACAGACCCACGGACACACACACACACACACGCCGGGGCACCGGGAGGGATGCGGGGGGGGGAAGGCACCGGCGTTAAGCTGGGGGAAGGGAGAGGGTGCCTTGCCCCCGCGTTTGGCTTAAAAATTATTTAACTTCAGTATTTGGAGCGAGAATTAATAATGATTTCTTTTAAGAGATTGGGACGGCAGCAGGAGAAATAGTAATAACAAGGAAAAAAATAATAATAAAAATAATAAGAAAAAATAATGAAAAATAATAATAATAAGAAGAAAAAAAAATAGACGTTTATTCTGCTAAGCAAGGGAATCGGCACAGACCTGAGCAGAAGCGGAGAAAGTGTTTCCTCCCCCCGACACGGGGTCCCCGCTCTCTGTCTGTCCGGGCAGTGTCACACTCACACACACACACACATACATACACACACACACACACACGGCGGAACCACCGGCCGCCGCGGAATGAATGGGGGCAGCGCGGGGACCCGCTCCGCCGCCGACTTACCCGCATCACATGATGGGGCCGTGGGTGGAGGCTCCCGGCGCCGCCTCGCCGCCCCACCGGGGTCTCTCCCACACAAAGGGTCTGAGCCCCACCGCCGGCGCTCGCCACCCCCTTCGCCCCCCGTTCCCGCACCCCCCCCCACCCCCCTTCGCTCCGGCCGCCGCGGGCGCCGGTGGCGTCGCTGGCACGCGGCGCGGCCCCGCCCCCAGCGGGCGGAGGGGAGGGGGGGAGAAGGGGTGCCGCGCCCCCGCCCCGCGGGGATGGGATGGGAACGCCCGGGCGCGGGGGGGGGGGGCAGGGCGGGGCCGGGGGCGGGGAGGAGCCCCGGGAGGGCACCGGCACGGGGGGCGATGAGGGGAAGCGAGGGGGTGGCGCGCGGGGCCATGGGGCATTGAGGGGAGGGGGGGCAAGATGGTGGGGTGGTGGTAGTGGCACTAAGGGGAGCCCCTGAGGGGACAAGGGACAAGACGGTGGGGGCGCAGGGGGGGAGCACGACACAGGGCGGTGACGGTGCTGAGAGGGGACCCCGGGGGGGGGGGGGCGCGCGACGCAAGGGCGGTGGCAGCATTGAGGGGACCCACTGGGGGGAGCGGGGGACAAGGCAGTGGGGTCGCTGAGGGAAGGTTGGGCGGTAGCGGCACCAAGGGGAACCGCTGGGGGGTTCAGGGCGATGGCGGCGTTGAGGGGAGGTGGGACGGTGGTGGCACTAAGGGGATCCTCGAGGCTAGGGGTCAAGGCAATGGGGACAAGGTGGTGGCACTAAGGGGATCCCCTGTGGGGACAAGGCGATGGCGGGGGGAGCACGACGCAAGGCGATGGCGATGCTAAGAGGACCGTCGGGGGCGATGACACACCAGGGCGATGGGGACGCTGATGGGAGGTGGGACAAGGTGGTGGCACTAAGGGGAGCCCCTAGGGGGACAAGGGACAAGGTGATGGGAGCGCTGAGGGCACCCCCGGGGGGAGCACGATGCAGGGGCGGTGGCGATGCTAGGGGACCCTCGGGGACGATGACACACGGGGCGATGGGGACACTGAGGGGACCCTGGTGGGGGTGACACACGGAGCAATGGGGACACTGAGGGGACCCTGGAGGGGGTGACACACGGGGTGATGTGGACACTGAGGGGACGCCAGAGGGGGTGATACTTGGGGCGATGGGGACACCGAGGAGACCCCAGGGAGTTGACAGACAGGGCGATGGGGACACTGAGGGGACCCTAGGGGGAGTGACACACAGGGTGGTGGGGTCACTGAGGGGACCCCCGGTGGATGGCATTAAATGGGGACAGACACGATGCCACTCTGGGGAGCATCAGGGGGACCGTGAGGGAGGAGGATGGGGTGTTGAGGTGCCTTCACTGCCTGTCCCTGGGTGCTACCAGGATCTGTAAACCTGGCTGGTTTTCTCTCTCTTCCACACAGACGCTGTGCTTGTGAGAGGCATGGAAGGTGAGTTTTTTTGCATGGAGGTCGGCGAGTAAGTCTGAGTCGCACCTCTGCGAAGTGTGAACTTGCTTTATGGGGAGATATTTCACACCTAAAGGCTGCAGCTATGGGTTGTAAAGGCTTTAGTAACAACACACAGCAAAAACAGATCCCACAGTCTTAAAGCTCATTTAAAACATAAACTCTTTTTATCACATGGATGATTTAAAGGAAGAACTTTAAAATCTTAGGCAAAGTGAACCCTGAGAGTTTTGCTTTAAGAAGCAAATTTTTATTTCTTTTCGAAAGCATTCTTACACATACATGCTTCCACAGTGAAATATTCTGGTGGAATGATCCTGGCTCATGCCTGACCAGTGTCACATACATTAAGCTGGCCTGACAGATTACCTAGAGGTTCCCTTGCCTTGGAGAGCCTTTTGTTGAAGTAAAGCTGGTGTGGGTGTTGTCTGCCTCCTCCTCCACGGTTCCTGTTGCTTGAAGTAAACATGGCATGGCCAGAGTGCAGGTGAGCTTTGACCAGCCCTGAGCCCTGGCTGCTCAGAGGGTAGTTTCTGGACAATGTTTGAGGGGGAAAGAATCAATTAAAGGAAGTATAATGGCCCTGTGAATAGTCAGGGTGCCGTGCTGGACCCTGGCAAAAGTCATAGCCAGAACAGGTAGAAAATGGCAAGCTCTTTGAGTCCCCACCCCTCATCCTCCACAAATTCAAGTTCAGCTCAACAGCTCCAGAGGGTCCCACTCATAACAATGATTTGGTGAATAAAATGCAAAAAGAGGTATCCCTTCTCTAGTAGGTTGGCCCATTGTGTGAGTGTGTTTGTAAGAGCCTCTGTAGCTGGTGTGTTTACACAGAAAGCCAGGCTGAGCCCAGGTAAATAATTGCTGCTAAAATGCTATTACTTTCAGTAAATACAAACTAATATTTACTGCTCTACACAGTATTTACTGAGGAAGCCAGATGGACAAGAACCAATGATTGTTCCCTTAGAGGATTTCGTGCCAACCCTCTGAGATAGATCTATGCATCTTTTCATGTGTTCTCCCTGTAATGGGTCCTCTGCTGCCTTTGAAATAAATGTTTCAGGTAACATAGCCCCCTCACTATTTGTCCCTGCATTTACCTCCACAAGATTTAAAAAAATAAAATAAAAGGCAAAATAAGAATAGGAAGTGTTAAAATGAATATAAATGTAAGTTCCTTGAACTCTATGTAAGTGTGTATTTCCACAGGCTATGAAGGGGGTTAGGCATGATTTTGCTGTTATAGTTTTGCCTCTAGTGTAATCATTTCCTTTGGAGAAAAGAAAGCATAGAGTTAAAATAGAGTCCAATGATCCAGGCAACATAATGTCTTATATTATTACTTTAGATACAGAACCGTTCCAACAACTCCCTCTAAGTTACACATGTGATTCATTAGATTTCAGAAGATTTTACCCAAGTCAAAAGTTAACGTTGTAACACTTGTTTCAAAAGATAAAATATGCAGTCCCCTAGGAAGCTGGCTACCATAGAACACCACTGGAAACATTCCCTGGGTAGATTGGTAGCTTATACTCAGATTCATCAATAAGAAACACGAGTATTAACATTCATCCTTCTTAACATTTGGAACAGGGAGCAACGGCTTCCCAGCACTGAGTGTTCTGCAGAGAAAAACTGTTTTCTACCTTCTGAGGTTAAAGGATTAATGAATACTTGGCACATGAAAAATGAATAGTGATAGTGGGAAGAAGATTGCATGTAGACAGTGTGGTAAGGTGCGTAACAGAGAAGCATCATGTTATACACGTTGCCATGCACCAAGACACAGATGAAACTCATTTCCATTGAATTTCAGATAAAATATTTAAAAACCTTAATATTTATTTTTGTCATACTTAGAAATATTTTATTCATTTATCTAATATATCTAAGGAAATCATCTAGAAGTGGGGTTGGCAGACTGACATTTAGTGATAAAATTTGTTCTCTGTGAGCTTCATTATGTGCTACGTTGGCTGTTTACATGGTCTATTGCCTGCTACTGAGAACTATTACCCATATGCATGAATTTGCAGGGCAGTATCTAAAGCAAAAAATATGTAGCTACATTCACAGGAGAAACATATTACATGATTATATATCAATAGTTTGATACAGAAGTAGGGATATTACACATTAGTATTTGATATATATCACAGATTTATAGAGAAATGTAGTTCTCAATCACATACTTTTATGGGAAAACTGTCCTACTAAATCATCGTCTTGGCTCACCCCGTATACCTGACCCCTTGGTTTCCATTCTCATCTTGCTTAACAAAGCTGAGCATGCACCATCTATTTGAAATTGTTCAGGCTTACCTTTTAACACAGAAATACTTCAAAAACATTTAGTATTTCTAAAGATTTAGAAAGTCCTTTTTTCTTAATTTTTTTCTCTTGAAAGAAGGAACTTTATTCACATGTCCCATTAATCAATGGAACTTTACAATGTGCCAGTTTTTCAGAAACAAGGGTTACATTTTGAAACAGGAAACTTAACAGTGTATTGCCATATACAGTTAAAAAAATAGGAAACCATACTTTTGTAAGCCAGGAGAACAAATTGGCCCCACAGAACATTTTTGGTTACTTTTTTTTTTCATAAGCTCGACAAGTGTGTTTACGTGCACATTTTAGACTTTTTCCATAATCCTTCTCCGCTTCTGCCATATTGCCTACAAAGCAGTACCACCAATTCACTTTTACCAAGTCCCATCATTTATTGTCCAGATGGCTCTTTCCTGTCTTCCTGTAGCTGTTCTTCTAACGGATTTTCCTAAAACTTGCTAAAAAGGAGGTCCTGCAAAATCTTCATATAATGTTCCTCAGCCTCTCACCTAGCCTGTGTTTGTCCTCCACTGGTAACAGGTTTTTCTTCACCATTCTTCCCCAATATCTATTGCCCGATTTGTGTTTTGTCTTAGATCCTAATCCAGCAAATGTGCAAATAAATAACTCTTGAAAGAAATTTATCAACTACTACCTTTAACTTAAACATGTTTCAGCTCTTGTTTGTTATTTTTTTAAATTTAGTCATAAGGAATCAATCATTTTTCAAAATGGGGAATGGCATCACCAGCAGAGAGCACACTGGAACCTCAGAACAAAAGAAAACAGAAAATCAATAGCATATCTTAACAATGAGAGCCTGAAAAGCGTAAAGATACATCTGAAATGAATCAGTAATGTACTGAATATTGAGAGATTTTGTCATTTAAATTAACACCAGTTACAAAAAAAATCAGTCTTAAGTTATCTATTGTTTATTCCATTTCATCTTGTATTCAATTTTCTAACTCAAACAAAAAAAAAAAAATTAACTTTACTACCCAACCCCAAAACTAAATGCGTTTTTATTTGGGATGCATGGTTAAACAAAAGCTTTAACAAATTACATGTTATATTTTAGAAGACAGATTGTGTTCATTTGCTGAACTTAGGGAAACCTTTGGGTTGACAGATAATCAATTCAAATACCTGCAGTTGAGGGGTTGTGTTACTAATTCTTCTCACAAGCCTTCCCTTTTGGATAGAGGCACGTAAAAGGTTGGGGTTTTTTTGCCAAACAATTGACCACATCAGCAAATACAGACTTTCAGGTATGGTTGCTGTCTTTCAATTCAGCCTTTGATCAACTGCCAAGTGCTTCCTCCGCTCCTTCTCCACTCAAATTTGTGTTAAATTCAACATGAATATGCAAGCTTTGCATGCAGCCGCTGTCAGCCTTGAGGTTGTAAACTTTTGGGGGCAAGGATGTCAGCTTCTGTTTCTTTAAATCTACTTATGAAGTATTTCAACATGGTCAGTCCTTCACCATCAAATGTTAGGCTTTATAGTCAACTTCTACATGGCCAATAACCAAAATGGTCAATCTGAAACGTTCAAGTACAATGGACATGTAGCACTATTGTATTTCATGTGACTCACTCAAATATCAGCAGTAATATTCCTTGGGCATGAAAATTGTAGTTTTACACCACATTTGTAATTTTTTGTGTCCTTTGTATAAACCAATTGTTTGTTCTTAGACAGATGATCAGAAAATCTTCTTCCCTTCAGCTCACTCTCCTTAAAAAAAAACACAACAAAACCAACCTATCTTGGTGCATAAATGGCAGTATTAGTGTACACAATGTAGCCTCTCAGATATAATAACATATATAATGAAGAATAATTCAGTTACACTGCATAAAAGAGGAAAATTATAATCCAATATAATAGGTGCATGTTTTTCTCCAGGGACAGAAATCAAAATATTCAATTTGCAGATTTAGACTAGCAATGTTGCCAAGGCACATATTCTAGGAAAGTGGGGCTGCACAGTACTGATACGTCACTCCCTCGATCTGAAAGCTCTGTGCCCTTTCTATTACCTTGGACTGAGATCATGTACTACTTTTTAAATCTGTTTTTTAAATTTTCCTTCTTTTAGCAAGAGCCCTTGAAGGGTTATGATCTTATCCAGGAAGGCAGAAGAACAGGAGGGAACATTCCTTATTTAGTATAAACCAACATTGACAGAAGTTAATAAGGAATAGGAAGTCATCAAGGAACACATTCTGGGAAAGAAAGGGGTTTTGGGTTTTGCATCTCTCTGATATTTGGTTAATGTTTTTGTATGAAAGAATGGAAACAAGCATTTCCTAGCTCTGGACATTGTGTCAATACGATGTCCAGGAACGGAATGGGTTGCTCTAGACTTTCACTTCAAAACTCTGTAGTTTGTGGCTGAATTTATGGACCTAAACATCACCCTAAGAAAATTTCTTACATCATTTTAAGCTCCATGTTCAATTCCATTATCTTAGTTCCTCATATTAAATACTGTGGTGTTCGGTTGTTTAGGTGACAAAAAAAAAATATAAAAAAAAAGGATGTCTTAAAAAATGCTTTATAAAAGGAGGGGTACTTTATTCTTATATGAACATGCATCTCTTTTGGTAAGATAGAGACATAGTGAGGGACAATCTTTCCAAATTTTCCTTGTAATTCTCACTGTGTTGTGTTCTCTGTAGCTCCTGGTTATTCGGCACTCCATTGTGTTTCTCTAAAATTGGTGATATCTAATTTGTTCCCTGTGCATGCATTTCATAGGCTACCAAATAAGTTCTGCACATGGAAGACCTGGAGAAGCAGCTTCAAAGCCAGAAGAAATGTTTCAGAAATGGTTGGGTTTTGTGCACAGGACTGAGAAGCATCCTGCAGGAAGGTTAGCAAAGGAATACCTTCAGCTGGGCATGGATCTGATTTTGTACCTAGTAGGCAGCCAAAACACTTGGGATTTCTTCTTTGCAGTATTATCATAGCAGTCTTTGATGATTGTCTTGACAGGTTTTAGGTATAACAAATATTTTCAAGAAATTCTGTTTCTTCCCAGTTGTTTTTAATTCAGCAAGGTTCTTTGTTCTCTGTGGAAGTGTTAAATAAATCACAAAAGAATAAACCTCCAAGCAAATAAGCACTTACATGCTTTTTCTTTACTCAGAGAACATTCCTCCTCTCTCATCTTCCACCCTGTCTTCCAGAAACCTTCTTGTATTATTAAGACAATAATGTTGATAACTTTTGTTTTGATTTCAAGGCCACACAACTTGGCTTTTCTGGTACCAGCCTTAAGAATGGAAAGGATTCAGAATCAGACTGGAAATGCGATATATTGGAAATGTTTGTTTTTAACCCTTCTGTTACTTCATTAGGTTGCCTCGAAATGCCTGAGGTTGCACCTGGGCATCATGCACATATCCTTGGTCATGGTGACTTCTGGATCATATGTTTTCTGGATCGAATGATGATTCACAAGCATTAAGAGGCTTCATCTGGACACAGTTGTACATATCACATTTCAGATGAGTAAATTATTTTTTTCTTTAATTAGTTGTAGGGTTTTTAAATGGGGAATTTCACAGATTATTAGCCATAGTTGTGCCACTGGGTATCAATCTAACAGCTGAAAAACCTAAGCATCATATTGTAGCAATTGCTTGCTTAATATCTGGGCTTGTTTGTGTGTTTTTTGGTTTTTTGAACTAAGAGAACTAATTCATTTGAGCAACTGCAAAGCTCAGTAAATACCAGTTATCAATTCTCTTTCTAATGACAACCGATGACATGAATTTTACAAATGGTTGAGCACTTGGCAAATGTTAACCATAGAAATCGAATTATCTGAAAGAAACTCCAGTCTGCCCTATTGTCACTACCAAGCTGACAGATGGGAAAAAGAGGAGGAGGTTGTGATGCTCTCCCAGAAGCCCAGGGGCACACTGCAAAATGACTGCTGAAGCATCTTGAAAGACTGTAAGTGAGAGAGAAGCAGATTTCCAAAGAGCAGACATCACTTATATTCAAAAAAGCCTAAATGTGATGACCAAATTCTCTGCGGAGCAGCCAGCGCTCGTTCAAGCCTGATCAGTGGTGGTAAAAGTGAATTTTCCATGAAGGAAGGAGGAGCTGGAGCCAGGCTGCTTACTCCAGCAGAGTGGGAAAGCAGGGCTAGCAATACAGCTGCCCCAAGCAGGTGGCCCAAATGCCAACATCTGCCACTGCCCTGGACACCGTTACCTGCCTGGGCACTGTCAGCATGGCTAGGGTGCTTTGCTGCCCCAGCCGTCTGCTGCAGCAAAAAGCTACCCACTCTGTCATTTTGCAGCAGTGAAAATCCCCCCGGTATGCGGAAAAGCCTGTAAGCCCCAGAATAAGAATGGAGAAGTGGGTGGTGGCAGTCTGCTGAGATCAGATGCCTCAGCCCTGGCTTACCTGTCTTTTTTTCTTTTCTCCTCAATTAGTCTAATGTGTCTCCTTTGGTTTTGTAAAAAGTGACTCAAGAAGTTAAAAGTACCAAACTTCAGTAGCTTCACCCATATGTGCTGCGCGCCTCAGGCTAGACAGCACATATTGGTAGCCAGACTGAGAACATTTACCACATTACCTCTTAAAAACTCACTTTTTTTTCTTTTGAGCTGGCTCCCATCCAGTGTGACACTCTAGCGTGAGCCATGCAGTGACAGCAACAGCCTCCATGGAAACACACCGGAGCTTGAGGCCAGTCATGGGGTAGAGAGAAAAGGCAGCTCGCTCCTTTTCCTTAAGTCTGCGGGATTTTTTTCTCTGAACAAGCTTTCTTTTCATTTTTAAAGCACTATTAGGAACTGGGGCTGACTGCAAGGCATCACCATCTCACAGCCCCAGCATCAGGGACACCTACTCCTCTTTTTTTACGTGCTGGAACTAGGAGGGCAACCTGCCTCTGCAACCGAGACATGAATAAATCCTAGCTGTGATGGGTGGAGGTTTGAAAGCGCATTGTGGAGTCGGGGGCTCATGTGGAGAGTGCCCTGCTGGCAGCCTCGGTGCTGCAGTGCCAGATGTTCTGCAGACTGAACATCTCTCTTTGGCAAAAAGGGGGTAGCAAAGGGAGATAATATCTTTGAAATTTCCTTGATGCATTTCAGAACTTTATGCCCCCACTTCAGCTAGGAATGGATTTATTTGGAAAAAGGTGAATGGAGAGGAGATGTTAAGGAGGTTGCTCTGCCAATGGAGTAATCGGGGAGACTGTGATTGTCAGGATGGCCTGTGAAGGAAATCCCTCATCACCATCATGACTATGCCTGCCTCTCCATCTTACTGAAAACTCACTCTTCCATCTAGCAGCATCATGCAAAGTTGTCTAATGCTATTACGATATAATTGGTGATATAATTTTCCCTTAATATTTCTCTGAATTTTTCCTTTTTTCCCCTGGACTGCCTTGAGGTGAATCTCTCAGCCTTGCTATTCAGTGTTCAACAGTGAACCAGGCAGCTATTCAGCATTATTCTGTGTTTCAGCATTTCACAGACAACAGGCTAAATCTGGCAAAATTTGCAAGCCTATTGGCTAGCTTCAACTGTGCTTAACTCCTAAACACCTGGATTTACATCTACAGATAATGTGGCAATACCGAGTTTCACTACACATCACTTGTAGGTTCCTACAACATTGAATTCATACTGTGTAGTGTGTAATACCCATTCTGTATATGGCACAGGGAGAACCTAAGATGCCTGGGATTCACCATAGCCAGAGCACTGAACAGAGAGCCTCTTAAACTAACCAAGAAAAATGACTGAAACCAGTTACGTAGTAGGATTTCCCTCATCTCGGGACCTAAGGAGCCTAAGCGTGAGCTGCAAGGCCATAGCTTTATGGCGCTTTCTTGAGCTGAGCACCTTAGCCTTCTTTCCCAAGGGCTGAATCAGCTTTCTTCTTTTTTTTTTTTTTTTCAAATGATGTCTCAGTACTTTGACAATAATATATATACACGACCTATAATACAATATGTAATAAGCACATTTTACTGCATAATGCTTTAATATAGAGTTATGAACAATAGTAATACTACACAGAGGACACCCAGCTGATGTATCGCCTACCTCTCTCTTCTCCCAACACTACTTCTTATATTAGCTGGGCTTGCCTGAGGGACTAGGATATTTCTGACTGAATGTGGACTGTAAGCATTTACACCAGAACCCTTGCACCCTCCCTAATGGGCGAAGATACTCACCTTTAGTGTCTGACTCATCTCATGCTATAACAGGTTTCTAAATTTTACTGGCATTGCCAGACATCTTTGTAGTGCTGAAACTTCTGTGGGCATCAGGGGCATGCCTGGCTTCAGCATAGACTCCAGCTTTTTTGGCACTGATTTGGTAACCCCTCAATTCTTTGCTGTCCCAAGTGCTTTGGGTGTTTGCAGGTAACACCAGGTCACCTGGGCTAGCTCTGCTCTGAAATCTTTTGAGTCTTTATAACGACAGCAGGTCTTTATAAATCTGGCCACTGTTTCCTTAGTTAAAGTTCCACACAAGACTCTTTGTTCCCTGATGTCTCAGACACACATGAAAGCTAATTGTTCAGCAAGCCATTATAAGGGAAGCCAGTCACCTAGCTTCCTAAGTGATACTCTCTCATCTACTGAAATTACTTCTCCAAGGCCTCCAAGGGCTCTAGGAGTCCAGTTAACATCTTTAATACCTATTTTCAACGTATGCACCCAGGTCCTGAGATGATGTCAATTTGAGCATTGTATTAGTGGTCCCGGACATGTTTATGAAGCTGGGGATGTGGTCCATGAATTCTGGGTATCTTCCCAATATCTTTCACATTGCTTTTCACCTTTTCTCTTCCTCATCTGTCTCTCCTTCCAAGAGAGCTTGATCATTCCAACATCTTTAAAGTGTCATGGATTAAAAAGAAACTTTTTTTGGCTACCTTTAAAACACTTTGTATCATTTTAAATCACTTACACTACCATAGCAGTACTGGAAAGAATGCAATCTAATTTAAGTAAAGTCACCCAGAGGTTAATTAGTATATGGAGGTAAATTTCCAAAAGAGTGCACCAGGAAAAAAGCAGCAAAAAGCAATTTTTTCCTTAATTGGTTTTGTACACACACCTCTCATTCTATGTTTTACAAATGTACTTGGTAATTTCTGTCTTCATTTTCTCGGAAGATTGCATGTCAGGTAGAAAGGAAGTCTATCACTGTGTCTCTCTGAGTGGTTACTTGCTGACCTTTTGTTGTGGGATAGACTATTTGGAAACATTGTCGTCACATGCCATCACAATTGCATGGTAGACACGGTAATGCTACACTTGTATGCATGTTCTACAGTGGAACAAAAATAATAACCCCCAGATATCTTCCGATTTGAATAACTACTGGCAAATGTTGGTAAAAAACTTAAATTGGAATGGCATACAATAGTACACATCACCAGCTCCGTCCACATTGTGGAATGGAGAGAAAGTGAAAAAGAGCAGAACATTTAATGTTAATAGGGGCAAAAGTGCTTATTTTGCTCTTTGAAAAGTAGCTCTCCAAGGGGTCATCAGAAACTGTCCCCAGGTGACCAAGGAAGAGGGCAACCTTGAAGGCTTCCTGGATCCTCATCTGACTCTGGATAGGCTGAGCAGTGCTGTATTGTCTCTGAAATCCATCTCTGGATCCTGAGACCTCAGTGGAAGTTGTGCTTTTCTATAAGAGCTTTAATGGACACAGTCCAGGTTAATTTGAAGACCTTATTTCTCTCAGCAGTACAGCATACACTTCCTCTATTGAGATCTAGAAAACATGATGGGCTAAACTACAGCATTATTAGTGAGGTTTTTAAGCATTAGCATTCACTGCAGCTAGATTTCTGCCTGAGTCAGGATCTTGATAACCTAGAAGTTCTTTACAATGTTGAGTTTGTCGTTTTAATTATGAATTAAAAGCTATGCTTTTATAGAGACTTTGGAGATATTTTAACCCCAAAACGCGTCTTTCTCCAAAGCAAGTAGGAGAAATCTCTACAGCAGGATTGAATAGCAGTAGCAGACTGTGAAGATTTAAGCTTTTTACTTCAGTGTTCTCCACGAAGCCGGTTAGAGATATCACAAAGCAATCCTGACAGTAGAGCCAAGGATCTGCCCAATTGCATGCCAGAAACAGAATACCTCTTGCTCCTGGATGCAGTGTCAAAATAATATGCACACTGTGCTGTACAACCCCTTCTGCACTCCTAATAGCTCTTCCCTGCTCTCTGCAGTGTGAAGATGGTGGCACCACCACTGCTCCTTTGAAAGATAAAGTGGGTTTGTAGTTCTGTAAATGTAATTTCTGGTGAACATCTCCAAAAAAGCTTTCTAGAAAGCAGACTTGATACAAACATTTTCATCATGAGGGAGACATACAGTAGTACAGCCTCTCATATGAAAGCAGATATTACTTGCAGTGCTAATAAGGTAATCAGACCCCTTCTATTTCCCTTGGTCATGAATAAATCTACCTTTGACAAGTAACAACCCTGTGTTCATTCAGAAGTTATAATATAATAAAAATACCAATAATCGACATTGAAATTATTCATTCTATTTTCCACATCCATTACTCCTTATTATTCTTGGTGCATAAGAAAGTGTTCTTTCTCTTTCTTTGGACAGCTCTTGTCCATTGTTGGTGTTTACAATCTTTTTATTGTTGCTGAGGGTTCTCCTATTCCCTCCCTGTCATTGTTTAGCAAAGCTAAATGCATTTTGTTATTTTAATCTTTCCTGAAAAGTCAATCTCTTAATTAGAATCTATGATTGTGGAGTTCCACTGGGTGTCTGCAGGCGAAACACCACCAAGGCTATTTTCTTACTAATTGTGCTCAGAAACAGGGCATTTGTTAGTGTTGTTGACAGCATTATTTCTTTTCTTAAAAGACTGTTTATCTAGGTGAGAAGCAAACGCAGAATTAATTAAATCAAATTTTCAAAGGATCAAAGCCTGCAAGGCACAGAAATTGGTGATTTTCTTGGTTGGGATTTTAAACAGCGATATGCAAAGACAAATCTAAAAGCCAGGGTTTTGGAGGATGAGGGCTTCAAAATCTCTCTAAAACACAGAGATTTTAAGATTATGGTTGTGAAAGAAGGCTCTCAAATATCGATTTGCTCTCCCTCCTACCAATTGCTAATGAGCATCAGAAAATGCGGAAACCGTCCTTGAGATTCAGGGGGAAGAACACTAATGCCAAAACAAAAAAAGATCCTACATTGTCCTTCCTGGCATTTGTCTCCAGTTTTGCTCACTAATCAGTCTGCATGCAAGTTTTTAGGAAGGATTTAGCTCTTCTAGCATGCAGTGGAAGAAGAATCTGAGAACCTTTACTCAGCTGTTGCAACAACTGCTTGAAATAAGTTATGATGGGCTTCTCAGTGTGTCATTTCTGTGTACCTCTTAGGGATGTAAGTTCTTTACACACGAAATTGCCTTCCAAAGCAGCATATGTATTAATCTATATAAGAAATGTAGTTAAAACCTTCCTGAGGAATGTATTTTTTACCCTGCACATACATTTACTGGAGCTTGAATATTTCTTGTACTGAGATATGTCCTATTCTATTCAGTTCTATCTGAACTAATTATTTCAATGTCCATGAGCTCGAACAGAGGTTTCATTGTTTGGACATACCAGGTAATGATATTCTATCAAGATAAGTTCAGAGCGTGTTTCTATCTTGTCTGTCCACCATTTCATAAAGTTGGGTGTGTGGTATGGCTTCCTCTACAGCGCTCAGGTTTAATCCTGTTCTGTCACTCTGCTGTGATATCCAGGCAATTCTCTTGGGTCCTGCATTGTAATTTGCTGCCTATGTCCAGTTTGAACACTAGCCTTTTAATGGCATTTCTCTTTCACTTGGGAAATAAGTCCTAATAGCTGGGACTTCGTTGTCCTTCCCGTGTCAGCAACTGTATTATTTACATCAGTCCTAGACCTGATGTGGTCTTATCCCAGGTGACAATTGCTAAAAAGACCACACTAAGGATTTAGCTACATGGCTAATCACATCCTGGTGTTTGGACCTGAGCCTATTTACTGGCATGGATGTGACTTGAGAACAAGTACCTGTCAGGCCACGCCATTACTGTGCCTTTGGGGATGCCTGTGTCTTTCTGTGTGGGCTCCACATCAGAAACCTTTTATATTTTCACCTGAACAAAACCCAGGTGCATAAGCACAGCCTTTTGTGCTCCCTGTAGCATCTGTACCACCCCTGAGTGCAGTCACTGCTCCACATCCACATTGTCCATCTCATTCCCCTCTTCTACCACTCTGTTACAGCTACTGCAATAGACTGCCTTTCTCTTCCCTGCTCTTCCGTCCACACGACCTTTCCTGTGCCACGTACACAGTGGCTTAATCTGAGCAGCAGCAGAGTTTACTCCCTCTACAAATATCCGCAACACTGTGATTTAAGTTTTCTTCTTGTGTTTAGGAGCTACAGCATAAAACCCTGATGGTTCAAAAACTGTCCTGTTTCCAAGATGAAATGGCTAACCCCAAAGATCCTGAAAGTTGAACTCGGAGTCTAACACATTAAGCCCCCTGGCAATTTCAGAAGAGGTTAGTCATCTTGTCTGGTCAGTCTGGAGCACAACAGATCCCAGTTTAAAGACATTTAGGCATTTCCCAAGACTTGGCTGCATCTGAGCCAGCTCAAAAATTTTCTTTGAGGGATTTGACAGCAGACCAGGATGTTTCTGGAGAGTAAATGTCTAGTGGGTTAGATAATGCTGGAAAGTAGGCAGTCTTGATCCCTGGGATTTAGGCACATGGATTTTGTCCAGGTCCAAATATAATTTTGAAAGGTGTATGTATTCCTCCTCAAAATAATCTGGAAAAAAATTGTATGTGCTAATACCTCTACTACCTATAGTCATATACTTAATGACTTTAATTTTTAATGAAAGCTCTGTATTTGCATAACTAAATGACACGTCTGCATCAAAAGGCCCTTGGCATACAGCTCACCACTGTGCATTGTACACTGCAGCTCCATCCCAGGCTGAGGTGCCAAGCACTCTGTTCAGCCACCCTGGTACCATAAATGGGGAGATTCATTCCTCCTGTGTAAATAGGAGACAAACTAGCTCTCAGGTAGCACAGGAAAACAGAAATAAATGTTTTTTCTCCTTAAAAGAGTAAAAAGTAGCTGTAGAAGGAAGATTCATCCTTTAAAAGTATGAAAAATATTATTTAAATTTAGTAGAGGAAAAAATATATTGAAATGATGCAACAGAAAACAGTTACTGACATCCCTACTGAAACGTGACACGGGTTCCAGGATGTTCAGGCACTCCTGCTGGGACATATAATCTGCATTTAAATTACAAGATTCAGCCATATGTCTGGCTGGGAAATAAAAGGGCTGGAGTGATAGATACCACCTTGAGCTTCTGCTGCTGGAGTCTCATTCTGCTCATTCACTCTCCCAGCACCGTGGTCTGTTCCCAGAAAAACTCTATTCCTATTAAATGATATCTGTATGTCTCCAGGGCCTGTTTTAGAACTAAGCAGTTTCTTTTTTTTCTCAGAAACTATATATCAAACCTTTGGTCAGAGCAAGCTTTTGAATAATATTGTCCTCTGGTTATTTAATGTGTAATAACTTATCACTTTAACCCATGCAACTTTTATTTGAGATTTAGGCTATGAAATATAATTGGGGATTTGTACTGTTCAACGTAGGAAAAGGCAAATCTTCCTCATTTACAAAACCCTGTCTCTCCACTCCTGCGTGTGTGTGCGGGTGTTATAAAATGAGAGAACTATTTCCCTATAATTCAAGTAATTTTTAATTATATTTTTTGCCCAGCTCGTATTGGTTAACCTTAGCCTTTATTTTCAGTGAGAAAAACATATTTTTGTTCATCCTCAAGTCAATACAGTGTCTTCTTTGTAGCTGCTGGATCTATTCTATAATGGCTTAGACTTTATTTCTTTTAGATTGTGAGAAGGTACTATTACAATATTTCCTTTATTATTGTTATTTATAAACACTGGAACAGGTTGCACAGGGAAGTTGTGGATGCCCCATCCCTGCAGGTGTTCAAGGCCAGGGTGGATGGGGCCTTGGGCACCCCATTCTAGTATAGGTGTTCCTGCCCATGGCAGGAGGATTGGAACAGGGTGATCTTTAAGGTCTTTTCCAACCCAAAACATTCTATGATCCTATGATTTGCACATACACAACAGAAATAATTTAATTGGTGAGAAAAATCTCATTTTTAGTATTATGAAGAAGAAAAAATATAACACCACAACAACAAAGATGTCTGAAATATAGAGCTTTTTCCCACATTTTCAATGTATTACTGTTTCTGGACGTGATGTTTTTTGACTTGCCATTCCACATGGCTTGGTTTTAAGAAACACAGCATAACATAGGCTTTAGGACTTGATGAAGGTACCAGAGAATGACAAAGCCATGACCTGGGTCTGGAAATCAGAAATAGTCCCAGAATTTACAGTCTTCACGGCAATCCTTGGAGGCAGCCAGGGAGGACACTCCTCATGGCATCAGCATGTTGTCATTCTTGTAAATACTACTTTGAACTTGATGAGGACATCAAGTAGAGCTAGGAATTTGATGGGGAACTCAAGAAGAGCTGAGCTGAAAGCTGGTACTCTTCAAAGGGAAAGTTGACTCACAAGGACTTCAAAGGATGATGCCAACCTGGTGCTGTCCCAGGGAATATTCTGGAAAAGATGGTTTTGCAGGTGAGTGAGACAGAGATCAAAGGAAGCCTTGCTGTGGTGTATTTTCAGTCTGTCCAAGCCACTTGCTATCATTTGCCTGCACTGCTTTTGAATCCCTGCTGTTTGGCCGAGCTCCTGGCTGAGCCCTGGCCGAACTGATGTGGCATGAGGACCATCACTAGCATTGGCAGTGGCGGGGCAGACTCCCTGCGGGCCTGGGCTGCTGCCTGGTTTCTACTGAATCCATCAAGTGAGGCAGAGCTTTGAACTCAGCTCTCACTTGCACATCTCTGTGTTTTCATTACCACTTTGGGAAAAAAAAGAAAAAAAGATAAAAGACTGTTAGTTGAGACCAAGTGTGAACTGATAAAAAGGGATGTCCTTGTGAATTGCTCCCAGAATTGTCACTGACCTCTAGTAAGGATAAACAAATACAATAACTAGTATAACAACTCTGAAGGTACTGATTTTCATAGCATTTTTATAGTTGTTTCATTTCAGGGCAGTTTTAATTAAAACTAAGCACTGGTAGTAATCATATGGTATACGCTTCCTTTTGGTAGCTTTGAAAGATCTTTTTTTTCTTAAAAGATCCTGATAGTGAGGTTGATAAATCATCTAAAAGAGCATGCATGAAAACTTGTAAAATCTAATTTGGTACAGAATTTTTCCACATATGGCACATATTCTAAGTAAGTGTTTTATAAGACAGAACACAGAGTTTTTACGGAGCGTAGTTTGGTATGTAGTATAAATACAAATAATTTTGTATATATGCCATACACAAAATACTATAGGCATCTGTATAAAGGAAGACAGTATGACAAACCTCCAGGAGCCACAAAGTCTACCTGGTACTTGTTACGCATTTTAACAACAGTTGCCTAATGGATGTTCTAAAGCCAAAGAAACCCTTTGGGTCTTTCTGAGAAGAATGCATACATAAGCGTCCATGAAATATGTCATCCCTTTCAGTCATTTACAATAAGGAAATACCAGCAAAACACTGTTTAAATTGCTTTAAGGATCTGATATAAATCAACAATAGCCAGGAAATTTAAGAAAGCCAAAGCCTGACACTCCCTCTTCAACACATTACACCCTATTTTTGTGAAGTGAGTTGGAAGCCTTGGGTATCCCACCTCATTTTTAGTTCCTGATTTATGTTAGACCCTAGGGGAGAAGTACCAGCAATAACAGCAGCTTCCACCCCAGACCTTGCACTGCGAAGGTTCAGATGAAATCACAAGAAGTCACATGACCTTTACATAAACGATCAGTAACTTTTTGCCCTGAGATATCATTACCCAGCTGAGGACAAGTCCCCGCTCTGCCTGGCAGCTCTCTGTGGCATCCTGAGCTGCCCGGCCAGTGCTGGTACAGATGTAATGCCCTGAGGAAGCGTGGGACGCTGTATAATGCCAGCACTTCAAAGCCTGTAGGACATTTTCCATGCTGGGTTCAGCTCACCTGCGGGGCTAATGTTGGGGTGGCAGCACTGCCCATACCTCTGCTGCCAGGCCTTTCTGTTCCTGGCAGTCCCCAAAGATGCCTTATGGTCAGGGTCTCACTGTGGTGTGGCCTTTTCTGCCCAGCTACGCTGCTGGGAAAGGGTGCCCAGCTTTCAAGCTGCAGGATACATTTCATTATATATATAGGCATACATAGTGACAATATACAGTCAGTCTCAATCTTTCCTCAGATACTACCCAGAAAGTTACATCATTCTAAGACTCACTGTTTGGGTTTTATTTTGTTTTAAATTAAGACAAGCTGTATATATTTCATTCCAATGCAGGGTTAGTTGATGCAGGAGGATTAGGTTAAGGCATTTTTAACTACCTTTTTTAATAGAATCATAGAATCACAGAATCATTAGGGATGGAAAAGACCTCTAAGGTCGTCAGGTCCAACTGTCAGCCCAACACCACTGTGCCTACTAAACTATGCCCCAAAGTGCCACATCTACACATTTTTTTACTATCTCCAGGGACACTGACTCCACCACTTCCCTTGGCAGCCTCTTCCAATGGTTCTCCACTCTTTCAGTAAATAAATTTTTCCTAGTACACAATCTAAACCTCCCCTGGCACAACTTGAAGCCATTTCCTCTTGTCTTGTCAGTTGTTACTTGGGAGAAGAGACCCACCTCGCTACAATCCTTTTAGGGAGCTGCAGAGGGTGATAAGGACTCCCCTCAGCCTCCTCTTCTCCAGGCTAAACAACTCCAGTTCCCTCAGCCTCTCCTCATAAAATTTGTGCTCCAGACTCTTCCCCAGCTTTGTTGCCCTTTTCTGGACACACTCTATCTGCTTGATATGTTTCTTGTACTGAGGGGCCCAAAACTGAACCCAGTATTCAAGGTGACATAGTATTCAGTGAAAAAGGTTATCTCTATTTTTTCCTGCTCTCCTATTGCACTGATAAATGCTTGGCATCGAGTCCCAAATCTGCTTTGGATCCTTGGATAAAGAAGGGGGCATCTTCCCCAAAGCCTTCTGGGCACCTGTAACCTCAGCACCATTCTCCTACTTCTGCAGCAACAGCTCCCATCCTACCCTTGTCATGCCAGTGTCCTATCCTTGTCATCCCTGGGGATTCCTCCTGGCTGAGGGCAGAGCTGTCACTGCCTCTGCAGCCAAGGGAACATCCCAGAAGTCAGAGAGGTGGCTAGGCCCTGAGGTCTCAGGACAAAACCAAGATCTGCATGAAAGCCTCAGCTCCCTTTGCTATTCTGTAATTTTAATTATGATGCTGATCCATGGTGAAACAAGACTTCCTTGTAAGATTTCTTTTTACTGTCAGCTTTCATAGTCAGAAGAAATTTCCTAGGCAATTTGAGCTTCTAACATTACAGACACCATGTTTGTTTTGAGCAAAAAAAAAATCATGTCTGCATTTTTTAAGAATTTTTCAACCTTTAGACATGTTGGCAAGGCATCAGTTCAGTAGGATCTTTTGTGTGAAGGCATATAGACAGGAAAGCATAGTACCAGGTGTGAGTGCAATGTGCCACTGGTCTGTTAATGACAAAGAACAACAATGAGAAGGAGCTGTAAACCAGACAAAGCAAAATGAGGAAAGAGTCATCCACAGAAGTAGGTGCATGGCAACTACCCAGTTATTGTATGTTTTCTTGGTTCTTGTATCTAAAGTCATTAGTGTAAAAGCAGCATTTGTTAGGAACATCTGTACAGCTGCGTCTGAGAGGTTTCGTTTTGTGTCGGTTTGTTTGTCCTTTTGGTGTTTTTTTCCCCCAAGTACTGCTTTCCACAGTGGCATCTTTGTAAAATAAACTAACTAAAATCAATTTACAGGGAAATGTCTAAACACAGTGGCTCAACTTTTGCACCCTCTATTAAATATTAACCCTGAATTTTCATAATGCAACAACAAATATAACAACATTTCAAAAGATATGTCATAATTTTAAACTTTTATCTTTAAATTCTGCCCTCATTTGTGCTCAGTAACCCCTCTGACTTAAATCTATTTATTTCAGTAAGGTGAGTTGCACTTGTAGCAATGAGTGGAAAACATGAGATAGTTCTTATTAAAGTAAAAATTTCGGTGTTCCTATAAGTATATTAGAAGACCTGGCATGTGTAATATTATTTTCAGCCAGCTTGGTGAATTTGTGTTGAGCAGATAAAATAGGAAACCAAAATAAAAGGAGTTTCAAAAAGGAGAGCAGAGGAGAACATAATAAATACGTGCCAGAGCCAGAAGCTATCAACTTCATATCCTTTTCCCCTGAAGTGTATCCGTGATGTGCAGAGTCAATAGCAGAGGTATTTCCCAAACTCGGCCTCTGAACTCGCAGCTGGACTCTGTCCCTGCCCAGCCTCCCACTGGCCCTGGCAGACTTTCAGACAAGCCTAGATGGTTGTGCATACAGATATGGTAACTTGACCAGTGATCTAGATAAGACCCATTTTCAGAGGGCACACAATTTTAAGGGCATATTACTGCCTCCCGTCTACAGGAGAAACCTGCAGTGACGTCTCTGCTTGGGACAGCCATAGTTTCAGAGGATTGCAGGGGCTGACATGCAGAGGCAGAGATTCCACATGGCAGCTCTGTGAACGTGGCAAAGGACTGGAGGGAAAATATGAAGAGAAGATGAATTTGCTCAGCACTAAACATGTTTATTTTTACTTCTCTGAAGCTTCTGAAAAATCACTGAGCAAAACTCCAGGGTATAAATCAAAGGGAGAGAGAAAAAGAAAAAGGGCAAGTGAAAGAAAGTCATTATTTGATTGGCAATGAAAGATTACTCAGGGTCCATAACTGTGTTTACTTAGCTCAGCTTTGAGTTCACCATTCTGAAACCCTCAGAAGAAATCTATGTTAAAAACAAAAACTGAAACAAAAAAAGCACAAAGAGTTTACAGGAAAATGACATGCATAATAACAAGCGGAAGTTTGGGATTTACCACCTGTGGTCGCACAGCTATGTTTTCTTTACTATTAATGCATATTTAATAGAATTAAGAGTTGAAATTACAGAAACAAAGGTTAAAATGATGAGTATAGAAATAGCTATCTGATTTTTTTTTTTCTCTTTTCAATTTTATGCCCTTCAGCCACACCTCTGCTCAGCCCAATCTACAGTGTGAGGCCGGAAAGTCAGTACTAGGCACGAGGTTACAATAAGTACTGTTCTCACTTGTTCACTATAAGCTCCCTATTTCCTTCTTAAAAGTTGTTTTTAAAAGGATCTGCTTGTGTAATTGTGCAGCAGCAAGCCTTGGTAACCTCAATCCCCAAGAATGTTTTCAATGACTTCTTCCTGCCCAGTTTTTCCATGTGATTGAGAGTGAACTGTTGGGAATGGAGGAGCTGACTGTGTTAGCGGAGCAGACAGATGCAAAACAGAGATTATGTTAAAATCCTTTTTTTTTTCTTCCCAGTGTTATGATTGCTTTTAAACAACGCCCCCTCATTTTATTTTTTCAAGTCCTTTTTGTTGGCACAGGCCTTCCAGCAGCAAAGTAGACCCTAGTTTTAGAGATGAGAATATTAAAACAGAGGAACAGGCACATTTCACCCACCACATGGCTGGTGGCATCAAACCCAGGCTGTGGATCACTCCTGGCTATGAAGAGGCTGGGGAGTTTTGCAGTGACAGTATGAGTCAACATGGCCATTTGCATGACAGATATGTAAATAAAAAAAAAAGGTTGGAAAACGGTGGCTAGAGCATCAAAAATGAAATGTCTGCTGTCGAGGGGAGCCAGGATCCTTAATACAAACACATACCTGTACCACATGGGTAGCAAATCAAGATTTGTTTATTTACAGTATCAGTTTTGGTTATGGAGAACTATTAAAAACCTAAGGGCAAAATGACCTTGAGAAGCTCACATTATGAAGAATTAATTATTACCCTCTGACAGACCCCATTTATCACCATGAAAACCAGATACATTAATTAGAGCACTTCTGGTATCAGAGCAAACCTGTTCCCTTCATGCTAGATTTTGTTTTAGATTTTGTTCCCAGAGGGAACACAGGAATTCTTAAACATATCAAAGAGCAGTTCAAAGATTTTCCACTACGATGAGTTAAAAGTAATTTTTTTTGTCCCTGAGTCAGGCTCCATAATAACCTCCATAATCAGAGAATTATCTTTGCTAGTGACAGACAAAATTAATAATCAGAGTTTTGTTTTTTAACCCTACCTGTCACCTAGAGTGCTGACATTGAGGACCGCAGGCTAGATTATTCAGAAATTAACATGATGTGATGTTGCTGGATGCAGCATATTTCTGTGAGTTTAAAAACATGCCACACTGTGGCAATGCAGAGTAGGCAGCTTTTAAAGTTTCGATTAAATCTAAGTGAAAGTCTCCCATGACTCATTCAACTTTTGCCATTACCTTATATATTGTGATAACAGTGTAATGCAAGGTAGGGATTTAAAAGGACAAGAACATAAATCTTTCTTTGAGATTGATGACATTTTGCTTGTTGCTTATGCATCAAGAAGATGGAAGGAGCTTGCTGTGTTGCTGTTACCCACCCTACTCCTAGTAGGAGTGCAAAATGAAAACTTTACACTTGGATCAAACCCTGTATTTGTCTCCAGGACAAAATTTCCCATCAAGTTAATAGAATCATAGAATCATAGAATGGTTTGGGATGGAAGGGATTTTAAGGATAATACAGTTCAAGCCCCCTGGCCATGGGCAGGGACATTTTCCACTGAATCAGGTTGCTCGAAGCTTCATCCAACCTCTGCTTGAATACCCCCAGTGATGGGGCATCCACAGCTTCTCTGGGCAACACGTTCCAGTGTCTCACCACCCTCACAGTAAAAAAATTCTTCGTAATATCTCATTTTAATGTCCCCTCTTTCATCTTAAAACCATTACCCTTCATCATATCAGTCCACTTTCTGATAGAGAGCCTTTCCCCAGCTTTCCTGTAGGCGCCCTTTAAGTAGTGAAAGTCCTTAGGAACATCCCAAGGAACCCTTACTGCTTTGTTAGCCACAGTAAGCTGCAAGGTCCCCACCATTGATTTGGTCGCAATTTTCCCTGCATGGGGAAAAAAAACAAACATGCAAATATGATGCCCCAGCACTCCATATTCTCAGCTATTCAATCCAATTGGTCTGTCTCTTTAAATGAAGCACAGGCTGGAACACTCTATCTGCTTCTCAGAAAGCCGAAGGTGGATGTGTGCCAGAGATTTGTGCAGCTTCCTGGCTTTGCTGATAAAGAAGGGCCACCGTGAGGTAAACCTCTGTTTTCTCCCAGCACATTTCCTCTGTGACTGCCCAGAAACAAGGGACTCAGAAGACACGGAAAACATGGAGACCATGGCACCAGAGCTAACTGCCTGTGCAGGAGGAGGCTGCTGAAAAGTTCATGCACTTCTACATTTAGAAACGTGAGCTTCAAGCTTGAGCATTTGCATCAGCAGGTGGAAAGATTGAGAAAGCACATCTAATGCTGAAAGTTAATGACAGTGTTTGATCATGCTAACCAGCAAATGGCAAGGCAGGGTCACGGGAGTTAATTATTCAAGTGACTGCTAAAAGAAATGTTTAAGAAATGCTGGTAGTTTGCACTGACTGCAATGGCAAGTGACTAATCATTTCAAAGTTTAACCTTGACAGCTCTAAGCAGACCCTTCTTGCTCTTTTTCTGGTTTTATTTTTTTTAAATCAATACTGTCTGCCTTGCAGGTGGAACATTACAGGTTTTGTAGCAAAACCTACCCTAGCTGGCTAGACAGACACCTGTGACATGCAGGCAAGAGCTTCAAGAGAGAAGATATGTGGTTTAGAGGTGTTCAGCTCTGGGAGAAGCATCTCTCACCTAACCTCCTGCGGGATGCAGGGCTGCTCTCCTCGCTTCTTGATACTCGTGTATTTAGATTATAACCTCTTTGGGGCAAATTCCACCTTGTTTGTTCAGTGCCAAGCACAATCAGGTCCTGCTTGCTGCCGATGTCCCTCGGCACTGCCATGATATAAACATTAACATAGAGAGACTGCTCATACCTGCATAGTCCCAGCTGAATCCACCACTTAAAAAATTTCATTATTTTTTTGGGGGCCTGGATAATTTAAAAAACTCCCAGGCAAAATACAATTACTGCCTTGCCACAACCGCTAAGCTTCTGTGGGACATAGCTGCATAATTTTAAAAGCCAAACATTCCACTAGACCTCTTTGTTTCAACAATCAAATACCAGACAGGGAGGTAATACTGGCAATGTTTTTTTCTTCTTATGCATTCTGAACTGCTTTACAACTTCAAATACTGATATATGAGTCTACAATAAGAAAGAAAAAGCAAGCATAAGCTAACAGTTTATAACAACAGTACAGCATAGGTACAGCACTTCTTTTCCCAAGTATGCACAGAGCTGTCACTTGATCTCTCAGGGAACCACAGCAATCTCCAGACTGGGGCACAGCATGTGTTTAATAAACAGTATTTGAGGTTTGGACATGGACAGGAATAACTTTTTTTTCCCACTTACAGCTCTAATAAGGATAAAGAAAAAAAGAAAAGTATATTTAATGCATATATGCTTATTAAGGTACAGAAACTAAGAGAAAGGCAGACTTGGACAACCGAAATATGAAAAATATGATATAGAGGGTAAAAATGAAATTTGAGCTGGAAGATAAGAGGGCAACTAAGTCAATATTACTTTTTTATAGAAAAAGAATCCCTTTGAGGTTGTAATCCTGTTATTTAGAAGCCTGGCTTTACCCTTATCTGAAAATCAGAACCCCCAGTGTTATTTGCACCCATTACTGGGGTGGGCTTTGCAACTGGAATACCTCAAAGGGAAGACCGCCAAATCCTCAGTGGTATTGCCTGTGGGAAAAACTGAATTCCTCAAGAGTAATTGATTCTTGATTACAAATCATGAAATCACGGAGGTTATGGGAGCTTCCTGCTCTTCCTGCTTATCATGTAGGGGTGCTAGAAACGTTTTCCAACTGGTTTCACAAGGAGACAAGGAAGTCAACTTGTAAGATGGGTAAACGTAGGCATGATCAACCCTTCATTAAAAGTTGCCTTGCATCCATTACCCAAAATGGGTCTTCAGTAACAATCCACAGTCCCCTGGATATATACTACAGTGATTACCCTTGTCACAAGTTTAAGTCCTGCTGCCCAGGGTGTCATTGTCTCTGGAACTCCTGGATCAGCTTTCAAATACCTGTCACAATCTAGAAATGGGCTTTCCTTCCTGAAAATCCAGCCTTATGAGCACAATTGCCACCTCTGCAGACAAACATCCACAGCTTGGAGGCTGAACTTGAGCGCAGACTCAAGTAGCAGTCCTTGTTCTCCAAGTAGGAACCATGAAAGATAAACTTCAGAAAAAATGAGTAAATACAGATGTTCATTTGGATAATCAGAGGACTTGTAAAGCTGGGTTACCACAGAGATTGCTGGGAAAGCTGGATGACAGAAATATGATGCATTCTACCTGAATCCATTAGAAGACAGGAGAAAGTCCAGGACCACGCTTGAAATTGAATTTCATTTTCTGTATCAGTGGAGCAGTCCCAGACATCATAGGGAGCTATCAGTGCCCAGGAGGAAGGAATCCTAGCCATGGCTAGGAGAAGTGTACTCAGTGAGAAGGGCAAGGGTATTGGGAGGCAGGAAGCATAAGTAGAAAGAGAACCTTTTGTGCAACTCATACCTAAAAATAAATATAAAAGAACATAATAATAATAATAATGTTATCATTGCAAACAATCCAGTGACAAGTCAGGCTACATTAAGGGTAAGCTTGTAAGATAAGCATGTAGATTAAAGATTGCAGAAAGCAGAGGTCTGGTTTTCAAGTCCTATTGTTCAACTCAAGAGCAATTTACACTCCAGTGGTACTTGGACTGAGGCAGAAGGACACAGTGAAAGCAGTGCGAGTGGTTCATAGTTCACTTTGCTTTGGCCAGGGAAGCTAGAAAGCCATAACCATTCTTTGCTTGTAGATTTTTTGTTGCTTTAAGCATGAATATCCCTTTTGTCCTCTAACAATCCCACTTTTGTGTTGAGGAAGACAGTCTTTGACCCTTTCCTGGACTAGGAAACGAACCCACTTGAAGCAGCAGGATGCTGCTTTTTCAAAACTACTTTGTGGTGCTTCTTTTGAGGCCATCACTGGTGTTATGCAAGCCAGGGTGATTTCAAGTTACTCCAGCTAATTTGCCTCCGTCAGTCTAGATCAATGGTGACAACTGCTGCTTACAATATGCTTTTTTGTAATGTTCCCTGCACCATTCTAGCATTTATTCCATAGGAATAATTTCAATTTGTGGTTAAATATCTTCAGCTCAACATCAGGCAAAGGGGATGAAAAGAGGCTCTATGCCATCCTCTCCTGATGCCAGCTTACTTGTTTTTCTGAGTATCTTCATGGGAAATCTTTCAGCCAGTTTCGAGATTTCCTTCCTTCTGTAAACCCACTGGTTTTAGATAGTGTGGCAGTGGCACATACTCTCAGGTAAGTGTTGGTACTTAGATGTGCCTGAGCACCCTTTATAGCCATTGAATGTGATTCAGAGGCAACAGACACATATTTAGTGCATTTTTAGGAACTGCAAGCTATCTACAATTTTACTTACCTGTCTAGTTTCCAGCTGCCGCTGGAGAAGGGTCTTTGTGGATCTGTCCTGGGCCACATCTGTTACATCCACATGGATAGCTTGGATACCATAAATGATCTCGAACAGCACTAGATCCTTATCTGTAGACAAACAAAATAAGTTCCAATCTCACATCATCTAGCTCCCTCTATACTTACTAGTAAGAAATACGTGTCAGTTTACCTCACCTATCTGAGATGGGCTGATGTGCCTCCTGGGCATTCCTGTCTCTATACACTGATATAATAGGAATTTAGATGAGTAGATGAGGTGTGATGACTTTTTTTAGATGACTATAGTGAGGTGAAACGAATCCCATCCATATTGGCACATGATTAATGTTGGAACAGTAAGCACCTTGCACTTTGCTCTTAAATGTCATAATAATTTTGGTTAGATTTAATGTGTTTTTAAAAGTGTTCCTGCTTTTATTAAATTGATCCTTTTTAATTATAATCCAGTAAATTTCAGAAGAGGTCTTAAAAGGTAGTGATTTATACATCTGTGTTAAAAAATCAGAAATATTAGACAGCAAGCCAGCAGACTCCTACAGAATTCAGAACATTCATTTGAGAACCAATTCAAATCCCATGCAAGTCAAATAAAGGGATAAGTATGTACAAGGCATATTGCTATATTGTGACAAATTGTAAAGAAGCTTTCAGCTATATAGCAGTTTGACAGGCTGTTCAAAATCAAGTGTTTAACCTCACTCTTTACCCTGGTAGTCAGTTTTCCCTCTTTGCTTCACACATAAATTTTGTCATATTTAACACACAAAAGAAGAAAAAGGTATTATTTTCTTTACTGAGAGCCAACTTTGTCATGATGCACCTCATCACTCTTCTTGTCTTTTAACATAAGAAAATCATCCTGTACTTGCTTGGATAACAAACATCTTTCCTAGCAATAGTCCTGATATCCGGAATAGGGATTTATGAGGCTGTAGTCTTGCCCCTTGGGAATAACTGCTAGTGTATTAATCTGCCAAATCTCCCCCATGAAAACACCCAAGAAAGAAAAAAACCCAAACATAACATTTTTTTTCTGCAGTCCTGTCTCTCTAAAGATATGGGCTTTATTTACTTCCTCTGAGCAGTGAGTGTTCATGTTAGTGGTGTAACCTCAGTAATCCATTAAAGCTCATAAACCTCCATAACAGTACTCAAAAAGCATTTATAGACTCAAAAACAGAAGTCAGGGCATATCCCTATCATAAACAACACTTTTTTTGCAGTGTTCATTCCATAGATTTAGTCATTCATTGCTCAGTCACACCTTGTAGTGTTTCTGGACAATAAATACTTACAAGAACTGGTGATTTTCATGCATTATCTATATCATCTTCTTTTCTTAGATTGCCCTATCTGGATCACTATTAAAACAGCTGCTGCAGTTACTGAATTTCTCCTGGTATATCCCACTCAGCAGCTGCATCTCAAAAGAATTCTGCTGGTCTGCTGCAGAGCTGCTTGTGAGATGCCAGAAGGAGTGAGGAATGAAGGGAAATACCTAAAATGCCTAAAAAACCCAAGAAAAACTGAATTATATCAGATAAATTAAAAGTACCTGTGCAAACTTGGCTCTGAGTTCTCTTAATTCTCTTCGTGCACTAGTGGTATTTCACAGCTCGTTATAAGAATGCCTCAGACAGGGCACTGCGAGGAAGTGAATGGTGATAACTGTTCATAATTTCTTGGACTTCTTGCAAAGACGCATGTTGTGAGCATAGACAGCAGGCACACTGTTTGCATCAGCTGCACGCTACCAATAAAATTTTCAAGGTATAGAAATAAACTGAGTTGGTTTCTGTTATTGCTGTTTTCCTGAGTCAGGGATATAGAGGACCTGGGACTACTTCCACTGACTGAAAAATGAAAGCAAGAACCAGTTATCTGTTTTACTTCACCTAAGATCAAGGTATAGCCTATATATGGAATAAAAAGCAGGAAGAAGCAGGTGAAACTTTTGGGGCTAATTATTGGGTGAACATATCAACTACAGAAATACTAGGCCAAGTTTCCAGCAGCACTACTGCACATTAGTTTCAATTGTCTCATTTTTCAGCATTTCTCTAGATCGATTGTCCTCAAATCACTATATTCCAGAGTAGATACCAGAATTTATGCCCAAATTCAGTGAAGGTATAAGTGTAACACAGGAAGGTGATTCTTTTTTAACTTAAGTTGATCACTAGTTTGCATGTGTGGCTTGTGCTGTGCTCATCCTTTTGGCAAAAAAAAGCAAAGTCTAAAAATGGGCATTACTGCCAACAGGTACTCTGGATGAAGGGACCAGCTTAAAGAAAATCTGGAAATGAACGTGTCTTTTGAAAGCATTTATGCTATTCAAAGGTCAGGCATATGCTGCTCTTTCCTTGCTTCTTAATAATGAAGCAGTAAGCTTGTTTCATGGTAACAATAAGAGCCAGCGTACCAAATTCAATTCAACGCTCTACATACAGCAGTCCTGACATCTGATGACACTGGTGACAGATTATTATGATCCTCCGTCATCAAAGTCCAGTAAAAATTCAAGGCTGCAATAAAAATTAATCTAGCCATAAAACTGGCCTATAGTTACTCCCTCAATCCCAACTACTGCAGCATTGATGTGTACAAGTCATCAGACATGGCTTTGTGAGGGTATTAGATGTACATGAAGCTTGCTGAGAGAAAAAGATGGTTGCTACAAAATACTCAGAAACCAACTACTTTAAATACATCTTATTTAAACTCCTGTGTCATTACAGACAGTACCACGAGTAAGTGACTTAGCAATATCCTGGATGTTCTGATTACCAGTGAGCTGGTAATAGTATTTCACCTTTCATATGGAGACTACTGATTGAGAGTCTGTCCTGAGCCAATCTGACCAAGAAAGTGAATCTAATTTTATTGCGCATTTGAAATAAATCAGTGGTTTTAGCAAAAACCCTAGGGATCAAAGCCTTCATTACAAAACCACTGCCATCTCTAGGACTTTCCTGGATCCCCAGAAAAGGTGGAGGAGCTGAATACCTATAAGAAGAAACTGATATTGGCATTGAGCTAGGGAAAAGGGAGGGACACTGTGTGGTGCTGCTGGTGGTGGGGCAGTGTAAGAAGGTGCAACTACTGTCAAAGGAAGACTTTTCTCAGAGACTTAACAAAGGCACTAATACTACATGCATTAAATAAAATACCGATTCGGAGGTTAAAAAATGTACTGTCTCCTGCTAAAGAGATGAATATAAGCATAAAGGGATGTAAACTATATCCTTGGGTTTTGTGTTGTTTGCTTAATCGCTTTTGTATTCTCAGTTTGTAGAACATCCATAGGATCCATACATGAAAATAATTTCATGCACAGACTTCAGTACACACAGCGCTGCAGAAGTTGAACAAACCTTGTCAATCAGAGAACACAGGAAAACCTGTTGGTGGAACAAATTTTCTGCATGCTTTAATTGTAGTCAAAGAGGCCTGGCTTCCCTGAGATTTTCATGGTTTGTTGTTCAACTACAATTTCTTCCATACATCTGAAATTTGCTTCAGGTTATATGATGTTTTGTGCTTCATCACTACATGGCATATGACCAATTGATACCATATAATGCATGATGAAAATATGCCCTTAATGCTCCATGACAAATGGAAAGAATTTGGGGATCTTATATAAAAGAATAGAGGAGAAATGGAATACAGCCCAGCTCTGTAGCTTAAATTTATCCTTTTTGTTAAAGAGAAAGGGGTGGACAAGTGAGAGGCATCTGAAACTTAGATTATTCATAAGACCGAGTCAATGGCTTGCCCGTTGTTTTAACTGCTTCCTACCCATATTTATTTCTGTAGTAGACGTGCCAGCGAAATTTTGGATATGCTTTTATAATATTAAAAGGGGCCTTCTGGAGAACTCATTTAGCATTTAACACCTCTATAGAAACAGAAAAACAGATCAGAAAACTTTACCTTTTTGACGTCAGTAAAAACAGCCTTTTTGACTACTGGAGACTGCAGTTGCACCATTCTTCAGTTTTCTTTTAACATTCCAGAGTACGATAGATGCAATGCCAACACAAAGAAAGGTATACAGTCTCTTCTCCAAACAGTAAGCATTGCCAAAAAGAAAATTCTCTATTATATTCTCTGAACTAGTTCCAAACTCTATGGCCACATGGATTTTAATAACTTTTATAGACTTCTAAAATGTTATCATAGAATCATAGAATAGTTTGGGTTGGAAGGGACATTAAAAAACTGTACTCGCCTGTCCCAAACCCCTCAGGACTTTGAAGTCCACCAGTGCATGATCACTGCAGCCCAGGCTGCCTCCGATCCTAATGTCACTGATGACCTCACTTGTATTAGTGACCGTAAGGTCCAGTATTGTCTCCCCTCAGGTGGGGGTCTCTATTAGCTGTATTAAGAAATTATCTCCAGGGCACTCCAGGAGTCTCCTGGATTGCCTACAGCTTGCCGTTCTACTTTTCCAGCATAGATTCCATAGATTCTCTCACTTTAATTACTTGTAAAAATCTGTCATCCTTATCCAGCACATAATAACATTATAGTGTTATTACTTTTTTACTCAGACTTATTTGTAAGTAGTATAGTATGACAATAATGTAGAAGAATTAATTATAATTTTAAATATATCCAAACATTTTGAAAAAGAAATAAATAAATTTAATTACTGCATATGATCTACTTCACACATTTGTAAGTAGATGTTTAAATACTTTGCATTTGCAACTGGAATTGACCCTTTTTATTCTACCTGACCTGGGCTACAAACTAAGTGCATAAATAACAGGTGTTATAGTTTCAGTGACTCATTTATCAGCTTCCCCAGGGGCAGCCAAGCCACTAAATATTTCTCAGATGCACCTTACAATACAGGATCTCAAATCAAAGCACTATCATTGAAAGATTCGTCATGCTGAGATTAACCATTCTCTGTTTTGAAGATTTTTCTTCTGTGTCAGTGGCTGGCTCTTCCGGAACAGCCCATGTTCATGGCTGATGCTAAACAGGCACAAAAAGACCTCTTTTTCTTTCACCAAAATATAAATTAATTTTCCTGATTCTGCATAGTACATTTCAATGAAAAGGTTTTAAGGAGCTGAAGTGAGATATATTCCTCTCTCTTTCCAGTTCTTCCCTTGTCTTCCCTCCTTTTCTTCCACCATGAGAGACAGACTGCTTTGCATCAGTTCAGTAGCAGATGACCACACTGCTGTATTTATGTGTTTGTAATAAACATTCCCTGAATAACAGGAAATATTTCTACCTTGGGAGCAAAGTATAATGCAGTTTTTTTTTTTTGTTATTATTATTTCTAACTGGATGAGCAAGGGACAAGAATTGAAAATCAACTCAAGGAATCCCGCATGACTGCAAACATTACCATTAAACAATTGTCACTGGTAAAGCTGGGATTATTTCTAGTCATGTAAATTCACTTTTGTTGCCTGAGGCTTTAATTATTGCATTTCGAGGCAGATTTTTTTGGTATAATAATACATTTAAAAACATTTTGGGATTGTAATTACCTGGAATACATAGCATTGACTGAGAACCAAACCCAACTCAAAATTTATATGAAACATGGTTATTTCATGGGACCAGTAGTATAGAATAGAATCACAGAATCATTAAGGTTGGAAAACACCTCTAAGATTACCAAGTCCAGCCATCAGCCCAATACCTCTGTGCGTACTAAACGACATCCTGAAGTGCCATGTCTACTTGTTTTTTGAACACTTCCAGGGTTGGAGATGCCACCACTTCCCTGGGCAGCTTGCAGTAACTGTAAGAGTGTTCTTCACTGAATAGGTATATTCCTAGATTATTTTGGCCACTATGCCATTGAAACTGGTATCACAGACCCCTAGAGAAAAAACAAAAGTATTGCTCCTAAATCTGTAGAAGACTTAAACGATTAGGGGAGTGACCAGTCAATATCGTAGAGAACACTGTACATCTTGGTAAAGACCTAAATAAAACTATTTGTTTGTCGACATGGTGACAGTAAAACTCATTCATTTGCAAATAATGGGGGAAGAAATTAATCTGAAGAAGCTCGTGAGAAGTAAGTCAGGTGAACAGGCTGTCCCATGGTAATGCAATGCTTACACATAACTCAGAAATTCAGAAGGTGTGGGAAGGTTACATACTGTTGCGTGTCATCCTGCTGGAATGATAAGGCCAGCTCTATGCTCTACATTTTGGTAAGATTTTTGAAAAATCAAAGACACTTTCAGACGAGATTCTCAAGGATGTTTAGAATGGAAACTCTTCCTAATGAACTTATAGAATAAACAATTTAAGACATTGAAGACAGGTGAAAAATTACCTATGTACCTACCTGGAGAACAGGAATTCAGTAATAATGGGCTCTTTCCTCACACAATTAAAGGTGTGACATTCTGAAGATTCGAAAGGGCTGTTTTCACTACTTCAAAAGGGCAAGGTTTTCTATTCCACTGGGGTGGCAGAGATATGGTCAGAATTAAAAGTGGTAGGACCAAAATTTCATCAGTTTGGGGGTCTTCAAGAAAAGGCTCCCATGACTTATAATAATTGATAAATTTCATGCACGAGGTATAGTGAGAAGGACATAGTTCTCTCAACGGCAGAAGGGAAAAACTTTATGAATAGAATATTATATGGGAACTTGGACACTTCTTAAGAAGCACAGTTAGAGCATCTCAGCTGGATGCTGAAATGCATTAACTCATGGGAATTTTTGAAGTCAGACCACCCAAAGAAACCAAAATGAGAGTGAGACCTTGAAATATAAAAATACTAAAAAATACTTGTCGTGTAGAGCCAGTCTCCAGTGGAGAAATGAGCCTGACTCGTGAAGGATTTCTTTGTGTTAGTCAGTAGTGTCAGGATGAGACAGTCCACTAACAATCAGGCACATGCAAGGCCACTGGCCAGGTGTGAGGTAAATCCAGAATGCTCAAGCAACAATCTGGGATGAGGGACACCTCCAGCACTTCTCAAGGCAGGGCTGGGTTCATGGGGCTGAGCTGAAATGGGGCTTCTGGGCCATGGGCAAGGGATGGGGGAAGACCCCAGGCAAGGCTGGACAAGGCCAGTAAAGCCGTTTGGGGCCAGAACAGCAGCTTCATAAGGCTTAGCATCTAACATTTGTTCTAGTTTACGCCAGAGATCTCAGGAAAAGTGTCCTCAGCACAATAGCATTTTCTGGCAAGATTGCTAATCTGTATCTCTTACTACCATTTGTGAAAAGAGGTCACTCATCTTTTCACAGTGTATATGAAGAGTGATGTTCTCGTAGAAGCATGACATTGTCTTTGGAGACCATTATTCCCCTATGCATAGCATTAGTTTATGAAGTGATAGCGGCTCTTGGATGATGAGATCACATCAAGCTTTTTATCTTGCTACAGTCCTTTCTTTACAGAGTAGACATCAGGTTTTAGTAGTTTTCAGCCTTCTGTCAAGCAAAATGTTAATGCATGACAACCTAAATTTAGTCATTGCCCTTCTGTAATTTAATCTAAATACAGATCAGTCTGGTTCTGCCAGTGCTTTATTATTTTGTTACTGTTTTCTAGCAACACTTTAGATTTGAGATAACAAGGACTGGCAGCTACATGATTCCATCCCCCATCAAAATCTTCAAGTTGTATCTCCTAATTTTTGTAGCTTGCATTTCATTCTTTCTACTTCAGAAATAAATTTGTTATGCCTAATTGCCTACTTAGTTGTAATATTTTCGAGTAAAGTGATCTTAAGAAAGTGAAAATAGCAAGCTAGGACAAATATTAGTCCTCTTCAGCCAGCATAAACAAACCTATGCCTACTTTTCTCCAGGGTTCCAACAATTTCTACAGTGCCAATATGAGCTTTTTCATTTGACTTGGCCCATATTTTTGGCATATGCAACAAACTTAAAAGTACTTCCTTTTCATTTCTTTTATTTCCAACACCTAAGCTCCCTTTTTGTAGCTTTTGAAACAGTTTTGGGGCAATACCTTGGAAACATTATTTTAGCATATTTAGAGTAAATCTTGTCTAGTATTGTGAGGGTCATGCATCAATCATAGCAATAGCTGAGAATATGCTATTATTATATTATTATTATTTTCTATTTTAGATATCGTAAACAAGCAGTGTTAGTATTTTCCTTAGTATCCCACACTCACTACTAATCCGAATTGCATCTGAGATAAGGCAGATTAATATTTTTTCTCTATCAGGTCAACAGACATGTAGTCTGCCGTTAGACTTTGCTCTGTTGCACATTTGCCAAACCTCCTTGCCTGGGATGTCTGACATTTTGGGGCACCTGCTCTGAAAACCTCCACAGTTTTCTCTCTCCCACTTACTCTCCCGTGTCTTATGGATGCAGTAGCAGCTCACAGGACTAAATATCTGGTAACATGCAAATGCATTTCAGTAATGTTAAAAATAATTTTGTGGCCAGATTAAATTGTCATTTGCCAAGCCCTGCCATTGAGAATGTACCAACCGATGCATCATTCCCCAGATGTGAATTCGATCTCAAATCATAGATGTTTAACTGAAAAAAAGGGAGTATCTGTTCTCCAAGATATAGAAAGGGTGTTTGGGAAGTGCTTTTGGCAAAGCCAAGAAGTGGTTTATGGTTAGCTTCCACTCACACCTCGTAAATAGCATTCACACTAATAAAGACACAAACTTTCTACACCTAATTACTAGAGCTAACAAGTGTCTCTCCATTTGCTTTCATCACCATTGTGCATTTGTTAGCTTTTCTGAGGCAGTGATCTCTAGTTTTGATAATACAGTTATTGGAAACACAAAAAAGCCCCAGAAATACCCTGTGGCTTGTTAACGCAGGTAGGTCATGGCCTCAGCTGTACTTGCATTTCCCTATACATATTGTTGGGTTAGTTTTTAAATGAGGTATACTATTTCCACCATATGAATTTTACATTTTTGTTTCTGTTTGCTTTATTCTAGGAGCTCTAACTCTCTTCAAAGCTGCCAGGAGTCACTCATCAACCTATTGTTTTTCTCACATCAAAAGTCCATCTATGTATATGTACACTAACAAACTCTACACTGTCAGAAAGGTGTATTTCCATGTGAAACATTTCACAGAATCATAGAATGTCAGGTTGGAAGGGGCCTCGAGGACCATCTGGCCCAACCTTTTAAGGTAATATATAGTTTAAATGATATGGCCCAGCACAAGCTGAGCCTTTAAAGTATCCAATGCAGAGGAATTAATCACTTCCCTGGGGAGATGGTTCCAATGTGTAACTGCTCTCATGGTGAAAAATTTTCTTCTGAAATCCAATCAGAATCTCCCCAGGAGCAACTTATACCCATTACCCCTTGTCTTTTCCACGTGACTCCTTGTAAAAAGGGAATTTCTGTCCTCTTGGTAGACACCTTATATGTACTAGTACATGGTAATAAGATCTCCCCTAAGCCTTCTCCTTCCAAGTGAACAAACACAGTTCTCTCAGTCTTACTTCATGTGGTAGGTTTCCCAGTCCTCTGATCATCTTGGTGGCCCTCCTCTGGACCCCCTCTAGCCTGTTTGCATGGTTTTTGTGTAGTGGGGACGGAAACTGAACACAGTACTCCCAGTGTGGCCTGACAAGCGCTGAGTAGAGTTAGAGTTTTGTTAGAAGCAACTCACACGGTGATTCTAAAAAAAGAAATGTTACCCAATAGGGATCAAAACTATTTTAGTTTTTACATCAAGTACAGAAAAATATTTCCAATTTTTCTCTACAGAAATGTATACCTTGGTCTGTAGTGGAAAATGTTGCCACGTTACAGTTTCATTATTTTGTTTCTATAGAGAAATGACAAAATCCACCTTTTTTTTCCACTGTTTTCTTTCTCAAGCCAGGAAGTTGCACCCATGTTGCCCATAGTTTCTGAGAGCATAGGAAAGTGGCAAAAGGAAGGCACTGGTTTTCTCATCTGTGTTCTGAAACCTACTGAGATTTTATAAGTCCTTGGAAGACTTACTCCAATGGTTTTGTCCTTTTATTTCCAAACTCGTCACAGTATATGTGAAGTTGGGAGAGAAAGCCTAGAGAGCAGCCCTGTGGAAAAGTATCTGGTGGTTCTGGTCAGTGGTAAGTTGAACATGAATCAACAGCATGCTCCAAAAGCCAAGAGGCCACCATGTCCTGGGGTGCCTCAAGCATGGTGTTGCTAGCAGATCTAGAGAGGTGATCGTCCCACTCTGCTCTGCACTGGTGTGGCCCCACCTTGAGTACCATGTGCAGTTTTGGATGGTAAAGTACAAAAAGGGTGTAAAGCTATTGGAGAGTGTCCAGAGGAGGACCACAAAGTTGGTGAAGTGTTTTAGAGGGGAAATTGTATGAGGAACAGCTGAAGTCTCTTAGTCTGTTTGTCCTGGAGAAGAGGGACCTGACGGGAAGCCTCAGCACAGTCTACAGCTTCCTCGCAAGGGGAGGAGGAGGAGCAGGCACTGATCACTTCTTTCTGATGACCAATGATAGGACCCCTGGGAATGGCAGAAGGATGTGTCAGGAGAAGTTTAGGTTGGATATTAGGTAAAGGTTCTTCACTCAGAGGCTGGAACAGGCTCCCCAGGGAAGCAGTCATGGCACCAAGCCTGACAATATTGAAGAAGCATTCTGACAATGCCTTCATGCACATGGTGTGAATGTTTGGGTTCTCCTACGCAGGTATAGGAGTTGGACTCAATCATCTCTGTGGGTTTCTTCTGACACAGAACATTCTATGATGATTCTACAATGATGATCTTAACTACACGTTACTCATTTAAGTTACCGCTTCACTTAGCCCCTCAGCCCTGTAACTCAGCTCCTCAACTTCCCTTCTCATACGACTAAATTAAAAAAAAACAAAAAACCAACCTCTAAAAATAACAGGCAGCCTTGGTGGGTTTAAGACTTTAACAGAAAAAATCCAGCAAAACTTACTGCAGTTGTTGGAAAGTTTTCTTGTGCCTCCATTACTGTCACCAGTGTGGGACTGGCACAAGGGAATATGTGCTCCTGTCTCTGCTGTGCTAACACAAAGGCTGACAGCCAGCCTTAAATCACCAGCGAAGGTGGGTTTGAGTAAGATAAATTCCTGTACTGAAGGAGATCGTGCAGCGGCATACATTTCCTCCTGTCAATGCTGCTAAAGGGTGATAACCTGTTACAAAGTGACCATAACAAAGAGCTGGGAAGAGGGACCATCTTAAAGCACCTGAACTGTGTGCTAAGTGAAGCTGAATGAAAGCCCTTAAATCAGTCACAAGTGCTTATACTTTCATTTTTGGATTTTATTCTCCATTTAAAAACATATCACTCATATTTTTCATTTTTATTTGGAGTAATATTTTCCTCAAATTTCTCCAGTACTTTCATGGTCAGCCTCCTCCGCTAATGTTAACCGAAAAGAATTAAAAATATTGAATGATTCTGTCAGAAGTAAAGTTAATTTCTGTCTCTTCTTTCTTTCAGGCACTACTTGTCAGTGGAGAACAGCTACTTAAATCTTTCCTACCTGTCTTCCACATTCACAGAGCTTTAACTCCAGTGGGACTTTTTGATGGCTGGTCCATATCTCCCTCTGGAAATTTTTTAGTCCATTTTCTAGCTGATACCGTGTGTGATTCAATTGTTATTCAGTAACAAATACTTTGCCAGGGTTCTACTTCCTTAGGCAACTGAATTTTAACCATTCAGTACTTGCCATGATCCTCTGTACAGTTTTGTGACTGGTGACCCAACTGGATCACGTATAAGATCCTTTTAAAATACAGTTCCCACATTTTTCACTTCATAGCATCTGCATCCATGGACGAACTTTTTGATAACTATCATGCTGCAACAGTAAAAATGAAATTAAGCTTTGACTCACCACTTTTCTGAGTTACCTTTGACATTTTGCAGGTCATGATGTGTTTATTCATTTATTTCAGGAGGCAGGGACTTGTGCTTTTGCAAGACAGAAGTGTAAGTTCTCTTGACAGCCACTGTGGAGATCCAACAACTCGAGAGCTTCTGCATGGTAACAACTGAGATGATTCTGGACAGGCACTGATATATTGCTATTGGTTTCTTGTCAAATGTGTTTCCCGAAGTGTAATTATGCACTGAACATGAATACGCTAAACCCATTTCAGCCACCACGTTTAGCCTCCTCAGCTCTTGCGAACAGACATGCAAAAAACACTCAGACATTTTTTTCCTCACTTTTAAAAAGCCCCAGTATCTTTGCTTCTCACCTTTAAAGAAAATCAATGTTTGGCAGCTGTCTTGTGTTTTTGCTATGTTCCTGATTTCCCTCTGTTTTTGGCATTGCCAACGCATTCTGCAATATGCTGCAGTGCCCTTAATAACATTTTGGAACAGCCTTGCTAGAAATGTCAGTTTGCAGAGGACTGAATTAGCATGCATCATCTACACTGTGTACAGTGTTATGAGTTTTCAGCCTTCCCCAGTATTTTATTGTTGATATTTCTTCTCAGATGGGTTATACTCGAGTGAGGAACGTCCCAATTTCATGATATGTTTCACTTTTTTGTTTTGCTCTTACATACTTGAGCTGAAATCTTGCTGATGGCACAAAAAATTCTGCATATCTTGACCAACCAAGCGTATCATTATGGTTATTGTTTTAGTTCAGTTTCATGTTCCATTATTAATAAGAATATTTGCCACATACAGGTTGGCTATGTCTGATCTTTGGTTCAATATCAACAAATTTCAGAGGCTGAAACTGGATTCCCAGCCTCCGGCTCCCCAGAAAAAATAGGATCTGTAATTTGTCACAGGTGTTTGCTAAAACAATCCCAGGAACAGACACAAAAGCGAGAACTGCAGGACAACGTTAGATTTACATGACATGATGAGAACTTCCTTTACGACTACCTGGGATCTGTTTCTACGGTACTGTGGTTTATAATCCTTTGTAGCCATCTATATTGACTTCTAACTGTCATTTAACTGTCATACATGTACCTTCATCTGCCCTCCAGCTACCCAAACTGGACACACTATTCCATGCAGTGCCAAACAGAGAAGGAGGATCGCTTTCCCGGACCTACTTGCTACAGTTTTGCTAATACAGCCCAGGATGTTGTTGGCTTTGCCAGCCACCAGGTCACATTACTGGCTCATGTTCAACTTCTTGTCCTGCAGAATCACCAGGCCCTTTTCAGAAAAGCTGTTTCCCAGACAGTTGACCCTCAGCCTGCATTGTTGCATGAGTTTATTCTGTCCTAGATGCAAGACTTTGCATTTGCCTTTGTTGAACTTAATGAAATTCCCAACAGTTCGTTTATTCAGCTTATCAAAGTCTCTCAGAATTGCAGCCTCGCTCTCTGATGTGTTGACTTGTTTGGTGTCATCTGCAAAGTTGTTGAGAATGCAGTCTGTCCCACCAGCCATGTCATCACTGAAGAGATTACACTGCTCATCCCAGAACTGATCCCTGAGGGACACCACTAGTTACTGGCCACCGTACAATTTATTTTGCGTCACTGATCACAACCGGTTGAGCCCAATAGCACAGTTAATTTTCCACTCACCTTATCATCCATTTATCTAGCCCATATCTCACCAGTTTGGTGATAAGAAGACTATGGGAGATTGTGGCAAAGGCTTGCTAAGTCAAGCAACATGCACTCCTCTCCCACTGTGCACAACAACATAATAGAAAAAATAATAGTTTGACCTTGATAAACCCACACTGGCTGCTCACAATCACCCTCTTGTCCTTCATATGCTTAGAAATGGCTTTCAGGAGGGTTTGCTCCACAACTGTCTCAAGGACTGGTGTGAGGCCACCTAACCTGCAGTTACCTAGATGCTCCTAGATGTTCCTGAGGATGGATGCAATGTTTGCTTTTTTGTGGTCATCAGGAATCTCCCAGCTTTCAAACCGCCATGACCTTTCAAAAGCGTTAACAGCATCACAATGACATCTGCCAGCTCCTCTAGCACCCTCAGGTGCATTCCATGTGGTCTGGTGTTGATGTCTAAGTGGGTTAAGTACTCCCTAATTCTGTCTTCTCCTAGTATGGGCACTGCTTCACACCTGCAGACTGCTAGGAGGCTCAGGGACCTGGGAAGCCAGAGGGCAGATTTCACTAGTGAAACTAAGGGGAAAACCACATTGAGTCCCCAAGCCTTTTCCATGTCCCTTGTCACAAGATTCCCTGCTCCACTAAACAATAAGCCCACATTCTCATCAGTGTTTCTGCTACTGGTGTACTTACAGAAACCTTTCTTGTTTCCCTTTGCCTTCCTTTCTTGTTTCAAATCGAGTTGCACTTCTTTTTTCCTGACCATATTCCTATACACTTGAACTGCATCTGTTCATTCCTCCCAAGTAGTCTGTCCCTGCTTCCATCTTCTGTGTACATCCTCTGTTCGAGCCCAGGCAGGAGCTCCATGTTCATCCATACTGGCCTTCTGCTTGCTCAACTTTCTGAACATTCTGAACAATGTGAACATTGTGTTCTGAGGAGGCTGTCCTTGAAGATCAGCCAGCTCTCCTGTGGGGCCTTTCACCCTGCAGCACAGTTTCCCATGAAAGCCTTTCCTGAACAGACCTAAATCTTCTTCTCTGAATTCCAGGGCTATAATTCTGCTGTTTACATTTCTTACTTCTCTCAGGATCTTAAACTCTGCAGTCTCACAGTTGCTGTAGCCTCGACCTTCAGATCTTCAATCAGTTCTCCCTTGTTTTTTGAGTAGCAGGTCCAATATCTCCTCATTGGTTCATTCATCACCTGCATAAAGAAACAGTTTTCAATACAATCTGGAAATCTCACGCATTGGTTGTGCCATATTGCCCTTCCAGTAGATTCTGGAGTGGTCAGAGTTATCTATGATCACCAGTGTCCGTGACTTTGAGGCTTTCTCCAGCTGTCTAAAAAAAATTCATCTACCTCCTCTTCTTCCAGTCACCCGTAGGGAAACCTACTACAATTTTTCCTAAGCAGGTCCATCCCCTGATCCTTAGTGCTGCGGAAATCTAGAGTTCAGCAGGTCTGGGAGCACGTGTCTGAGCTTTTGTGGTACTGTAGAGAAAAGATCAGCATAGTATCATTCGCCAGAGAATTTCATTAAGGAGCTGTCAGCATTATCAGCACTTCACCATTTAGTGATGCTGGCAGGCACTAACTGAAATGGAAACCAGAGGCTATAGAGTAAAAGTGAAATTAGCACTGGTAGGACTCAGCTCTGGATTATGACATCTACATTTCAGTGTGTAGTTATATAAACAGAGCCAGAGTCTAATCTTGAGGTATGAACAAACGTCTTATCTGCAGCTTGGTGCTCCGCACTTCTAGATAAGGAAGCTGAAATACAGCTGTGGAGATGGGTTAACTTTCACCAGTGAGAAAAGGAAAAGGTCCCTACAGCTGGAAGACGATAACTAACAAAAAGCTCACTGTAGAGCAGTAAGTGTTTGAGACTCAAAGAAACAGCTACAGAGAGGCTTGCTGGAAGAAGGTTCCATGGGAGTTGAGTAAAAACTCTACAAAAGGAGAGTTTGTACTGAACTGAGTTCCATTCAAGGCCCACAAGGACCGAGTTGATTCGATATCACACACAGTGTGGTAGCAACGTAACTGGAGCCATTAAAGATGACTCAGGAATTTAAGTCAATACGTAGATCATTACAGAGGTATTCAAAATCAAATGGCCAAAAAAGCTTTTATGAGCAATAAGGATATGGATATAAGTTTCTTTTCTGAAGCTCAGTAATATTTATACCTAGAGGTACAACATTATATGTATTGCTATGCTGTACAAGGCTTTGTTGCAGGAGAAATGAAACTCCATGTTTTAGAATTCCTTTAAAGATTGTTTACATTCTCCAATAATTTGTTTATAAATCTTTCAGAAATATTTTTCTTTCAGGTAAGTGGCACAGGCCTAAAAACTATACATTTTTTATTCTCTCTCAGAAGTCAGTCAAGATTTTAAGGGTCAGATATGAATTTCTCATATTGGTTTTTTTCTTTCAGCTCCAAATCTATGTATGTTTGTTTTTCCTTCTGCCTCAGACATCTCCTTGTGACATAGGGCATAAAAAAGCTGGTATGTCTTGTTATCTGTCTCTCTGCTTTAGTCTCTGAGTTCCTTCCTTGTCTGTAGTTACTTATTTAGGCTCTTTTTAACTCTTACAACACCCGGTCAATCTCCAGTTACCTGCCCAGTTCCTTGGCCTTTACTTCTTGCTTTTCACTTCAACAAGCAAGCCAGCTGCTTTCCCTTAAGAATACTTCACTAACCCCTTGAAATCTACCCTCAGTTTATCCAGAGGGACTTGGACAAGCTGGAGAAGTGGGCCTGTGAGAATCTCATGAGGTTCAGCAAGGCTGAGTGCAAGGTCCTATACCTGGGTTGGGTCAATCCCCGATTTCAATACAGGATGGGGGATGATGTGATTGAGAGCAGCCCTGCGGAGAAGGACTTGGAGGTACTGATTAATGAGAAGCTCGACATGAGCTGGCAATGTGTGCTCGCAGCCCAGAAGTCCAACCATATCCTGGGCTGCATCAAAAGAAGCGTGGCCAGCAGGTCGAGGGAGGTGATTCTGCCCGTCTATTCCTCTCTTGTGAGACCTCACCTGGAGTATTGTGTCCAGTCCTGGAATCCTCAACATAAGAAGGATGTGGAGTTGTTGGAACGGGTCCAGAGGAGGACTACAAAGATGTTCTGAGGGCTGGAACACCTCCCATATGAGGATAGGCTGAGAGAGTGGGGCACGTTCGGCCTAGAGAAAAGATGGCTCTGAGGAGACCATATAATGACCTTCCAGTACCTGAAGGAAAGAAGGCAAGCTAGGGAGGGACTGTTTACAAAGGCTTGTAGTGATAGGACCAGGGGGAATGGCTATAAACTGGAGAAGGGCAGACTTAGGCTAGACATAAGGAAGAATTTCTTCACTATGAGAGTGGTGAGACACTGGCACAGGTTGCCCAGGGAAGTTGTGGATGCCCCATCCCTGGAGGTGTTCAAGGCCAGGTTGGATGGAGACTTGGGTAGCCTCATCTAGTGGGAAGTGTCCCTGCCCATGGCAGGGGGCTTGGAACTAGATGATCTTTAAGGTCCCTTCCAACCCAAACTATTCTATGATTCTATCCAGGGCAATAAACACTTCTTACTCTGTCTATATGTTACTATTGAGAATAACTACTCCCAGGCATGTCTGTAAACCTGCCGGTCTTGTTCTCACTTTCTAGTAGCCTGGTTGAATTCAGGTCTTCTCGCATCCTTTTCCTTATTTATTCAGGAGATGGCTTTTTCTGATGGTCTTGGCTGCCCGCAGTCCTCACTATTTAGTTTAAAATTCTGATTGTTTAGATATTTCAGAAGTCAGGATACTGATCCTATAATTCATTATTTCTCCAGACAAAACAGGGCATACATTTACCCACATGGAAGTAAGTCCTTTAGAACAAAGAAAGGAATATATGTAAAAGAAAGTACATTTTTGAGGACGTTGCTATGTCTGCTACAATAACAGAAATTATTCTCATGCTTGATTATCATAAAAGCTAGTAAGTTCTTTTTCCACTGGAATCCATGGTAGAATTATTTCTGAAATGCACTTTTGCAAAATTTCAGGACTCAGTACATGACAGTTACTACAACCAACTGTAAAATATGAAGCTCTTTCACAAAACCCCATACTAGTACCAAATGACATTCAATCTACAGTATGTACCATAAAGTCACCCTTTGTGATTGTGGATAATAACAGCGGTTTACTGTGCAGGTGGTTTATGTTGTCAACAAGAACTCATGATAAAAACACAGCATTATGATCAGGCTGACATTAGGAATGAGTGCAGATTGTCAAGTACAATCTGGCAGCTAACTTAAATCATGAAAACTAATTGAATAACATTTTTCTTGCCTGTTGTGGGTGTTTATAAAATAGCATGTCCTCTAACCTGCTGAACCTCAGTTCTGTCTTGGTGTTTCACAAACTGTCTTGACAAGAAGGGTGTCGGAAGGGCATGTTCGTGTTAGTCCAGACATATCACCCCTCTCATTCTAAAAAGTAAAGGGTCTTGGGAAAGACTGTTCTGGGATCTTGACTGCTATAAAGAGGAGAAATGATACCTTTGAAGTCCAGTCTGGAGAATACATGTCTGATGCCTAGGAAGGGCCTAGCTAGCTCTCACAGTTGTAAGTTAAGTGGCCCAAACATTACCTTTCCATAGTTTACAGAAGCTGCAGCTTTCACTTCAGCTAAATCTCAATGTTGGGATACTTTAATTTTTTTTATATGATTTGTTTTAGTTATGTAGCTGTTTATGTAAATGTGTACACTAATATTCAATACTGCTTGCTATTAAAAAAAAAGCCAACACCACAAAACCAACCAGATTGGCTCCTGATCGGCTCATCTTGTGCCACTAGTATATCTGGTGCTTTCTATAGTATCTTTCTCCAGAAATCACACAGCCTGGGACTGCTTCTGATAACTTTACTTAAAGCTCCGTGTCTCCTTACAGAAGAGCAAGCCTCATTTATTTCAATGATGCCCCCTAAGCTATCTAGAACCTGGCTCATTGACATGGTTAATAATTTATTGCAGGCTTTCAATTATCCTCCCAATGGTATCTAAGACAAGCTCCTATAAGAAGAAACTTAGGACTGTACGGAGAAATTTCCAGCATGTCCCACAAGCACTTTCAGAACCTCTGTAACACAAGGTATGAGGCTGTTACAGGAGTTCTTTTCTCCAGAGATGGAAAACATATAATGCATGCACTAACAGATGCAGGTACAGGTAATTAAGCTGGCCAAGTTCTGTTCTCATGTATTCCAGTGAAATCATAACAATTTTGCTCATTTCAGCAGGCTTCCCCTATCCTCTAATACTGTAAAGGAGAATTTGAGCAGTGTCTATGTGTTAGAGATGCAGATTCATTACTGTTGGAAAATTATATTGGTGTAGTGCCTGAAAATCACTCTCTCATTTGTGAAGCCTTCTTCACCAGGATGAGATTTGCTTTAAACAAACCCCAAATTTGGAGACGATGATTTCTTATGATCAAATCTGTCAGCCTGAAAGACATCCTTTCTTTGTTTCCTTCCTCCCACGACATGCCCACTGTATGCGAGTCTCACAGATTAGAAAATATTGCTGTGTTCCATGGATTCATGAAAAGCTTTTTTCATCCAAATTAACCTTTGCAAGCTCCATTACTTTCCTGTCAACTTCCCGGTTACTGTCACAATCAGATTTCTGAAGGCTTAGTTGTATTCGAGAGACACAAAATTGCAGTGTCTTAATAGCTCTTGAAGAAGAATGCTGTCATGAATATTGAATGGGCACATGCTGATATAAGCTACAAAATTGTGATGGTGGAAGTCTCTTTTTGTAGCTGTCCACCCTTGCCAACTCAAAGAGAGAAGTATGGTCGTTAGCCTTCCTTGTCTCCACTTCTGTCACAATGCATAGGTAGACTGCTCTGGAAGGGCTTCTAACAGGGTTTTAAGCAAGAAATCCTGTTTGGAAGATACATAAGCTAGGAAAGAAAAGTTCTGTGTTAAACATCTAAATAGACATTGCGACAAGGTAGCTTTGAACAAGCGAATTTGCACCTCGCAAATCTGTCTCTCGTTGCCTGGTTCTTCAAATGCAGATTGACTACGAGCCTCAAGACAGTGGAATGTTCAGTTGCCTCTGTGAGCAGCCTGACAAAGCTTGTAAGAAGAACTGAGAGTTTAATTCTATGAGAAGGCCTGGCTTCATGACAAAGGAAAGAAGATGCCATTGCGAGCAGCCCAAGTGCCCTAGGAAGTCCTAAGGATAGGACTATCAGGAAAACACAGATTTGGATTTCTCTCCGCCAGTTAAATTTTTGTCCATTAAGTGAAAACACTCTTGAAATGAGGTATGTTGAAGATACGTTGATGATTATTGTATGAATTAAAAAAGCAACGGCATCCTAGAGGCTCAAAAAGCTTAACTGTCAGTCCTGGGGAAATACACTCAAGTTGTGTTGGGGAAGGTTTAGATTTTTTTTACTGAAAGAACACTGAAGAGTTGGGAGAGGCTGCCCAGGGAAGTGGTGGATTCACCATCTTTGGAGGCGCTCAAAAAACATGTAGATGTGGCACTTTGACACATGGTTTAACGGGCACAGTGCTGTTGGGCAACGGTTGGATTTGATGATTTTAGAGGTCTTTTCCAACCTTAATAATTCCTTGAATCTATGATTCTATGTTAAAGGGTTACACTTAAAAGTATCGCAGAGCAATCTGAAGTGGTAGCAATGCACTTTGAAAAAAATAGCACATTGAGTTCCAAGCATTTCTACTGTTGTGAACCACAACTCTGATAATACTACTGCTTTCCATAATATATAAGATATCTCCAACATACATACACATCATTGTATTTTAAATAGCCAAGGACAAAGCTTATGGAGAAGATGGCCTTAACTTCAGTGTGCTTTGCTTGTGCTTTAGTTGCTCTGTTACTAACCTAGTTTTGTTCAGACAAATGGAGGGGAATAAACACAGGCTTTCACAGTCTTCCAAATCATCAAAGCAAAGGATAAGTTTTACTTCTTTAAAATCACATTGCAAACAGCTACAGTTGAAGTGTAGAAGACATTTAATGTAAACATAATGTTTGTTCTTTTGAAAAAATACCGGTTCTGACAGTGAAAGCAGAAGGCAATATACAGATTGTGAGTTTGCTACAGGAAAAGGGACATCTGAAATTGTAAGCATTTTCTTATTCTTTTTACCATCTTTTATCTCATCAGAAGTTACATCAGTGGATATGTTCACCGCATCTCCATGAAAGTTCTTTTCAGTCTTTATATCTCTCTGCTTAGATTTATTTCAGATAATCACAACATTTTTTAGGTACTGTGCTTGAAGATTATTTTGTAAAACTGCTGGTTTTGTCAATCAGCAATATTTCTTTTGACTTTCACAAATGTCACATGTATTTGAACTCCTACATTTTCTTTAAAATATAGGTTTTAAAGTACCGTTAAAAATAATTACTCTCTACTCGCACAGCTCCATAACTGATTAAACTTAAAAATGAAATACTTTTTTACTGCATTTCTTAACATACATCTGCATCAGTCACAAACAGCGTTTTTCTAGGTACTGAAGGTAGAGACTACGGGTCCTGCTTCCCCATCACAAGTTGAGACACTCACTAGCGTTCAAAAAAGACTCTAGGCACAAAGTTAATGCCCACCCTCTAATCCAAGATTCAGTTACATATTCAAACTGAATATGGTACAGTTCTCAAAAAGGTTAATGAACTAAAGGCTTACAGAGCTGCTTCAGTGAGAAGAGAATCTCAGTGGAGGTTTCTGGACTAAGAGACCACAGCATCACCAAAGCACAAGGCGATGCCCCACTGTTACTCCAGCCCTGAGGCCAGGCAGCATGATACAGAGGAAGATTTTGAAATGATTGATAGGGAATGGAGCTTCAGTGCCTAAATTACGGTTACAGCCTTTGGGAAAAAAATCCCCTGACAATATTGTCAAGAACCTGGCTGAAATTTCTTTTTTCACAACAACAGCAAAAAGGCTGCTACACCCACCTGAAGGAATCCTGTCTGGTGGAAACGATCCATAGAAAACTCAGGCAGACTCCTCAGTGTGCCAGCAATGATCCAGTCTGAACTATTGACAGTCCAGATTAAAAGCTATGAAGTCCTGCTAATGCATTGCTCTCTACAGAACATTTTCCTATGCTTTGCTGCTCAGAGTGACCACTCCTTTGCTGGTCAGCAAAACTGTTACTGTGCTGCAGTGCACCATCACTTGGCACCTTTGGAAGCTGTGTCTGTGGAAATCATTCTAAGGAACAATAACTCCCAGGAGAATTGATTCTGGATCTGATTCTACTGTGTCCTGCATGCCCTTGGCTCCCAGCTTGGAAAATGCTTACTGACAGGTAGACTGGGAGACATCAAGACCTTCTCCTACTCTCACAAAAATCAACTGCAGTACTTCAAATGCCTTGTGCGGTAAAGGATCAGACTCTCCCTGGGAAGAACAGGATATAAACAAACTTGTGACATTTTTCCACAAAAGATCATTCAGTGCCGCTGCATAATGTGAAAATTCACCAGATTTTTTCTTCAGGCTTACACAAACAATAATTTTATACAGAGGATATTATAATGATGGCCAATACTATATTTCCAAAATACCATGTAAAATACATAATGCTGAGATCAATGGTGAGTAAAAGCACTGAAATGACAGCTGTTTGATTGAAACAAAGCATAGTATTAAAATTCTGCTGGGTAAGTATGGAAACCAAAATTGTCAGATCGTCAGTAGTCAACTGCCTGGCCGAGTGTCAAAATAGGTCAACAGAGCTTTCCTTTCACAATAGCTAGAAGTAAAGGGAAATTTTGCTGTGTTCCAGCCTAGATCAGTAGGAAAAGGGACATTCTCACTGTCATGTAGCTTTTATACTTCTTACATGACATTCAGTGATATTAAATGACAGCTGACAGGTTTTCAGCGAAGGAAAATACTCCTGACCCTGAGGATGGCGTCACCCCTTGTATGCTCACACCTTAAATGTTGCGTCCCAGGGATGTAAAACACTTCAAGGTTCAGCTCAGCCAAGCATGGCAAGGTCAGTCAGTGGAATAGGAGGAGGGCAGGGGAGGAAGGTGGCAGTGGAGATGGCAGCCTGACCACAACCAAAGCGACAAGAGCTCAGTTTCTAATGGCAACAATCTCAAAAGCTTCTCTGTGCCCAGCTTAATAATCAAGTGCTAAATAAAAGTGCTGTGCTGCCAACACTGCACCCTCCCTTAGAAATTCTGACTTCATCTTCAGACTTCATAGTCCATTAAGTAATTAAATCACAAAATTCCTAACAAGCAGGGACTGTGAAATTAAGACATAGTCTGGACATCAATATTGTTAAACACAGTGATTTCCTTCAAATATTGTCTGTGATCACTGTTTCTACTACTTGGAACCACATTTTCCGTGTTAATACATTGCTAGTACATTTCCTAAATGTATGTCTATCTTCATAAAATCTAAGACAAACTTGATCAGAATACTAGATTACCACCACAGGATCTGTGCACAGAAAGAAAAGATGTATATGGAATGAAGATCAAAAAAAGAAGTGTAACATCTTTTTAAAACTTGCAGCAGACTTTTTCCCAATATAAAAAATAATCCTTTTAAAAACAGGCTCTCCATCACACAACAGATCTGCAAGAAAGCAAATGGTACCAGCAAAACTGAATGTTATTATAGGAAAGACAGAAATTGTACCTTAGTATTGAAAGAAAAAATGATACCCTAAATCGATTAAGTGACTGTACACTGTTCATCATAATGCTTTCATGGTTGCAATTACTACAAACACACTCTCTGTGCTTGCAGACATAGGTGGGAAGGTTGATATGTTTGCATCAATGTAACAGATTTGTATATTTTCCCTACAGAAAAGTATTTCTTCGTAAAATAGTGTAGGAACAGGAAACAGGAAAGCAGACAGCTGAAAAGGGTGTTGACCTCTTGGCTTTCTGGCTGTCATTATTTTTGTGCATTTGGAGACGTATATATTCTGCATTAGAGTGAGATTTTGATGTCTTTATTCACATCCGTTGGTTTTTTTCTGGATATGGGATCCCACTGTGTTACAAACGCTACTCAAAGTGTTCTGTGCTTGCTTTGGGCAAACGTATTCCAGTGTTGGGTGGATTAGTGACCGAGGGAGGTTAGCACAAAGGTTACTCCTGTAGAGTACTCCCAGAGCACATGCAGGTCTCCCCATAGCACTGTATCCAGTTTCTCAGGTAATGGCTAAGAAATGTTTCTCTGCTCTCCCTTTTCCTTTTGTGTAGATGTGAGCCTCTATGTGCAGTGGTAATAAAGGGAGGAGGAGGGGAGGGAAAGGGCTGGGCTCCGTTTGTCTTGCATGAAGAATTGAGGCTTCTCCAGAGCAAAAACAACGGGTTTCCTTCTCTTCTTGGGGACAAGGACGAACGTTAATTGAACAAGGCAGCTTTCCCCACTCAGTGAGGGGTGTCCCTGGAGGAGTTCTGGCTTCTGGCCACCGGAAAAAAATTAAAGACTAAAAGAAAAAAAAAAAGAGAATCACCAGACCACATCATCTTGCTCCTAAAGCACGGCTAATACTCTTTATTTCAGCTTTTTTTTCAGTCACACTGGGAGGCAGGCACATCCCCGGTGACACCGGCTGGCGAGGGGGCCCAGGAGGAGTTCGCTTTCCCTCCTCTCCTCCCTCCCGGACATGCGTCCTGGGCTCAATTCCAAATCTTAGCAGCGCAAGATTGTTCGGCGGGGGGGGGGGGGGGGGAGGATGGGGGGGGGCGTTTCAGCGGCCGAAGCCCCTTGTTCAGCAGCAGGGGTGACACGGGGTGACACGGGCTGACCAGGGGCTCACCCCTTACTCCGAGGGCTCGCGTGTGTCCCCGTCCCCCCTCCCGCCCCGCGCAGACAGGGTGACGGTCGCTTTCCCCTCCTCCTCTCTCTCCCGTCCTCTCGCCCCGCCGAACATCTGCACCCCCGGCACAAGAGCGGCTTGTGTGCCGCCTCCTGAATCCCGCCTTTGTCCTCCCGCCCTCGCACCCCCCGGCGAGGCGCCTCGCATATCAACCAGCCGCAGCATCTCCTCCCGCATCCCCTCCCACGGGCTGCCCCCTGGGTACCGCCCGCGGGTTGCCATGGCAACGGCGGGGACCCGGCTGCCTCCCTGCCCTCGCCCTGCCCTGCCCTGCCCGGCCCCGCGGGGGGAGGATGCCCCGCCAGCAGCCCTGCCTCCCACTAAAACGCCGTGTGCTCCACAGCCCTTCTCCTCTCCGCCCGCCCGAACCCGCAGCCGTCTGCCTTGAGCCGCCTGGTCCGGTGGGAGGTGTCCCTGCCCGTGGCAGCGCGGATGGAATCAGAAGATCTTTTCCAACCCAAACCATTCTATGGCTGTATGATCTGTTTGCTGAGCCCCCTGAGATCGGGGAAGGCTCAGGCATCCCCCCCCCCCGCCCCCTCCAGCCCCCCGAAGCTCCAGGCTGCTCCCTCCTTCTTCCCGTTGTCTGTACGCCCCGCTCCGGCTTAAAGCGATGGAAACCCCGCTGCCTCTCTCCAGCTGCCTGCTTCCAAACGCCTCTTGGAGAATGCAGCCGGAGGGCTGACATGGAAATGGCATCTCCGGAGGGTTTTCCCCACCTCGTTGCTTTTCACCCGGTTTAGCTGAGCTGAAAGCCGTGGGATGTTGTGCTTGTGTCCTGAGGAGGTTTTTCAGCTCCAGACACAGTGTATTTAGAAACAGTTTTCTGCTGGGAAGAGTTAAATTGCCAGCTTTACACGGTTACATAATATTTGCTGGGGTTTGCATGTTGTTTTTTCTTTTTTTTTATTTTTTCTTTAAGATTTGCCATGACAGACCAAAAATAAAGCAGAAGGGAGCAGAAAAATATCTTGGGCTGAACTGCAATTAGGAACTGGATTCCCCACTCCCCGAGATCATTTGTGGGGATGTGTTTTGATTGGGTAAGCTACCTCACATGGAATTAGAGAGAAAAATAAAGGAGGACAGGAGATTAAGCAGTACTTTTCTAAAAGCTGAAAGTCAGCAAAAGTAAGACTTAAGCTAAATAGTATAAATTAATTTCTCTAGAAATTTTTCTACTGTAAAAGCAATAAGCAGTTTAGTTTAAGAGCGGGATGCAAGCCCTTTGAAAGAATCATGCAATAGAATCATAGAATGGTTTGGGTTGTAAGGGACCTTGAAGTTCATCCAACTCTAACCCCCACTGCCATGGGCAGGGACACCTTCCAGTGGATCAGGTAGCTCAAAGCCTCATCCAACCTGGTCTTCAAAACCTCCAGGGATGGGGAGCAGCCATGACTTCTCTGGGCAACCTGTGCCGGTGCCTCACCACCCTTATAGTAAAAACTTTCTTCCTAGTATATAATCTAAATCTCCCCTCTTTCAGCTTATGTATGTGCAGTTGTAATTACAGTGAAGTCCTAGTACTCTGAAGAGTGGAATTGCTTTCCTGTGTGCTTTTCTTGTAATAGTGATTTAGCATATCCTGTCATTTACTTTATGTAATACAGAAAGGACCCCAAAATACTAATTCTCTTAAGGGATTGCTGTTTATTTAAATACATGATCCCAAGCATTTACAGAGGGTGATACCGTTTAATCCTTACTGTCTGATTTCCCATGTAAGTGGTTTTAGGGATCATTTGTATTCAAAAAACCCTACTCTTGACTGGCTTTCTGGTTGTACTTAGCAGTGTCTCCCTATTGTACTTAGCAAGGTTGGTATCGTATAAATTGAATGAAAGATTACAAAAGGCAAAGATTGAAGAAGAGCACTAGGAATTTTAAAAGACTTTCAGTTCTGCGCTGCTGTTTCTTTCTCTACATGCTCTGCAACAGCTTAAACAACTGCTATAGGTAAATTGAGTTGGTAAAGCACTAAGTCACCTACAAAACAAAACAGTCCTTGATATTTGAATAAACGCAGTTGTTCTTACTCTTGGTCAACAACAGTACCTGAAGTATAGCTTGGAGTGTTCAGCTAAGAGCTAAAGATGTTTGAAAAAAACCCGTGGTATTCAGTCAGTATTCAGGAAGCTGAAACAGTCTTCCTTTTTTTTGCAACTGAGTACTTGTTAAAAGCACCTTTTTTTGTCAAACAAATCATGATGTGCCACGCCTGTAGTTTTTTCAGTGACACCTGTTAAAAATGGGGTATCCCTATAGAGGGTAACAGGAATATGTGTGGGTGTTGGGGTGGGGAGAGAGCATTGTGTGGAGAAGTGTCAGAGGAGGTCAGAGAAGAATCAGCCAGTATGCTGATGGGTTTTTAAGAGAAACAGAAGAAAGAAAGAATACAGAGGGCTTACAGGAGACCTGCTGCTTATCCCCAACTTTCAATATGGAGTTTTAAGCCTGAGAAATAAGTACAAAAAAAAAGAGTTATCTATACTCCGTGGTTCCCAAGGTATTTTAGAGTGTCTCTGATTTTGCACTCTAAAAGGGGGTTAGCCCTTTTCTCTGTACACTGCATTTCAAAGGCAGTACCCTAGAGTGAAGTTCAGCATTGGCTTCTAGCACAGAAATTTAGCTATGAGAATGTGAGTGAGGTATCTTAACTCTCCATTGCAGACAGTGGGGTGGGATTCAGGTTCCTCTGCAGGAGCTATTTGAACCTTATGCTTTCTTACATTGAAAGGGGGCCTTATGATACAACACAATGTGAGTCTCTCAGAGAGACTTCAGGACAGACAGCTGGAGGCCAGACAGGATTAGCCAAGACAATTCAAATGGCACAAGGTGTCATCTTTAGGTAATGCATTTTAACAAATTACACTCAACAGATTTTGCACCCTGAAGCAGAAACTTCCATTTGGTCAGACGAATAAGTCTGCATTTTCCACTGGCTCCACTGACAAGATCTGTAATGTCTGCGACAGTGACCTAGACACCTAGATCACAGCAAGGTTGTCTGTGCTTAGTATCTTAAATTCAGGTGCTGAATTCTATCCCTGTGGGATTCATTTACATAACACTGATGACCAGCATTGTTTGAGGTGACCATAAAGCGGTGACAGTTATCACATAAGACCTAAGGAAGACCCACATCTTTTGGAGTGGCATCCAGTCTATTCATACCGTTTGTCTGAAGTTCTCTGCTGTGAAAACTCACCTGCGAAAACTCAATTCTTCAGACATTTTCTGAGAAAATACCTCTTTTTATGTTTCCCTTTTTTTCTGTACAGAATGAAGGTTTATATACAGCCTCAATCTTTTCTGGAAACTCAGAGCTGTCTAAGCCTAAGAATGAATGAAATAAAACAAGACACTTATTTTCCAGAATTTTTATTGCTATAGAAAATAGGCCCTTGTTAAATGAGAAAAAAGGCAGAAAATGGAACTTGCATGCCATTTAAGAAACTGAAAAGGGTGAGTGGCTGAAAACTTGTTGTATTTTGAAGTTAAATGTTGATCTAAACCTTTACATGACAGAGGGCTGAAAGCATTAAACTTGAGTCGTTTCATTCAGGAAACGGACTGGAAGTGAAGAATGGTGAAAGAAAGCCAGTGTAATATATTGGAGAATAGTGGCAAAACTGAAAAGTATACAAACACCGGGAAGAAGTCCAGGACAAATAACAAGCAAATCACGCTTTTCTAAGAAGGCAATGCAGAGAAAGAAGATCTGATACCCATTGGACACTTCTCTCGGAGATCATTCACTATTGAGGCTAACATTCATTTGGATGGAAGGGTAGGAAAAAATCTATCCCTGGCTGTAGAGATCCTCTACCACCTGTTTTTTTAAATGACATTCCTGTATTTTTATTCCCTCAGAGGAACATTCTCACAGTTAACTCCAGACTTTCTCTTTTTTTTCCTATCTTTTTTTTTTTTTCTCTGGAAGTGAAAAGACTTCCTCTGCCTTCAGAGATCTTCTTTATGTGACGGAAAGTCAGGTCATGTTTTTATTCTTTTCAATATTTTATGAGAAGCTTGGTAAGATTTAGAGATTCTTTAAGTTTTAGGATCGAGAAAAAAAATGACTCAACCTTATGCTCTTGTGGCAAGAGAGAATGCACTTTTCCTGGTGAAATGTTTAAGTCAGCCACTTGATCATCCTCCCGACTTTTCACCTCTCTACATCAACATTGACTTCAAGTCACAGCTGCTACAGATACCATCAGTGGCCTAAGGCAAATAAAAGAATTACAGATCTACAACAGGACTTAAGTGGAATTGAAGCCAATAAAAAGAGTAAAAACATCCATGGCAGGACTTATGCAGAATTATGTTGCTCGAGCCAGAATGGTGATCCAAAAGCCACCTGTTCATCTGCTGCCTAGCTTGATTAAATGCCTTGCTGTAGGACTGTGTGTGGAGTTCTCAAGACAATTACAGCCAAATTAAACACCTCAATATCTCTCTTTTGTCTGAAGTAACAGGAAGGTTTGGGAAAGCAGGCTATTCTCCATCTACAAATGATTGAGGGACACAATATGTTAGATAGTTTTGGAGCATTCCTAATGGATTTGGCCTCACAAAAGTATAATGGATACTTTCTCCTGAAACGCTGCTGAGAAAGAGTCGGTAGTCTTCCATTCCAAACGCACATACATGCACGCACATACACCAGATACAGCACCTGATGTTCAGTGAGGGGATTAAGGTGCCGACTCCTGAACTTGTGTTAACAGAAGACCCTTTATTGCAAAAGTAGTCTGCTTTTATGCAACTCTGCTGAATTTCGAAAAACATGGCGTTATCTGATTGGTTACTAACAACTGTCCCTGCACTCAAACTTCAAAATAACCGGTCAACAGGTAACTGATCACGTGCTGTCCACGCGCAGTCCCAATTCCTTCTCTGGGCACCAGAAGACTACAATTGTTTTTTTCTTCTTCTGTTTATGGTACTTTTGTGGCAATATTCCTCTATTGTCAGCTTTTTCGAGGTCCCTCAAGGGCGGTCTTCAGTTCGGCCAATTCTATGTGTCCTGCCCATGCAGCAGTGTGGCAGTGGCCAGAGCAGAGAAGGTGGCTGCTTGGCTGCAGGAGCCAGGCAACCCCACTCTCCGTGCACCAGTGCCGAGTGAAAAACTCCCCACAGTTCCCAGTAATCTCACCCCCAGAAACAGGAGATATAATGTGGCTCTCAGCCTCAAAACTTCAGTGACCATAGACTACCTCTCTCTTATCTAATATTGGCCTTCTGCCAGAATCAAGGACTGAAGTCTACAAATGCCACTTTTCCGATGATCACCTAGCCCCTGGACCACGATGTCATGTTCTATCAATGTCCTCCTCCCTTTCCTGTACAGAGGAACAGATAATCCACCCATCCTAGCTAGTTATATGACTGATAACTAGGACCGTAATTTGTCACATGGGAGATGAGAGCTGAACCATTTGCTGCGAGGACATG